>NW_027491128.1:1200000-1800000 GCF_021521415.1 Bidens hawaiensis | reverse complement strand
TAGATGGTAACGAAACTCGGAACAATGTAATATGATGTAAATTAATGTAGTGGTGTTTTCTTTATAAGCAATGCTGTTGATATCAGACGTGTCTGTTGCATCCCGTTTACGTTTCCGCTGCGGTTATGGGGTGTTACAGAACTTGGTATCAGAGCCATTGGTTATAAAGAATTAGGATGTCTTTAAAAAGATACCTAAAATATAACCTGTAGCTCAAGTATTATAGGATCTGAATATCAACTAATAATTTATAGTGACGAGATCTGGATGAACTTGGATGGACAAGTGAGTTATTATGGTCCGGAACATAATAACAGACTTGTCCGCACGAGGGAATTCAGGAGAAGTCACGGGGGACTTTAATAGGTAAAATTGGCAACATATGTGTAAATATATGATAATATTGTTATGTGGCAAAGTTGTATAAGTAAGTGTATATTAATTTGATTATGATTTACATTATGGAAAGAACTATATGTTTGTTAACTTGTGTGCAGGTAAGAATGTCGAGAACTCATAGTTTATCGGTGGAGGAGGACCCGGAGGAAGTCAGCTCCGGGAACTCTGGGAGTCTACGCATATCATCCAGCTCTGAGCCTAGCGAGGCTAGTCGTAGGAGCTCTAGCCAGTCCTCCCCAGTCAGGATTGTCAGATCCCCCACCCCACCCGCACCACAGGCCACCCCTATCCCTCCCGGATTCGGACCCCGCCTCACGGCGCGGATCAGTGTCCCGCATGTCCCACCTACCTCTCCCCCACCCAGACCTGCTACCCGCAGGGGCGAGCCCTCCCGCTCCCAGCCCGAACCTGTGACTCCACCTGTGTGGGGTCTCCCTAGGCAGGAAAGGGACGCGGCGGCATGGCTTCGAGTGCTCACCGAGCAGGTGAATGAGCACTCCGCCGCCTTGACAGTGGGAGTGCAGAGGCGGATGTATCTGGGGGACTGCATACTGGACCACCAGTATGCGATTGCGCAGCTAAGGAGGGAGTGCTCATACTCCCAATTGATGATTGATCGGTTAGAGGCATTGATGGTGGTGTTGGTGGTGTTGGTGGCAGTGATGGTGGTGTTGGTGGCAGTGATGGTGTGGTGGGTATACCACCGAGTTTAGTGATGTTAGGATGGTAGAAGTCATGGACCGCTTTTTGATACTCTGTGTAAGCAGTTAGTGGTGATGCTAACATAGAGTGAATCTTGGGTAGTTATAATACAACCACTGGCCCTTAGGGGGTCTCTTTTGGGGTATATCATTATAGATACTTTTGGGTATCATTCAAGCACTGACCCATTGCAGGTTATGTCGAGATGATGCCAACATAGGGCCCTTGTATAAAAACTTAACCTATGTAATGGTGACAGGGAAGTAATGTGAACGGATGTTTGTGTAATATGTACTAATGTTTATTAATGAATGGAATGTGTGTTGTGTTTTATGATTGGAATTTGTATTAATTACATGTATTTTTCTGAATGTTGTGTAGAATGGCACCAAAACGATCAGCTCAAATGTCGGAAGTGGATGTGAGCCGTTTGATTGCTCAACAGTTGGAGGCGGCGATACCGGATATAGTATCGCGCATCGCCGCCAGTATTAACAATTCGACCAATCCAACCCCTCCGAGCAATCAAACGACCACCAATAATGACGGGGAACAAAATGCTAATCCTCCACAGACCGATAACACGATTCCGAGTAATGACGCACCGCCTAGGGTGGTCGTTACGGACAGTAATGGCCCTATACCAACTGTAGAAACGAACCGCACTGAACCAAATCCTGCATTCAGGGGATGTTCAATCAAAGACTTTATGTTGTGCAAGCCCCTAGACTTTAGCGGGTCTGAAGGACCAAATGGGTTAGTTAAATGGATCGAGAAAATAGAATCCGTTGTGAACATCAGCAACTGCCCCGAGGATTGTGTTGTTAAGTATGCTACCTGCACATTCACGGACCATGCCTTGACATGGTGGAACACCATAGTGCAGACCCGCGGTCAGGCGGCGACAAACTGCATGACCTGGACAGAGCTCAAGGCTCTTGTACTAGAACATTTCTGCCCGAAAAACGAATTGCAGAAATTAGAAAATGAATTGTGGAACCTGGAGATGCAGGGGGCAGACCACTTGGGTTATACGAACCGGTTTAATGAGTTGTCGCGATTGGTACCATGGTTGGTCACCCAAGAGTCGAAGAGGGTTGAGCGTTATATTTGGGGGCTAACTCCAGTTGTAAGGAGTATAGTCAATTCTGGGGGACACCAGACGTATGAGGGTGCGGTGACGCAAGCTGGTATCGTCACGTATGATTTCGTAAGGAGCGGATCACTGAAGGTGGCAGGAGAATCCGCTGGGGGAAAGCGGGGTACACATGACCATAGGATCCAGGAAAAGCAGCAAAATAAACGTGCTAGGCCCACTGCCCAGAACTACGCCATGACTAGTTCGGGCGGAAGGCAGGAACCGCAGACAAGGACGTTTCCCAGGTGTGGGAAATGCGATTACCAACATGGTGGCGAGTGCAGGGTGGTAGTGTGCCATCGGTGTGGCAGGGAAGGGCACTACGCACCGAGATGTAGGATAAACCTGAACACTCTAAACCGACAACCGCAACCTATCCGTGCGCAGCCATTTATGACCCAACCAGCCCGACAACAAAACCAACAAGGAAACCAAACGGTGACCACCAGCCGTGCTTGCTATGAATGCGGCAGCATGGATCATTTCAAGAGGCACTGTCCGAAGCTGAACCAGGGAGGAAACGGGAGGCAAACCGCGGGTCAAGCGTCGTCGTCCAATCCGGCGAGAGGCCGAGCATTCGTGATGGGGGCGAGCGAAGCACGCCAGGACCCCAGCGTAGTGACAGGTACTTTCCCCGTCTCTGATCATTACGCCTCTGTATTATTCGATACGGGCGCCGATAGAAGTTTTGTCTCCGTTAAGTTTCTATCGATAGCAAACCTTCCAATTGGTGAAACCATAGAACCTTATACCCTAGAAGTCGCTAACGGTAAAACCATGATAGTTAATCAAATAGTTCGGAATTGCCCTTTTATTCTGAACGAACAATCCTTCCTGATTGACTTGTTACCGGTAGAATTGGGTAGTTTTGACGTGATAGTGGGAATGGATTGGTTAGCACGTAACAAAGTGGAAATAAATTGTGAAAAGAAAATCGTCAAGATCCGGGTGTCGGATGACGAAGAGGTATTAGTTCAAGGAGAGAAGTCGGGCACCATGATGCCATTTATATCCCACCTCAAGGTGCTAAAATATATACGCCAGGGATGCGTGGCGTATCTAGCGAGCTTGACGGCCACGGATCCTGAGGAAAAACGGGTGGACGATATCCCAGTGGTACGCGAATTTCCACAAGTTTTCCCAGAGGAACTTCCTGGATTACCGCCAACCCGACAGGTCGAATTTAGAATCGATCTATTACCTCAAGCTGGCCCTGTTGCTAAGGCACCCTACCGACTTGCACCATCAGAGATGCAAGAATTATCCAACCAGTTGCAAGAATTGTTGGATAAAGGATTTATACGTCCTAGTTATTCCCCGTGGGGTGCACCTGTACTATTCGTGAAAAAGAAGGACGGGAGCCTTAGAATGTGCATTGATTACAGGGAGTTGAACAAGTTAACAATCAAAAATAGGTATCCTCTTCCCCGAATTGATGACCTGTTCGACCAACTGCAAGGTGCGAGCTACTTCTCAAAAATTGATCTTAGATCGGGATACCATCAGGTTAGAATTCAGGAGGAGGATATCCCAAAAACCGCATTCCGGACTCGCTACGGCCATTACGAGTTCTTAGTTATGCCTTTCGGGCTAACAAATGCGCCAGCAGTGTTCATGGATCTCATGAATCGAGTCTGTAAACCCTACCTCGACAAATTCGTCATCGTGTTTATTGACGATATTTTGATATACTCGAAGAGTAAAGAAGAGCACGAGCAACACTTAAGATTAATTTTAGAGCTTCTTAATCAGGAGAAGTTGTATGCAAAATTCTCCAAGTGTAACTTCTGGTTACAAGAAGTGCAATTCCTTGGTCACGTTATAAACCATCAAGGAATACACGTTGATCCGAGTAAGGTGGAAGCAATTAAGAATTGGCAAGCACCTAAATCTCCAAAGGAAATCCGCCAATTCTTAGGCTTAGCTGGATACTATCGTCGATTTATAGAGAACTTTTCCAGCATCGCCCAACCTTTAACCCTCCTGACCCAAAAGGATCGAAAGTATGAATGGGATGAAGAGCAGGAAACGGCATTTCAAACGCTAAAACAAAGATTGTGCCAAGCGCCGATCTTAAGTCTCCCCGATGGAGACGATGGTTTTGTCGTGTATTGTGACGCATCCCGTAGAGGGTTAGGATGCGTGTTGATGCAGAATAATAAGGTCATAGCCTATGCTTCCCGACAGTTTAAAGTACACAAGAAAAATTACACTACTCATGACTTAGAACTGGGAGCGGTTATCTTCGCACTTAAAATCTGGAGACATTATCTCTACGGTACAAAGTGCACCATCTTCACTGATCATAAAAGTTTGCAACACATATTCGATCAGAAAGAACTGAATATGAGGCAACGAAGATGGGTCGAGTTGTTAAGCGACTATGACTGTGACATCCGTTATCACCCCGGCAAGGCTAACGTCGTAGCTGATGCCTTGAGTAGGAAAGATCGAGTTAAACCATTGCGTGTGCGAGCGCTGGGGATGATTGTCCAGTCGAACCTTTCGGATTTGATTCGAGTCGCTCAACGTGAGGCGTTGAAAAAGGAACAAATGGAAAACGAGGGACTTTACGGCAATGAGAAGAATTTCGAACAGCGCGAGGACGAAGTTCTCTATTTCAAAAATCGGATTTGGATCCCGACCCTCCATGACCTTCGTGAATTAATCATGGACTAAGCGCATAGATCAAAATATTCCATACATCCGGGATCGGATAAGATGTACAAGGATGTGAAGGAATTCTACTGGTGGCCGGGTATGAAAAAGGATATAGCCACATACGTCGGTAAGTGTACGACGTGTGCGAGGGTTAAGGCGGAGCATCAGAAACCCTCGGGAATGTTACAACAACCGGAAATTCCCGAATGGAAATGGGAGCAAATCACGATGGATTTTGTGACACATCTCCCTAAGACGTCCTGTGGACATGATGCAATTTGGGTAATCGTGGATCGATTAACCAAATCGGCACATTTTATTCCGATTAGAAATAATTATAACACTGAGAAACTTGCGCAGATTTATATAAATGAGATTGTGTCCCGACATGGGATACCCATTTCAATCATCTCCGATCGAGATAGCCATTTCACCTCCAATCTTTGGCAAGCTGTCCAAGAAGCATTGGGAACGCGTATTGATCTAAGCACAGCTTACCACCCTCAGACTGATGGTCAGTCTGAGAGGACCATCCAAACCCTGGAGGACTTGCTTCGTGCATGTGTACTGGATTTTAAGGGAAATTGGGATCAACATCTCCCACTCGTTGAATTTTCCTATAATAACAGTTACCATAGCAGCATAAAGGCAGCACCTTACGAAGCATTGTATGGGCAGAAGTGCCGATCACCACTCTGCTGGACTGAAGTGGGTGACACACAGGTTATTAGATCAGACCTGGTCCAGGAAACGACCAGCAAAATCCTTGAAATTAGGAACAATCTGAAGGCCGCGCGGGATCGGCAGAAGAGTTATGCCGATACCCGTAGAAAACCGTTGTCATTTGAGAAAGGTGATAAGGTGTATTTGAAAGTATCACCTTGGAAGGGTGTGGTTAGATTTGGCAAGGCGGGGAAGTTAGCCCCGAGATATATTGGACCATTCGATATTACTGCAAAAATCGGTCCCGTAGCTTACCGATTAGAACTACCCGATGAATTAAGTGCAGTTCACAACGTGTTTCACGTATCGAATTTGAAAAGGTGTCTGTCGGATGAGACATCGGTGTTACCACTAGAGGGTGTCCAATTAAACGATAAGCTTAATTTCGTAGAGGAACCCATAGAAATTGTAGACGGGAAAATCAAGCAACTTAGACACAATAAAATTTCGTTGGTCAAAGTTAGATGGAATTCGCAACGAGGCCCAGAATATACTTGGGAACGAAAAGATGAATTTCGAAAGAAATACCCCTACCTGTTTCCTCAAAAGGAAGTAATCGACGCGTAAAATTTCGAGGACGAAATTTTTGTTACGGGGGGAGAATGTAACGATTCCGGCAAATTCAGGTATACCCTAGCCGGTATATACTATTTATGTGTTATTTAATACGGAATATATGAATTATAATGAATTTATACGAGTATGAATGATTCACTGTACGAATTATACTCGATCATACGGTTAATCGTATTGGAATTACGATTAACCGATGAACGGTTATTGAAACCCGAACGAATCGGGGATTACGTTATAGACGAAATATATGATGTTTAGTAATGTTTACGAAGCATTAAAGCTTCGGGATAAGTGAATTATAGCACGGAAAAAGAATTTCGATTTAATGGTACGTCGGTACGTTAAACGAAACCTTTAATACCAAACCAAGCAAGAGATGATCAATCAAGCCGAAAAAGATGTGCAGTTATTAATAATATGATGTTTTAAGTCAATAAATGTCATGGTTTAAGTTTTTAAAGTTTTTAAATCGGTTTTATATAAATTTCATTTTTAAGCCGAAATACGACCGTTTTAGCCTCGTTTTAAGCCGAATTAAGCATTTAACCGAAAATCGAACTGAACCAGATTATCCACTACATTATCCAGATTTTGTAATCTGAATGTGTGGCCAAGAATGGGGGAGTGGGCCCCACCCCACCCCCTTTATACAAACCGATCGGACCAAGGGGATTACCCCTTGGCCTTCATTTCTTTTTTTAAACATACAAACACAAACTCCATCACTTTCTCTCAATTTCTCATCCAAAAACCCAAGTTTTTAAGCAAGAAAACGAGGTAAAGACCGAGTTATATGCGTGTTCATCTTCCTTTCTCGAGTTATTTACAAGAAAATGAGGTTTCAAGTGAAAAATTGTAACATCCTAAAATTTTTATAATGTTAAATAAAAGAAAGTTATGTTTAGTGATTTCACGTTTTAGTTATTTAATGTCGAGTAAGGAACGGGTCATGGGCTTAGATTACGTAAGATGGGTTAAATGAGAATGGGCCTTGGGTCCGTGGGCTTATAAATACCCATCCCAAGCCCAAGATATCATTTTATTTCCATCTTTCTCTTTTACACACTCAAAAGCACACACATAACATACCGAGATCCGAAGTCGAGACCCGAGATTTTGCTGGTAGATCTGAGTTGGAAAGGTAAGAACTAATCCCGCAAAGCTAATATTACTGAAAATGGTTAGGATTTGACGGGTTAATCGGACCCGAAACACAACTGCCCAAATCGGACCCCTAAAACGTCGATTTTAGGCCGATTTGATGGTTGGGATTTGTAGGCGCCGATCATACGATTCCGTGGGTACCAAAATCGAGTTATTTGGCTAAGAAACGAAGGAGTTATGGGCAAACAGATCTGCAGCGCGACAACTTCGCCTTCATCTGGGCAACTTCGCCTTCAAGCGATGAACTTCGCCTGCAAGCTAAGTTCGCCTGATGAACTTCGCCTGCAAGCCAAGTTCGCCTGATGATAAGTTCGCCTGAAGCCAAGTTCGCCTGATGGCAACTTCGCCTAAATGGTAACTTCGCCTAAAAGCCAAGTTCGCCTGAGGTTTAACTTCGCCTAAAAGCCAAGTTCGCCTAAGGTTTAACTTCGCCTAAAAGCCAAGTTCGCCTAAGGTTTAACTTCGCCTGAAGCCAAGTTCGCCTAAGGTTTAACTTCGCCTAAAAGCCAAGTTCGCCTAAGGTTTAACTTCGCCTGAAGCCAAGTTCGCCTAAGGTTTAACTTCGCCTGAAGCCAAGTTCGCCTAAGGTTTAACTTCGCCTAAAGTGAAGTTCGCTTAGAAAATAAATTAAAAACCTAATGGAAAATGTGTTAAGGCAGTTATCGAAAATAAAATTTTTCCAAGCTGACCTGGCAGCTTAACCCCAGCCAGGGGCTCTGCCCCTTGGACCCCGCTAGGGGCTGCCGCCCCTAGAACCCCGCTGCCAGGGGCGCTGCCCCCGGACCCCCGTTCGTTGTGGGTCATATATAGATAGAAATACAAAACTAGTAGTAGTAGTTAATTGATATGTGTAAATATTATACAGTTAGCCGAGCCCAGTTAAAGAAAGGAATTACGATCAACGGCGAGCGTAACAGGATCCAGGTGAGTTTCTAGCCCCATTCCTTGTTATGTTTTCGGGGCTGTGTGCATACTTGATGTGTTGTTAATACATTTATCCTAAGTGATAAATGTATGCCATATGTGATATATGTGATATGTATGAATGATTGCTTGATGGTTCGTGAACGGTCTTCTGATATTGCACGTACTGTCAGGTTGTAACGTTATAAAGCCATATGTGATATATGTGATATGTATGAATGATTGCTTGATGGTTCGTGAACGATCTTCGGATATTGCACGTACTGTCAGGTTGTAACGTTATAAATATGGCAAGTATGATATGTATGTTTAGGTGTATGAACGTAATAAAGTTAATAAAAGAAGGAAATGACGATTGTATGGTTGTATGGTTACGAAAAGGGTACCAAGCCCTAATAATACTCGAGGTATGTTGCATGTTGTATGGTAACGAAGAGGGAACTGAACCCTACTAATATTCGAAAGCAAGGGACCAGACCCTTATAATATCTGTGATGTAAGGGACCAGACCCTTAGAATATCTGTGATGTTAGGGACCAGACCCTTATAATATCTGTGATGTTAGGGACCAGACCCTTACAATATCTGTGAGGATAGGGACCAGACCCTTCATAATATCTGTGATGTTAGGGACCAGACCCTTATAATATCTGTGATGTTAGGGACCAGACCCTTATAATATCTGTGAGGTTATAGGGCGAAAGGCTCTTTAAAACGTATGATTATGAATGTAAAGAAAGTATGTAAGTAAGAAAGAAAGTATGTAAGTAAGAATGAAGGCATGAGTACTTATGTGTGTATGAAAGAAAGTTATGAGGTTAAGTACGTATGTATGTAATAAGGTATTGTATGGTATTGTATGATTAACTAGAACTCACTCAGCGTAGCTGACTTTTAGTATGCACGCAGGTGAGTAGGTTGAGACAGCTGGCTTGAGTGGAGGACACATGGCAGAAGACTAAAGCCTGGCATCTGAAGATCTGATATGTTTTATAAGTTATGTTTTGATTTTGAAAGACAAGAGGAATGTTTTAAGACATGATTATGAATTGATATGTAATGTTTTATGAAAGTTTTATATTCCGCGTAAAGTTTTTAATTAACTCTGATATTTAGAACTGTGTTTATGAGTAAATCCAACACGAAAGTAGGGTTACCGGTAACGGGGCCTTACAAGTTGGTATCAGAGCAAAGTTCGAGAGATTTAAGCATCCTACATGCTTAGACTCGAACAGAGAATGGGATTTAAGTAAGAAAAGAAAGAAGATGCCAGTTCAAGAATGCCATGTGTCGCTCAAGCAAGATCAGTAAAGGTGAAAGGTATGATTAAATGATATACGTTAATGAGAAAGAAAAGATATGAGAATGGTACGGATAGGAAAAATTGATTGTTTGAATTGACTAACTGCTTAAGTAGAACCAGCACAAATAGACTCATAAAGGGAAGTGTATAGGACACGGAAAGCAACGTGATCAGCTAGTCACAGCTGGCCACTGTTATTACCTGTTAGCCTTGCTATCCTTGTACTAAATAGTTCCTTGAGTGACGATGTTTGTGTTTTCCCTTTAGAATACTAATGGCTGGAGCTGGAGAATTTGTTGAAACTGGGGGTCGCACTGGACGTCGTGGCAGGCCTCGTCTTGTCCGGCAACCTTCGGTAGAAGAAGCTTCCCACACCGAAGATGAAGGAAGCGCAGCTGGAGGAGACCAGAACAACAACGAAGAAGTTCAACTTAGCCCCGCAGTTCAAGCAGCCATCGTTCAGGCTGTAGTTGCTGCTGTGAAGAACCTGAATCCCGAAGGATCTGCTGGAAGCCGTGAGCGAACTGCTGAAGGGGCGGGTGGTGATGGTAGAAAGGATGGGGAAGGTGAAAGAGGGGCCTCGAGTAGGGATAAGTCTGTGAAAGTCGATGATAGGAGAGGAGGACAAGGTGGGTGCAGCTATAAGTCCTTCAAAGGTTGTGACCCGCCTAAGCTGACTGGTTTAGGAGACGCAATCGCTACTCTCCAGTGGATAACCGCTATGGACAAGGTTATCCGCATTAGCGACTGCCGTCCCGACCAAGCTGTGGGTTATGCTACTCAGTCATTCGTAGATGAGGCTATGTATTGGTGGGAGAGTGTGGAGCAGAGGAAGACCCGTGAAGAGATCAAAGAGATGAAGTGGGAAGATTTGAAAGAGTTGGTAATGAAGAAGTTCTGTGCAGATGCCGAGGTTGAAAGAACGGAGATGAAGTTCCAGAATTTAAAAGCCGGTATGATGACGCATCGTGAGTATACCACGGAGTTCAACCGACTATCTAGGTTGGTGCCTGACATGGTTGACACTGAGGTCAAGAGAATCAAATGTTATGTGAGGGGGTTGCCACAAAAGGTCCGCATGTTAGTCAGGGCGATTCAACCAGCTACTTTTGATTCGGCTGTTGGACTCGCGGAAATGGTCTATGCTGACGTGGCCGCGGATGATAGGGTGGAAAGGGACGAAGAGAAAGAGAAGAAAGGGGTCACTCCTGCTAAACGACCCGGTACTCAGTTATGGAACTCCAAGGATAAGAAACAGAAAGTGTGGGAGAAGAGATCGTGTAAGACCTGCGGAAAGAGGCATGGTGGTGAGTGCAAGTGGGGTAAAAGTTCTAATGTTTGTCTCAAATGTGGAAAGGCTCACGGTGGAGAATGCAGAATGGGGTCGAATGCCTGTTATAAGTGCGGGAAGGTAGGGCATTATGCCAATGAGTGCAGTGCGAAGCCAGCATGTTACAAATGTGGCAAGACAGGCCATATGTCAAGGGAGTGCACTGAAGGTGTAGCTGGAGGTAGTGGAAAGAAGGATGCCGATCAAGCTAGGCCCAGAACTAGAGCCTACATGCTGACCCAGGAACAAGCCAGGCAGATTCCGGATGTCGTCACAGGTACGTTTCTAGTGAACGATGTTTCCGCTTCTGTATTATTTGATTCTGGTGCGAATAGAAGTTTTGTAGCTACGACGTTTAGTAAACTAGCTAAAATGAAAGGCTGCCGAGTGTCTGAAACTTTTGTAGTAGAAACCGCAAGTGACACTTCGGTGAAAATAACAAAAATGGTTAAGAATTGTAAGATAGAGTTAGAGGGACATGAGTTCCCTGTTACTTTGTATGTTATGGCCTTAGGAGGGTTCGATGTAGTCTTGGGTATGGATTGGTTGTCTGAGTTTGAAGCTCAGATAGTATGTAAAAGTAAGATGATAAGGTTAAAGTCATTGGATGGTAGTGCGGTGACGGTTTATGGTGATAAGGAGAGTTATGGGCTTAATGTCATTTCGATGATAAAAGCCGAGGGTTTGTTAAGGCGAGGGTGCGGTGCCTACCTGGCGTATGTTGTCAACGCTACGGCCGAGACGAAAGAAATGAAGAATGTTCCTATTGTGCGCGACTACCCAGGAGTATTCCCTGAGGATCTTCCGGGGTTGCCACCTGAGCGAGAGATAGAATTTCAGATAGATCTAGTACCAGGAGCCCAGCCCGTCGCGAAAGCGCCTTACCGTCTAGCACCGTCCGAGATGAAGGAATTAATGTCCCAACTGCAAGAACTCCTCGACAAGGGTTTTATCAGACCGAGTGTTTCTCCGTGGGGCGCACCGGTTTTGTTTGTGAAGAAAAAGGATGGAAGTATGAGAATGTGCATAGACTATCGTGAGTTAAATAAGCTTACGGTAAAGAATAGATACCCCTTGCCTAGGATTGACGATCTGTTTGACCAACTGCAAGGTTCGAGTTGGTTCTCGCGAATAGATCTCAGATCAGGCTACCATCAACTGAAGGTAAAGGGGGCAGACGTCCCTAAGACGGCGTTCCGAACGCGATATGGACACTACGAGTTCCTCGTAATGTCATTCGGTCTAACAAATGCTCCTGCAGCATTTATGGACATGATGAACAGGGTGTGTCGACCAATGTTGGATAAGTCAGTTATCGTTTTCATTGATGACATATTAATATATTCAAGGAGCGAGTCTGACCATGCGGAGCATTTGAGAGAAGTATTGGAAGTTCTGAAGAAAGAGAAGTTGTATGCCAAGTTTTCGAAGTGCGCGTTCTGGTTAAGAGAAGTGCAATTTTTAGGTCATGTGGTTAATCCGGAGGGGATTACCGTGGACCCAGCTAAGATTGAAGCGATAACGAATTGGAAGACTCCGCAGAATCCGACTGATATACGAAGCTTCCTAGGGTTAGCTGGCTACTATAGGAGATTCATCGAAGGTTTCTCCAAGATAGCCGCACCGCTGACCGGTATGACCCGAAAGTCGATAGTATTTAGTTGGGGGAAGTTTCAGGAGGAAGCCTTTGAAGAATTGAAGAAGAGACTCACGCAAGCTCCAATCCTTACTTTACCCGATGGTGATGAGGATTTTGTTGTTTGTGCTGATGCCTCGCATCAAGGGTTAGGTTGCGTGTTGATGCAACGAGGGAAGGTGATAGCCTACGCGTCTAGACAGTTGAAAGTCCATGAGAGTACTTATCCGACGCATGATTTGGAGTTAGCAGCTGTAGTGCATGCTCTTAAGATATGGAGGCATTACCTGTACGGTACTAAGTGCACTATCTATACAGATCATAAGAGTTTAAAGTACTTCTTCGAGCAGAAAGAATTGAACATGAGGCAGAGAAGATGGTTAGAATTGATAAAGGATTACGACTGTGAGATTAAGTATTACCCCGGTAAAGCTAACGTGGTCGCTGATGCGCTAAGTCGTAAGAATGAGGAAGTCCTTGCAACCGTGAAGTCATATAAGTTGATCATGAACTCAAGTCTTTTTGAAGAAATCATCAAAGTGCAGTCAGAGGTGTTAGTAAACGAAGGGTTAGTAAAGAAAGAAAGGATTTATGGCCAGCAAGATGAGTTGATGGAAAACACTCATGGAGTTAAAACTAGATTTGACCGTATGTGGATTCCACGCCATGGTGATCTTAGAAGTCGAATCTTAGATGAAGCTCATAAGTCAAGGTACTCAATCCATCCTGGAGCTACAAAGATGTACCAAGACCTGAAAAGAGATTACTGGTGGCCAGGAATGAAGAATGATGTAGTAGATTATGTCGGTAAGTGCTTAACTTGCTTACAAGTCAAGGCCGAGCACCAAAAGCCTTATGGGAAGATGCAACCGCTAGAGATACCTGAGTGGAAATGGGAACACATCACTATGGACTTCATAACTAAGCTACCTCGTACAGCTAAGCAACATGATACCATCTGGGTGATTGTGGACCGTTTGACCAAGAGTGCTCACTTTCTGCCCATACGAGAGGCCATCTCGTCAGAAACGTTAGCAAGCTTGTTCATCAAGGAAGTGGTAACCAAGCATGGAGTACCGTTATCGATCGTGTCTGATAGGGATACACGGTTTACTTCGAGGTTCTGGAAGAAATTTCATGAAGCTATGGGGACGAGGTTGAACATCAGTACGGCGTACCATCCTCAAACCGATGGACAGTCCGAAAGGACGATCCAAACCCTTGAGGATATGCTACGTGCTTGTGTTTTAGATTTTGGTGGAAGCTGGGATGATCATCTGCATCTGGCAGAGTTCTCCTATAACAACAGTTACCATTCGAGCATTGGTATGCCACCGTTTGAGATGCTTTACGGTCGACGATGTAGAACCCCGGTGTGTTGGGGTGAGATTGGTCAGAAGGAAATGGGAAGCATAGAAGTGGTTCAAGAAACGTCTTCAAAGTTCGATCAGATCAAAGCAAGAATGAAAGCCGCTCAAGACAGACAAAAGTCTTATGCAGATAAGCGGCGACGACCAATTGAGTTTAACGTGGGTGACTATGTGATGCTTAAGGTCTCGCCTTGGAAAGGAATTATCCGTTTTAGAAAGAGAGGGAAGCTAAGTCCGAGGTACATTGGACCATTTAAAATTTTGTATCGTGTGGGGGAAGTAGCTTATAAGCTGGATTTACCCGATGAGTTAGAAGGAATTCATTAGACCTTCCATGTTTCTCATCTGAGGAAGTGTCTAGCTGATGACACGTCTCACGTGCCATTGATGGACATTGAGGTTGATGAACAATTGAACTACATCGAGCAACCGATAAAGATCGTTGATCGCAAGGAGAAGCAGCTTCGTCACAAGATTATACCCTTGGTAAAAGTGATATGGAAACACCGCAAGGGATCTGATGCTACTTGGGAAGTCGAGGATGAGATGCGCAAGTTTTACCCTAGTTTGTTTATGTAATAGTTAGGTTTCGGGGACGAAACCTCTTTAAGGGGGGAAGACTTGTAACATCCTAAAATTTTTATAATGTTAAATAAAAGAAAGTTATGTTTAGTGATTTCACGTTTTAGTTATTTAATGTCGAGTAAGGAACGGGTCATGGGCTTAGATTACGTAAGATGGGTTAAATGAGAATGGGCCTTGGGTCCGTGGGCTAATAAATACCCATCCCAAGCCCAAGATATCATTTTATTTCCATCTTTCTCTTTTACACACTCAAAAGCACACACATAACATACCGAGATCCGAAGTCGAGACCCGAGATTTTGCTGGTAGATCTGAGTTGGAAAGGTAAGAACTAATCCCGCAAAGCTAATATTACTGAAAATGGTTAGGATTTGACGGGTTAATCGGACCCGAAACACAACTGCCCAAATCGGACCCCTAAAACGTCGATTTTAGGCCGATTTGATGGTTGGGATTTGTAGGCGCCGATCATACGATTCCGTGGGTACCAAAATCGAGTTATTTGGCTAAGAAACGAAGGAGTTATGGGCAAACAGATATGCAGCGCGACAACTTCGCATTCATCTGGGCAACTTCGCCTTCAAGCGATGAACTTCGCCTGCAAGCTAAGTTCGCCTGATGAACTTCGCCTGCAAGCCAAGTTCGCCTGATGATAAGTTCGCCTGAAGCCAAGTTCGCCTGATGGCAACTTCGCCTAAATGGTAACTTCGCCTAAAAGCCAAGTTCGCCTGAGGTTTAACTTCGCCTAAAAGCCAAGTTCGCCTAAGGTTTAACTTCGCCTAAAAGCCAAGTTCGCCTAAGGTTTAACTTCGCCTGAAGCCAAGTTCGCCTAAGGTTTAACTTCGCCTAAAAGCCAAGTTCGCCTAAGGTTTAACTTCGCCTGAAGCCAAGTTCGCCTAAGGTTTAACTTCGCCTGAAGCCAAGTTCGCCTAAGGTTTAACTTCGCCTAAAGTGAAGTTCGCTTAGAAAATAAATTAAAAACCTAATGGAAAATGTGTTAAGGCAGTTATCGAAAATAAAATTTTTCCAAGCTGACCTGGCAGCTTAACCCCAGCCAGGGGCTCTGCCCCTTGGACCCCGCTAGGGGCTGCCGCCCCTAGAACCCCGCTGCCAGGGGCGCTGCCCCCGGACCCCCGTTCGTTGTGGGTCATATATAGATAGAAATACAAAACTAGTAGTAGTAGTTAATTGATATGTGTAAATATTATACAGTTAGCCGAGCCCAGTTAAAGAAAGGAATTACGATCAACGGCGAGCGTAACAGGATCCAGGTGAGTTTCTAGCCCCATTCCTTGTTATGTTTTCGGGGCTGTGTGCATACTTGATGTGTTGTTAATACATTTATCCTAAGTGATAAATGTATGCCATATGTGATATATGTGATATGTATGAATGATTGCTTGATGGTTCGTGAACGGTCTTCTGATATTGCACGTACTGTCAGGTTGTAACGTTATAAAGCCATATGTGATATATGTGATATGTATGAATGATTGCTTGATGGTTCGTGAACGATCTTCGGATATTGCACGTACTGTCAGGTTGTAACGTTATAAATATGGCAAGTATGATATGTATGTTTAGGTGTATGAACGTAATAAAGTTAATAAAAGAAGGAAATGACGATTGTATGGTTGTATGGTTACGAAAAGGGTACCAAGCCCTAATAATACTCGAGGTATGTTGCATGTTGTATGGTAACGAAGAGGGAACTGAACCCTACTAATATTCGAAAGCAAGGGACCAGACCCTTATAATATCTGTGATGTAAGGGACCAGACCCTTAGAATATCTGTGATGTTAGGGACCAGACCCTTATAATATCTGTGATGTTAGGGACCAGACCCTTACAATATCTGTGAGGATAGGGACCAGACCCTTCATAATATCTGTGATGTTAGGGACCAGACCCTTATAATATCTGTGATGTTAGGGACCAGACCCTTATAATATCTGTGAGGTTATAGGGCGAAAGGCTCTTTAAAACGTATGATTATGAATGTAAAGAAAGTATGTAAGTAAGAAAGAAAGTATGTAAGTAAGAATGAAGGCATGAGTACTTATGTGTGTATGAAAGAAAGTTATGAGGTTAAGTACGTATGTATGTAATAAGGTATTGTATGGTATTGTATGATTAACTAGAACTCACTCAGCGTAGCTGACTTTTAGTATGCACGCAGGTGAGTAGGTTGAGACAGCTGGCTTGAGTGGAGGACACATGGCAGAAGACTAAAGCCTGGCATCTGAAGATCTGATATGTTTTATAAGTTATGTTTTGATTTTGAAAGACAAGAGGAATGTTTTAAGACATGATTATGAATTGATATGTAATGTTTTATGAAAGTTTTATATTCCGCGTAAAGTTTTTAATTAACTCTGATATTTAGAACTGTGTTTATGAGTAAATCCAACACGAAAGTAGGGTTACCGGTAACGGGGCCTTACAAAAATGGGTGAAAACCCGAGATGAAACCGATTCTTGCATGATCAAGTGATGTATACAAGTTATACTAGGGATCTTGGTCCAAGAAAGGAGTTAAAAGAGTCAAAAACGAATTTTTACGGTTAAAATCTTTGTTTCTTTATCATAACCGAAACCATGAAAGAAATGGCTTGATTGTGGGTGTAACTTGCTTGGTGTGGTGTTGTTGTGCTTGTAGGTGTTGTATCTAGTTGCTAGCAAAGGCTAGAAAGCGAGATCCTCGCGGTTTAAAGCTAGAAACACAAGGTAGTTCGTTTTTTTTATGATATTTACGATTTGGACAGATTGTGATAAACTTAGATTGGGGTCATGAAATTTCACAGAGATGATCTACACATGAAAATATGAGATCTGTGAAAATTTGGTAATTTTTGGATAAAGGATGAATATTTGGTGAATTTAATGCTCGGTTTTGGCTAAAAATGGTGAAAAATAGTTAAACATCATGAAAAATTCTAGAAAATTCCAGATAAGCTTTTTATAACATATAAAAGTTACACACAAAATTTCAGATCCGTTGGAGAAGTCTAAGTAGGCTTTTCCGTAAAACGAGTTCTAGGGTTTTCTAGGTCGGTTTTAGTTAAAATGGCATGTAAAATGAGATTTTGGTTCTGGAAATATTACAGGGGACTTTGGGGATGGCAGGGGCCATCCAGGAAAAATTTGGGATTTTTCTAAGGTCGTTTGATATTTTCGACATATTTAGTGTTTAAATGGCGTTTAAAAATAGATAAATAAATGTTAAATATAAAAATTAATTATGGAAATAATTTTATTAAATTCCCCACTGTCAAAAAGTGATTTGTTCAAAATTTCAAGATCCGAGACTAAACGGATAATTATTTGTGCTAAATAGAAAATAAAAACAAACTTTTAAAGCTTAAAACGCGTAAACCGGCAAAGTTCGCCTAAGCGAGCTGACTGGTGTATAAAAACCCTAAAAATGGACTATTTTCATGAAACTAAGCTACTCAAGTAAAAATAAATCATCCGAAAATAATTCGGATGATTTGGGTAATTTTACCCGATTTAGCAGTTTCCGGTGTATTAAAGACGGAAACGGGCATCGCGGCCAAACGAGGTGTCTAAACCGAGCTCTAATTTCACCACTTTAATTAAAATATCAGTAACAACTATTTTCGAGTCGTGTGTGACCAAACTCATTTTTTGAAAACATAAAAACGGATAACCGTGCTAGGCACGCTAAACGGGAAAACAAACTAATGGTAGTTTTGACTAAAGAACTCTAAATGATATCACAATCTAAGTCCTGAGAAGTGTTTCGGGGTTAACATTGTCCCCGGATAGTGTACGGTACTGGGTTAACAGTGTCCCCAGACGTACCGGTTAACACGAATTTAAGTTATATTAATAGAAATTGTATTGTAACGACTTAGGGATCGTATTACAGATCCGGACCGGTAGCCGTGCACAGTGTTACATATTTGCTCACGAAAAGGTGAGTTTCACGAGCCCTTTTTACTGAATTGTTTTAAATATTTTCCCGGGGCGGAAAGCATGATTCCTATCAAAATGTTTAAGTACGTGCTGAACGCACGGAAACGCGTTTATTTATATATTGTTTATTGTACAGGAATCGTACGGAAATGTATTAAGATGGTAATTATCTGAGTTGCTAATATTGTAAAGTCCCGCAACAGTGTTATGGGTTAACATTGCCCCCAGAATGGGTACAGTACTGGGTTAACAGTGTCCCCAGATGTCACTAGAAGTGTTTCTGGGTTAACATTGCCCCCAGAATGGATACAGTACTGGGTTAACAGTGTCCCCAGATGTCACTGGAAATGTCTATGGGTTAACAGTGGTTTCACTTGTGGGCTCAGCATAATTACATCGCTAATTTTTGATTATTATGATGAAATGTCATGGTTTATTTAAATTAGTGAAACTCACCAACTATTTGTAGTTGACCCGTTTTCTTTACATGCTTTCTAGGTACTCCCAAATTGGAATAATTGTTTTTGTGCTTGACGATGCGTGCTTTTGTGGAAGCTTGATGATCTATATTTTGTATTGAATATGTTAATGTATTATCGGTAAAACTTGTGTGTTAACACCTAGATGGTAACGAAACTCGGAACAATGTAATATGATGTAAATTAATGTAGTGGTGTTTTCTTTATAAGCAATGCTGTTGATATCAGAAGTGTCTGTTGCATCCCGTTTACGTTTCCGCTGCGGTTACGGGGTGTTACAGTTTGTTCGCGAGATTGAGATGATCAATTTGAGTATTAGTTTGTTTGATTTGGTTGAGAATTGAGTGTATAATCCATTAGTTTATAATTGTTTGAATCGGAGTTTGGGTCTGGAAAATTACAAGATCTGGAAAAATAAATTGAAAAATATATGAAGATTTGAAGATTCATATAACTATTCGTTATGTTGAATTTATTCATTCGTTATCCACTTGATAATCGTTCGTTATCGAGTATAACTGATTCATGCCACGTGTCAAAGTTGTTACAACAGAATACAAACCTTATTCGCTATTGTAGCTTATTGGTTATTAGTTATTTGTCACAGAAACCAATTCTTCATCAATCATTCGTCACTAAAAATCCATTCGTGCCAAGTTCATTCGTTACATAAACACGATACCATCTATTACTACATTTGTCATCATTCGTCAAGTTATTCAGGTGTTGATTCGTTACAATTGGATCTTCATTTATTAGAATTATTCGTTATCATCATTCATGAAGACTGTGTGTCATTCGTCACTCTCATACGTTAACCGAATTCATTCGTGATACTGTTCATCTTTTGACTAGCTACTCTTCACCATTCCTTACAAACTATCCATTCGTTACAACCATTAGTTACACATATTTACTCTTTAAACCTTTAAGTATCAAGTTTGGAAAATTTTCAACTTAATCCTTATTTTAATCTATAGCTTGAGATGGCTGGTTATTACGCACTGGCATCTCAAAACATGTTGATGCAACAAATGCTAGATCTCGATGCTGAGATCGGGTCACATTCAAAATTTTCACGTTTAATGATGTTTAGTGATTTTGCAAAATGGGAACCATGATTAAGAGCACATATAGGGTATGTTCACCCTGGCTATTCGAGATATCTTGACGATGTTTATATGGTACCCATGGTCGATAGTGAAACAACTGGTTTTAACCCAAAGTTTTTTACTCAGTATTTTCAAGAAGAAAAGAAAGCTTTAGAAATTGAAACAAAGGCATATTCTACGTTGACGATGGAATTACCTGACAATATTTTCCATCAAGTGGGAAGTATTAAAGTTTGTGCCTCTTTGTTTCAGCATATTAAAATGAAAAGTATGGGAAATACTGAGGAAAGTAAGAAGGTTATGTTGAAGTTTCATTTTCGGAATTTTAATTTATTGAAAGAAGAGACTATTAAGGAGATGCTCACAAGGTTCACGTCTTATCGCTGAGATGAATAAACTGAAGATGGAACCTAGTGAGGTTGATAAGATTGATACTGTGAAAAAAGCTCTTCCAAGTTCTTACTCAACGTCTCTTATGGTGCGTAAAGAGAATGATTTCTTTAAGAATGAAGATCTTACTGCAATGGAACTCATGCAGAAAGTTGAAGATATAGAGTATGACTTGAAATGCCAAAAGTTGTCAAAGAAAACTCAAGACCCAACTTTATATAGGGGTTCTTTACCGTTAAGTAGTTCTACTACTCTGATTCATGCATTTCTTACTCAAACTTCACAAGTTGGATGATCCCCCTTCATTAAACTAAATGTATGTTTCATGGTATCTGGCTCAAATGCTAATTCTAGTGGATCAAATGCTAATGGATTCACTCCACCACCAATGTAAACATGAAAGAGGCTGAACAAAATTTTGCATTTTTTGTGCATTCATGACTTCATATGAAAACTTGGTCAGATTGATCCTAACGATCTAGAACTAATGGACCTCAAATAGAACATGGCTATGATAGTACGAAAGGTGAAGAAGTTTATGCAATGAGCTGGTAAATATTTACCGTCATTAAACAAGCAGGTTGGCTTTGACAAACTTAAGGTTAAATGTTATAATTGCCAAGAGTTCGGTCATTATGCTAAGGAATGTGATAAGCCTGAGAAAGAATACAACGGTCCCCATTCTCAAGACAGAAGTTCAGGAATTAATTAGACTGAGGTGAAAGATGAACCTTCTAGGGGAGATTCTTCAAAGGTTGTGGTATCACAAGCTCTACTCACATTTGAATGGATTGATTGGAATCAATGATTGTTGGGCAATGACAATCAAGCTAATCTTGCAATGTTTGTTCAAGCTGATAACTTTCAAGATGCTAGTGGAGTGGGATTGACATCTAAGAGTGAAGTAGAAACTGAATTAGATTCAGATGTCTCTTACAACATGAAACCGAATACTTTTGCATGCATGGAAAGAATTGACGAGGTTAGTCCTACATCTTTTTCTGTTAAATTATCGGAAAACGTGTCATGTTCGAATTATGAAACATTTAAGTCAAAATTTGACTTAATTAATGCTCAAAATGATTTACTAGTGAAAGAACTTGATTCAATCAAGGATACATGCAGACAATCATTAAAGTCACAAAAGAAATCTAAGGATAAAATTAAGGGATTGCCTGTAAGTAATCATGGTTTGAAAGCTGAACTTTTAGTAAAATGACCATTAATGAAAAACAATTTCAAGAAATTCTTAAACAAAGAACTAAGATAACCGAGTTTGAGAATGAGGTTCTGGAGTTGAAAAGCAAACTAGATAAGTTTAGAAAACCAAACAATTTCAAGAAATTCAGACACCTGTTCTTGTTCAAAATATAATCACAAAAATCGAATCACTTTACAAAAACAAGGTGAGACGTATTCAGAGTTATAATTGTACGGAGTTCAAGAATACTATATTGGACTTCTTTTCCATTCAAGGTTATTTATTGAAAAGATATGCGGGAAAATTCAACGAAAAGTCTATTTAAGGTTATTTCTTAGGTTATGCGACGGCGAAGAAACATGTCTTCAATTTCACTTCGTGTTATGTTGATGAATGGTAACTTGTTGATTTCCAGAGTTACACAACACCTCCTGCCGGCAAGGTTTCTGATTTGATATTTGATTATAAGAGTTTATTTAACTCATTTACTCCCCTAGTTGATCTACCTGATGAAGACTTGGTGCGTGCGTATTTGGAAGATCAATTGTTTACCACACAAAGGACTTCGACTTCTAACTATGATAACGTTCCACAAGATTATTATCTTGATACATCTGATGTAATTTCTATGTCATCAGATGATGGTCATTTTGTTGATTCCTCTTAAATACCATTTCCAAAAGTTCATGAGGTTGGTGAATCATCTCATGATGCTGAAGAGAATCTCACTAATTTAACTGATAATGTTGTTGTGCCGGAGAATCCGACACTTCAGATTCCCACGTATCATCCACAGGACAACATCATTGGTGATCTTGATGCTGGTGTTTAGACACGTCATCTGATTGCTAGTGCTAGCGAGTCTAAATATTGTGTGCGTATGTCGATATGCATTTATCTAGAATAATGAATCTCGCAAAATACATATGCTTTCTTTCTCAAATGGAACAAACGAGTGTTCGTATGGTGCTTGAAGATTTGTCTTGGGTAGAAGCAATGCAAGAATGGTTGCAACACTTTAGTCAACTGGGTGTGTGGGATCTTATTGATAACCCGACCAAATGGGTCTTTAAATGTAAGAAGGATGATCGCGGGGTCATCTTCGGAAATTAAGCACGTTTGGTTGTGCAAGGATTCCATCAGCAAGAAGGTGTAGACTACACTGAAGTATATGCTCTTGTTGCAAGATTGGAGTCTATACGTATATTTTTTGCCTATGCAGATTTCAAGAATATTAAAGTTTATCAAATGGACGTCAAGAGTGCACTTCTCAATGGGGAACTTCATGAAGAGGTTTCCGTGAAACAGCCTCCTGGTTTTGAAGATTCGAACTATCCTGACCGTGTTTACCATTTAAACAAGCCTCTTGATAGTCTCCACCAAGCCCCGAGAGCTTGGTACGGAAAAATTGTTTACCATCTAACAGATAGTGGTTTCAAACGAGGGATTGTGGATTGTACTATTTTTTACAATACTGTCAGAGAAGATTTGCTCATTGTCCAGACATACGTTGTAACATTCGTTACTTTTCAAACCCAAAAACCTGACCCATTTTAATTTTTTGGTTCTATTTAAATATATATATATATATATGTATATATATGTATATATATGTATATATATATATATATATATATATGTATGTATATATATATTTCAAATTCGTTTATGTATTTTTATATTAAATACGTTTAACCGACCCGTTTTGTCAGTTCAATGTATTTGTTTTTGAAAGTATTCAAACTATATCATGTTCAATGATTTATAGTTCATATCCATTTACTCTACATTCGTATTGTTCAATTAACGAATTTGCGAGCCTTAAAAGTTTATAAAAAAATCAATCTCCAAACTATCGGGTATAAAATATAAACACTCTAAGGATATTATAAATATAACAAGTTTTAATCAACTATTGTATAAATATAAAGTTTAAGGATTAATATGAAATTAAAGTTTTAATATGTTTTAATAGATGAGGGGCTTAAAATGTAAGTTTGAAATTAAAAATATATATTAATAATAATAACCAGCCCTCACCCTCCCTAAACCCCACGTTTTTCCAGCAGGGTCGCCGGCGACGGCTCCGGCGGCTACGATGAAATCGTTTCACCTTCTTTAATGTGTTTTAACCCAATTAAATCTCACAACGACGATTGGCCTGGACCAAACTATGTTAATGACCCTTTAATTATTTGTTATAACTCTTAATGTAAGCTTAATCGATCCGTCAAGAAGTGAGAACGGCCGGAAATAATTAAAACATCATTAACGTAATTACACGCCATAAGTTCCAATTGACATTATGTATAGCCCTAAATCCTTCATCTAAACCGGTCCGAAACATCATATTCAGTTGATTTGCACTCTAAAATCGCTAACAAATTCACCTAATACCGTTTTCCGGAGACGACACATACA
Source organism: Bidens hawaiensis (assembly GCF_021521415.1). Classification (NCBI taxonomy): domain Eukaryota; kingdom Viridiplantae; phylum Streptophyta; class Magnoliopsida; order Asterales; family Asteraceae; genus Bidens; species Bidens hawaiensis. The sequence goes on along the minus strand of NW_027491128.1, from coordinate 1,775,946 downwards.
CCCTCTTTCCGGAACCAATCCAAGTAAGTATTATATGTAAACTAATCGTTACAAGCCGTCTAACAAAACCCCAAACCTAATTTGTGCAAACATGGAGCCAATTAACATATTAAGATTTCTAGGGTTTGGTAGTGTAGAAGATGAACTGGAATGTCTGTATATATATATATATGTAAGACCCCGTAAACCGCAGCGGAAACGTAAACGGGATGCAACAGACACGTCTGATATCAACAGTATTGCTTATAAAGAAAACACCACTACATTAATTCACATCATATTACATTGTTCCGAGTTTAGTTACCGTCTAGGCGTTACACATAGGTTTTACCAACAGTACATTAACATATTTAATACAAAATGATCACTAAGCTTCCACAACAAGCACGCATCATCAAGCATGTAGCACTTATTCCAGTTTGGGAGTACCTAGAAAGCATGTAAAGAAAACGGGTCAACTACGAATAGTTGGTGAGTTTCACTAATTTAAACAACAGTGAAAATCATTATAATAATCATATATTAGCGATGTAATTATGCTGAGCTCACAAGTGAAACCTCTGACTATCCACACACAACCCCGTGGCATACTCCGCCCACGAACCTGCCCCAAACCGCTATGTTTAACATTACATAGCAAAATATATATAGCAACAAAATAGACATGTGCAACTGGCTGGGAAACATCAGCAAATCCATGCCAGACCAGTTGGGTTTGTCAGACCAATAGTACTATCTACACTCTACCGGCTTTCAGTTAATCACTCGTGTTCCGGGGCCTTAGAATGTTAGCAACTCAGACAATTACCATCTTAGTACATTTCCGTACGATTCCCGTACAATAAAACATAGATAAATACACGCAAATCCATGCGTTCAGTATGTACTTAAACATTTCAGTAGTAACATGCTTCCGCCCCGGGAAAATATTTAAAAACAATTCAGAAAAAGGGGCTCGTGAAACTCACCTTATCGTAAACAAGCAGGTAACACAACACAGTACGCAAGCTTTTAATCCGGATCTGTAATACGATCCGTAAGTTCGTTACTATACAATCACTATTAATATAACTTTAACAGTGTTAACCGGTACTTCTGGGGACACTGTTAACCCAGTACTGTACCCGTTCTGGGGGCAATGTTAACCCAGATACACTTCTCCGGACTCAGATTGTGATATCGTTTAGAGTTTACTAGTCAAAATTACTATTAGTCGTTTTTCCCGTTTTGCGTGCCTAGCACGGTTATCCGTTTTTACGTTTCAAAAAAGAGTTTGGTCACACACGACCCAAAAAATGGTTGTTGACTGATAATTTAATTAAAGTTGTGAAATTAGAGCTCGGTTTAGACGCCCAGTTTGGCCGCGGGGCCCGTTTCCGTCTTTAGTGCACCGGAAACTGTTAAATCGGGTAAAAATTACTCAAATCATCCGAATTATTTTCGGATGATTCATTTTTACTTGTTTAACTCAATTATATGAAAATAGTTCATTTTTAGGGTTTTTATACACCAGTCAGCTCGCTTAGGCGAACTTTACCGGTTTACGCGTTTTAAGCCTTAAAAGTTTGTTTTTATTTTCTTTTTAGCACAAATAATTATCCGTTTAGTCTAGGATCTTGAAATTTTGCACATATCACTTTTTGACAGTGGGAAATTTAAAAAAAATATTTCCAGAATTAATTGTTATATTTAAAATTTATTTATCTATTTTTAAACACCATTTAAACACTAAATATGTCGTAAATACTAAGCGACCTTAGAAAAATCCTAAATTTTTCCTACCTTAGAAAAATCCTAAATTTTTCCTGGATAACCCCTGCCATCCCCATAGTCCCCTGTAATTTTTCCAGAACCAAAATCCCTTTTTACATGCCATTTTCACTAAAACCGAGCTAGAAAACCCTAGAACTCGTTTAACCGAAAAGCCTACTTAGACTTCTTCAACTGACCTAATATTTTGTGTGTGACTTATATATGTTATAAAAAGCTTATATGGAATTTTCCAGAATTTTTCATGATATTTAACTATTTTTCACCATTTTTGGCCAAAACCGAGCATTAAATTCACCAAATATTCATCCTTTGTCCAAATATTACCAAAACTTCACAGAATTCATATTTTAATATATCTAACACCTCTGTAAAATTTCATGAACTAACTCTAAACACATCACAATCAGTCCAAATCTCAATCATCATACAAAAACCGAACTACCTTGTGTTTCTAGCTTCAAACCGCAAGGATCTCGCTTTCTAGCCTTTGCTAACAACTAGATACAACACCTACAAGTACAATAACACCACACCAAGCAAGTTACACCCACAATCAAGCCATTTCTTTCATGGTTTCGGTTATGATATAAAAACAAAGATTTAAACCGTAAAAATTCGTTTTTGGTTCGTTTAACTCCTTTCTTGGACCAAGATCCCTAGTATAACCCGTATACATCACTTGATCATGCAAGAATCGGTTTCATCTCGGGTTTTCACCCTTTTTTCACTTGAAACCTCATTTTCTTGTAATTAAACTCGAGAAAGGAAGATGAAAACGAATATAACTCGATCTTTACCTCGTTGTTCTTGCTACAAAACTCGGTTTTTAGATCATGATGTTGAGAGGAAATGAAGATTTGTTGAATGTGGTGTGAAAAAAAAATAATAAGGTAAAGGGGTATCCCCTTTAATTCCGATCGAAACACATGGGGGGTGGGGTGGGACCCACCTCTCCATTTCTAGCCACATATTTGGATTCCCGTAATCTGGATAACGTTTTGGATAATCTGGTTCAGTTCGTTTTTCGGTTAAACGTTTAATTCGGCTTAAAACGAGGCTAAAACGGTCGTTTTTCGGCTTAAAAATGAAATTTATATAAAACCGATTTAAAAACTTCAAAAACTTAAACCATGACTTTCATTATCTTAGAACATCATATTATTAATAATCGCGCATCTTTTTCGGCTTGATCGATCGTCTCTTGCTCGGTTTGGTATTAAAGGTTTCGTTTAATGTACCGACGTACCATTAAATCGAAAATTCTTTTTCTGTGCTTTAATTCACTTATCCCTAAGCTTTAATACTTCGTAAACATCACTAAATATTATATATCTCGTCTATAAAGTAATCCTCGGTTCGTTCAGGCTTCAATAACCGTTAATCGGTTAATCGTATTTCCAATACGATTAACTGTATATTCGAGTATAATCCGAAATGTGAATCATACATACTCGTATAACACATTATAATTCATATATTCATTATTAAATAACACATAAATAGTATATACCGGTTAGGGTATACCTGATTTTGCCGGAATCGTTACAATATATATATATATATATATATATATATATATATATTAGTTTCTATTCTTTTAATAAATTAACATGCTGGTCCAACTGGTTAGGTCCTGGATGTGTAAATCAGGGGACTCGGGTTCAAACCTGGGTCATGGCAGTTTTGTTGCTTTTATTTTTAAAACCTATCTTTTATTATAATTAACCAAATAAAAGTTTATAAAAACTATATTTATATTAAGTTAAATTAGTTATAATCTCTTTTCACCTATAAACCCGACTTTCGTTTCCGTTAAGTTTTCGCTAAAATCCCGATTAATATTAAATTAATATATATTATTTCGTTAAACTTTATATCACACTTTCATAATTATTTTTCAAAGACTAATTTTCGTGAAGATCCATAATGCATAAACGTTATTGATCTTAAACCCCTCATATGTATATATATATATATATGTATGTATACATATTTTCCTTCGTTAAACTTTAAAATTCATTAGCATGTCGTTGTTCAAAATAAAATATACCATTAACATCCAAACTCCGTAAACTTTATAATATTCAAACTTAGCGTTTACCTCGTAATTTAAAAATATTAGATTTAATAAATCGTTAAAATAAAATTATAATATTGTAATATCAGCCTTCATAAAATGATGAAAAATATATAACAATCCCGACAACCCGATTTATCTACTTTTTGTAAGTCATTAGTTAATATTGATTTTGTACTTTTAAATTCTAGTATGTGAAGTTCAATTACTTCGGTTTCATTTACGCACTTTCGGTTTATTGCAAGTTTGTCTTCAACTTCAAGGTGAGTTTCTCACACCCCCTTTTTACCCTTCTTAACTATTTTGGGGGTAGCATATATATCCTATCAACAAATCAATTTCGTTTATTCATTATTTACAAACTACAATTCGCTACATGGACTTGTGTGTTTACTTGTTACTTGCTACAAATTACTTGCTCATGGATTACTTCAAGATAGTATGATCATACGCCCCCCCCCCTTTGCGCTCAATACATTTGTTGTTATGAGTGGAAAATGGCCTCATTATCCGAGTACGTTGTTGCACAATCCCAACTGGAAAGGACCTTGTGCTTATCTGAGTACGTGATGTGTTGAATAACACACTTATATTTCCTTACAATTTTATGGTGTTTTAATGATTTAATATCAAATTTATGTAAGTTTAGGGGGTTAAGTGCAAAGTTTTACAAAGTTGAAATGTTTTGTGTAGGTTATGGAAAGATGTGGAAAAAAAGGCAATAAAAAGAGAACTTGGAGGGTTTAAGTGTCAAAGTTTCAAAGTTTAATCAAGGCCCGACCCAAGCCCACTTCTTAAAAGCCTTTTATATTATTATATTTAATAAATATCAAGAGAAATCTGCCAATTATTGAGCCATATACCCGAAATACAAAAGAAAGAACTAAAAACCCTAACTTGGGCAGCAGCTGCGATTGCAGCTACAGTACCCGGCGGCAACAAAGAAAAAAAAGAAGAAGAGGCGGCCAGGGGCTGTTGTGACGGCTGAGGAAGAAGGAGAACATCAAGGAGGTCTTGTTGCAGCTATTAGAGACAATAATCATTCATAATATCAGCCATATATATTAAGTAAACATCTTTAAACTTTAGTTATTGTCAAGAACCTTAACTTTGATTGATTTGGTCTTTTGTTTTACATTGTTTTGCAATTGATTGATAGATTGACTTGTTATTGATTGAGTTTGGATCTTAAATGAGTTTTATCATGTTTATATTGATGTTTATGATGTTTACTTTGATTGTTTGTGGCTGTCCAAAAGTGATGAGTAGCTAAACTTGTTTGTTCTATCTAGGATAGATGATTGTTGCATAATTTTAACTTGTTTAATGGATTGTTAATGTTCAAGACTTAAATTATTGATGTAAAGTTTAACTAAACCATAAATTAGATTGTGTGTGATGGCTGTGTTTTATTTGTTATTACTTATAATCCTCTTGCATTAGTTAATTGAATCGGTTTTGATTAATTGATTGCTTGTTAAGCTCATTACTTGGTGTTTTGGGTTTATTTGCGGGAAGTACAACCGTAGGGATAAGTGGGTAACATATCATCTAAAATCAGTTAAAATACACCTTCTTTGAGACCGAGAGGTGATAAGAAGTAATATTGTTTCATTGCTTTTACTTGTTAGAATTAAGACCGCGCGAGAGCGGGTTTTTGTCTCGTCAAGTTTGAGTGTTTATGTGCAATTAGTTGGTTTAATTTGGGTTAAGTTGAATTGTTCCTCTATCCTTGGTTGCGTAGTATTCATCTCCATTAGGATAGTGTGTCGAGGAGACCGAGAGGAGAGTCGATATTTGAACACGTTAATAATTGTTTTTCCGGTTTGTTCTTTAAAAATCAACTAAAATAAGTTAAAGTTTGTTAGAGAGACTGAGAGGTAATTTGACTTTCTTAAACAAGTTTTGGTTGTGTCATCTTTTATAACCGGTGTCTTGAATATTTTCAATCCATTGTCTTGTTATTTCTGTCAACATGATTCATTCCTAGGTAGACGTTTTTACATATTGAATCATTCATAATATCAGCCATATATATTAAGTAAACATCTTTAAACTTTAGTTATTGTCAAGAACCTTAACTTTGATTGATTTGGTCTTTTGTTTTACATTGTTTTGCAATTGTTTGATAGATTGACTTGTTATTGATTGAGTTTGGATCTTGAATGAGTTTTATCATGTTTATATTGATGTTTATGATGTTTACTTTGATTGTTTGTGGCTGTCCAAAAGTGATGAGTAGCTAAACTTGTTTGTTCTATCTAGGATAGATGATTGTTGCATAGTTTTAACTTGTTTAATGGATTGTTAATGTTCAAGACTTAAATTATTGATGTAAAGTTTAACTAAACCATAAATTAGATTGTGTGTGATGACTGTGTTTTATTTGTTATTACTTATAATCCTCTTGCATTAGTTAATTGAATCGGTTTTGATTAATTGATTGCTTGTTAAGCTCATTACTTGGTGTTTTGGGTTTATTTGCGGGAAGTACAACCGTAGGGATAAGTGGGTAACATATCATCTAAAATCAGTTAAAATACACCTTCTTTGAGACCGAGAGGTGATAAGAAGTAATATTGTTTCATTGCTTTTACTTGTTAGAATTAAGACCGCGCGAGAGCGGGTTTTTGTCTTGTCAAGTTTGAGTGTTTATGTGCAATTAGTTGGTTTAATTTGGGTTAAGTTGAATTGTTCCTCTATCCTTGGTTGCGTAGTATTCATCTCCATTAGGATAGTGTGTCGAGGAGACCGAGAGAAGAGTCGATATTTGAACACGTTAATAATTGTTTTTCCGGTTTGTTCTTTAAAAATCAACTAAAATAAGTTAAAGTTTGTTAGAGAGACTGAGAGGTAATTTGACTTTCTTAAACAAGTTTTGGTTGTGTTATCTTTTATAACCGGTGTCTTGAATATTTTCAATCCATTGTCTTGTTATTTCTGTCAACATGATTCATTCCTAGGTAGACGTTTTTACATATTGAATTTAAATCAAAGTTTTCTAAAAGTGTTTTGTCAAACGTTTTCGTTTAGTTAAATTAATTTAAGTAGTTAAATAAAATCTTAAAAATTAAATAAATATTATTTTGGTAAGTCTTGGTTAGAGTTTTCTTAATCATAAACGTTTTCACGTGTCTTTGAGTTCGACATCCGGACTTCCTTGATGCTATACTATTTATGATCGGTACACTTGCCGGTTTTGTGTGGTTTCTATAGGATTTTCGTTTTTATAAATTTAAAGCTTAATTGTGATTCGTTCTTTATTTATATTATACATTTTCACACATCAGTACGCTGGTGCACAATCCCAGTTGGAAAGGACATTACTTGCTTATTTACACTTGTTCATGGAATTGTATGATTTTTATGTACGTATATCAAAACTTGTGGGAACCCACCAACTATTCATTTAGTTGACTTTATTTTATATATGTTACAGGTACAATTATTAGAGGATGAAACGGAGAAGACACTAGAACTTAGGTTATATTAATAAATGGACAAGTTGTTAATTGTTCTTGTATTTTCCTTGTATTTCTTGTTACAAACTTGTGTACTTGATGTTTAAATTAATTAATGATAATATTGTCACATGATAGTGTCACATGTGTTTTGGACAATCTGTACATGACACTCAGACGTATTCTGCTTTAGTCGGGGTGTTACAGATTGGTATTAGAGCCGTTACTATAAGATAGGACATTAGACGTAGTGTTCTAGTAGGTTATAGTTAATTTGCTTAATTGTTTAGGTTGCATGATTAGAAATTATGTGAGCCTTATTTGATTGTTCAATGCACATTACTTGGTTATTATTAATTTGTTTATGTCTCATGTATGCAAATACTATTATACTGATGATTCAATTACTTCAATTACACAAGCACACACAAGTCCAAGGCTTATGCCTAAAAACAAAGAGTTTTCCAACATTTTCAATTATTGATTTTTACTGTGGTGTTCCGATATTTATTCTTCTTAAAGATGGTTCTATATGACGGGTATGTAGTAAACTGTAAGGGGGACGTGCCTGTTTTCCGAAACTCTTGACACCAAGGTTATTGAAACCTAAGGATAAGCAATGCGTATAAATCCCAATTAGACGCGGGACCCGGTTGCTTACCTGGAGAGTTAGGAAAGAGCAAGAACTCTATTAAGCCAAGGCATACCACTTTCAACGCCATATGAATCACAACTTTAAGTTTTCAAACGCGACCATGTTCTCTTTGTGAAATAAATATGGTTGCACTCCTCTTTGTTTTACAATGTGTTTTAACTGAAAGTCTATACACGAATACCCAGCTTTCGATTCGATTTAATTACGCATTTTTTTACGAGAATAGTTAATTTTTTTTAAAAAAAATAAATTTTGTGACACGTTTTCTTTATTTATACGCTCATTTACGGCTTAAACTTTTAAAAGTTTGCAAAGTAATAACCGAATTGCAAACGATTACTTTGTTATTTTACTAATATGTTTTAGAACTGAAAATTCAAAAGGCTATGGTGATATATAAATGGTTGAATTTCGATTTGATTACTATATTATTTTATTCATTTGCTACTACGTTTTGTAATTGAAAATTCGAAAGGTCATGGTGATATATGAATGGTCGAATTTCAATTCGTTTACCTTATTGTTATATTCATTTACACTTATGTTTTAGAATTAAAAATTTAGAAAGTTTTGGTGGTACATGAACACTCTATTTACAATTCGTTTCTACAATTTATTGTTAAATTTAATATTTATTCCATATGATTATTCAATAATTCCTTAGATTTTCGTTGTTGAATGTGAAAACTCATGACGTCTCATGGGAATTCCAATTTCGATTTCGATTTTGTTTCATATGATTTCTTTTTTTTACTTGTTTCATTGATGGATCTATTAGTCGTTTTTATTCTTACGTCCCAAGTCACGCAAATTCCTCACGTTTCGTATCACACCTTCTCGTTTTCCTAGTTTTCGAACTCAACCGGCGAAATGACAATCCAAGTTATCAAGCAAATGGCCTCCGCGATCCCGATCACTCCACGTTTAACCACACCCACCTTTATCTCTACAGTAAATTCAATTTCAAACCCAACACCATTCTTGGAAACTCAAACCAAACCCAACCGAAAAGCCTCGCGCTGAAACTCACCCTTTGTACAGTATGTGTAAATCCAACCACTTTACTTCTCTGAAACGTGATATACTTCAATATGTGATAGATTCAATTACCACTTATTGCTAAAACCCATCCAAAACTCAACGCCACTCACCCATCTGCAAGACCTGTACCTAACCATGTGTCTCAATCACATGTTTGACCTTAGGCTTCAAGCCTACTATCATTGTGGTGACCCTAGCACACCCGCTATACTTTGGAAGGCCTAACTTGGTTCCGCCATGCAATATCCTAACCCCGCATCTTTTGTTGACCTTACACTATTTCCCGGTTTCAATACTTAGATCTTTACAAAACTCATCAAACTCGTCTATATTTTCTTTTGCATACATTCCTACATTTTGTCCATTTTACTAACACCTCGCACTTAAACCCAAATCCTTGGTTGTTTTTAACTTTCAATCAAATGGGTTTTCTTTAAAAATGATTTACTACTGCTGTTGCTACTCCTATTGCTGCTGCTACTACTACTATTGTTGCTGCTGCTACTGCTACTGCTACTGCTACAGCTATTGCTGCTGCTATTACTGCTACTGCTACTACTGCTACTACTGCTGCTGCCGCTGCTACTACTACTACTACTACTATTATTAAAGTTATTAACATCATTATTAATATTACTACCACCATTATTATTAGTACCATTACAGTCATCATTATTTTTATTACCAGCATTATCAATATTATTATTAATAAAATTTATTAATACTATTTATTATTATTAGTAATATTACTTTCATTAATATTACCGTCACCACTAATAATAATGTAATTATTTATTCAAACCATATTTAAAGTAAACTTCTTGTTCCAAACAATCATTTCTTTCCTTTCTACCTAGGCCGCGGGCCAAAAGAAAACATTTATTTTTTTACTATTATTTTTTTTACGTTAAGGATTTCATAAAATTCTCAAGTTTTAGCTCTAGTTAAAAACGTTTTGCCTAACTAAATAGAATAGTTTTATTTCATCATGAGATATAAAAGCATCATAATTTACAACCGATTTTCGTAAATCAAAATTTTCCCTTCCTTTCTTTCCCCTTCATTAACGCCAATGAGTTTCGGCTAGGAAATCATGGCACCATCTCTCACGTCAACTTTCATACCCCAAACAAACCGACACTTGAGACAAACGTCGAAAGCTACATTTTCTTTTCTTTTACTTCTTCTTCACGTATTTTTCGGACGTACCCAAAGTGATTTTTATATCCACTTCTTTAGAATATTGGTTACGAAGTTTATTTTGATTGTTCATTGATCTTTGATCCATATTCGTTTGTATTTTTACAAAACGTGAATTCGTACGTCATTCTTATTTGCTTTATTAAATCGGTTTACGTTTGTTATTTCAAATCTCGTGATCTATGATCCATTTTTCTTAAACATAACCGTTAAGTGGAAATTGGGACTATGAACATGTATGTGTACATAACTAGCTAATAGAAACCGTATTTTCATATTATTTCTATGTTTGAATATTTGTGAACGACTCTCTCTTAATAAATTCATTTACTTTGAACCGAACTGTGTCCCATGTACATGCCGAGTTTATGCTATATTTTTACACAAGTTGTTTTGTTTTTTCTTGTACTTCTTTTTCACTTGATGTTTTGTTTAAACCATTTTGTTGTTCTTGATTCATCAATCTGGAACAAATGCTTTATTTTAATTTCGAGATTTCAACTACTTACTTTGATAAACTCAAGGTTGCTATTAGAACTTTTCTTTCACAAACTTAATGGATTTTAATATTGTGATAATAGAATTTCGTTAATCCGTTTTATTTCAAATCATTATTGAAATCACTTTATTTTTATCTCAATGTTATTGTTAATTACGCTGCAATTCATTTGGATATTTCCATCATTATATTTTGATACTTAAAAGTTTCGTTTATTTAAGCTATTATCGAAACCCAATGCGTTATCAATATCCATGTTCATATTTCGCTGCCTAAACGCTACGTTTACCTACCAAGTTATTCTCGACTCCATTATTCCAATTACATGTTATGAGGTTTATAATTCTAAATGTTTCATTTTTTTTTATTTCATTACCTTGTTTATTTCGTTTTCAACATCCTTTACTTGGTTCAAACCACGATTATTTCATTTACTTGACTTATTGTTTTTGCGTTGACCTTGGCCTGAATGGTCTATTAATGTGTTTTGTAATGTTTTTACCCTTTAATTTCATTATTTTTGATTTTTATCGTTATGTATGAGAATTCTATTCATTTACATAATATAAGGTCTATGTCTTAAAACCACACGATAGAGCAAGTTATTTGGACCATCCGACGATAGAGGTAATTATGGGTCGACACGTAATTATCAAAGTCCTCGCATGGAAAATATAATAAGTCCGGTTGTGTGAAATAATTCGGAACTTGGAATGATTTTGGGGGAACGGGACAAATACAATATGATAAGGGCATGGTGGATACGCCGCTGGTACATCCTATATATAAGTGTCCTTGTCATATTTCCTATTTGTGGCGTTCTTTCGGGTCATTCAAAGATCTACGTTATTTTATTTTAATTGTGCATGTACAAAATTGCTAAAATTTCCAACATCTCCGTTTATTAGTTGTTCTCATTTAAATTTTTTGTTTTTATTTTAATTTCGGGACGAAATTTCTAAAAGTTGTAAGTCCTGTAACATTCGTTACTTTTCAAACCCGAAAACCCGACCCATTTTAAATTTTTGGTTCTATTTAAATATATATATATATATATATTAATTATAATAGAGATAGACACCCTTTCAACTTCCATTTTCTCTCTCATGAGATGCGGTAAAATTTATGATCCCTCCACCGCGCCGGTTATGTTAACTCTATTGTGTACCCTGCAGGCTAACCTCCAACCCTCGCCGGAGACTCTCCCTCTCCCTAACGTCATTAATTGTAAAACGGTATACAATTGAATATCCTCCCTTCAGTTCGGCTACACTTAAGAATCATCCATCCACACCTCACCTCTTCTATCCATTCCAATCGCATGTGGATAATTTAGGGCTTTACCAATTTTAGCGCCTGAGACTAAGAAATTCCTAGATACTGAACTTCATCTTCGTTTTACGAATTCAGCTTTCATTTTTTTTTGGTGGCAGTGTCGGAGGAACATTGAGATGTTTCAGTACCTTCATCTTTTATGTTTATTTGATCTTATTTTGATTTCGTCAGATTTTGATTTCGATTTGACTTTCTACTTACTATCCATTTGATTTCTACTTACTATCCATTTGATTCGTGACTCAAGCTTCAAACATTTATAGAGGTTCAATTTCTATTTCTTATTCATGATTTAAGATTATAAAGGGTCAAAGCCATGTTAACTCATTTTTTTATATGTGCAGATTATTCAACATATTTCATTCAATATTTTACATGTGGGTTGATGTTTTCTTTGAGTGTATAAATACCATGGAAGATGAATTGCTGGTTTACACAACATAAATAACTTTATTTTGATCAATGCACGTGAGATTGCAAAGGTAAGTTGAGTTCTAAAGTTAGTTTTCTTCATTTTTTTTGTGCGTGCATTATGAGGGCTTATTAGTGTCTTTTATTATCATATTTTGAGGACACTCAAATGAGGTTTATTAAAAACTATGGCAAGGTGACACCATATGCACCTGCTTATACTATGAGTGATGAATTTCAAGGGTTTTGCATCAGTAGATAAAAAAGGTACACATTCTTAACCCAATAACATTTCATTTGCTATTATTATTATTGTTATATAATATTTTCCTAATTTTTAGAGGAGCTTCGCAAGCTCCGTGTATTATAGCACACAAGAGTTTGGAGTGAAAGGTACCGGTTTGGTTTGGGCCAAAATGGGCCATGTTATAATGGTATCACTTTTGTTCATGTCATTTTATAAATGTATCATTTTGGTTCCGATGAAAATGGTTCATTTATAATAGGCCATTTTTAAAAATTATCGATTTGTTTCGGGTCAAAATGGGTCATTTTAAAAAGTATCGATTTGGTTCGGGTCAAAACAGACCATTTTATCATCGCATCACTTTTGTTTGGGTCATTTTATAAGGTGCCAATTTGGTTCCATAAAAAGGTTCATTTAAAAAGGCATCGATCTGCTTTGGGTCTCAACGGCTCGTTTACACTCTGATTGTTATTATGATTGTTATTATGAAGACATGCTTGAAAATATTATAGTCTGCAATCAATATACCTCTTAAAAGTATAAGTTTTCTCATAACATTTTGGTCTGCTGCTATAAATTTCATATTCTTGCTTCATCAATTGTGGAATTGAATTACTTGATATGATAGTGTCCATTTTGCAGGGTCTCATAGGGCTCTATGCTGGCTATTTACCTGCAGTTATGGGCTCAACTGTCTCACGGGGTCTATACTTCTACCTGTAAGTGAATAATTAACCATCACTCAACTATTTCATAAGATTCATTGTATTTATTTTCTTAATTCTTAGGAGTTTTTTGTTATTATTATCTGACTTGTTGTCATGGAACAATTCTTGTTTATAGCTATAATATGTAGGTTCCCAGCCGGATCTACACGAGATATCGCGTTCTACGTAGGTGCGGAATCCCTACGTAAGACGTTACGAGCGTATAAGACAAAACGATTAAACACGTTACAATAAACACAAACCCGTTATATTACAACCGTAAACACGTGATACAAAGATCACCAAATACAGACTCTCTCTGACTCGTTCTCTGACTAATAAACTCGTTCTCTTCTCTATTTTTTAACTAAGCCGTAACCTAGTTTATATAATCACGACAACTTCGCCTGGCATGTTCAGGCGAAGTTGTCACTAACTTCACTTGTCTAACAAGTTCGCCTATATCAGCGAACTTGTTAGCAACTTCGCTTACATACAAACTCAAATCCAAACAACTCGATTACAGACACTAGACACTGAACTACTGACATCATGTACCAACAGACTCCCCCTTGGCAGTAGCTTCATCTCTTTATCTTCAAGCACGTGTCTTGTAATCTTCAACGACCTTGCATCTTCATCTTCAAGCATGAACTCCTTCGCGTACACAAACTGATACAATTCTTTGATATTTCTTCGCTTCGTCTTTCCAAGCAGGAATATAAAAGATCTTCTTCTCATTCAGCACCTGCAGATCAGCTTGCGACAAGTTCACTAGATGCATCGGATCATAAACTCTTAGCAGCTCTTGTTCATCTTCGTCTTCCATCATTGCTTTAGCTGTTTCACAATCAACATACCACCACTTTATATCTTTGAGCACATCCTTGGGCATCTGTTTCATCGGCACTTATTTAAGGCACTGGATTGGCTTATACTTCATAATCATCCAAGGTTTACCATCAGCTCTCAATCCACGATCTTTGTCTTCGATAAGTTTTCCCTTTTGTGGTTTCAACAGCTCAAACTTCTTCTCTTTTATACTTTCCTTCCAAACAATCTTCCCAATAACTCTAGCCATATTATCATCACTTCGGTTTATCAATCCCAATCTGGCTAAGTCTTTCACTTCACATTCTGGCAGTGTATTCAACGATCTTAAATGTCTTTTGAAGTACTGAACACCATCATACCTCTTAATAACAAAGAGCCTCAACTGCTCATCGTATATCCAGCAAATAATCCCCTTTCTCGCTTCAGCATAGCCTCTAATGTTGTAACTCTTCTTGAACATTGTAGGGACCGCTGGTTTCTTCGTTTTGACGAACCACTGAGCATAGCCTTCTTTCCATCTAGGCTGCTCTTCCCATTCAGTCTCATCATTCCCAATCTCTTGACTCATATCTACGTTCTCGACTTGCGGTATCTCATGCTCCACATTCTCCTCTACTATCTCTCCCTCTTCAATATCATTATCAATCACTATCTCTGCACCAATCTTCTCTATCTCATCCACCGGTAATACATCATCATCCCCAACATAGTCATCATCCATCTCCTCAACCTCCACTACCACCACATCATCACCACCAGCTGCAGTTGTCGACTCCCCCTGAGTTGTGGAAGTTCTAAGAGCTTGTACAGTTCTTGGCAACTCACCACCTGCACCTTTCGATGCATTGGGATCATCGTCTCTATCATTGCGCTTCTTGGTCCTCAACTCATCGCCTTTACAGCTCGTCTCCCCCTGAGATGCCAAGAACTCCTTCAGAGCATCTATGATTTTACCATGTTCTACCAGCAGGGACGACTGCATCTGATTCTCTGCAACAAGGCGTTGAATAGCCTGGGTCTGGATAAGATTAATCCTTGAGTGCTCTGCCACGACCCGTTCAAGTGCTGCTATTCGTTCTGAGTCTGATAAGGTTGCATCGAAATCAAACCTCAGATGTGATATATCTTGAATGTACCGAGGAGGGATTTCTGATGTAACCGGGACCTCAAGAGTAGGCAAAGACGTAACCGCAGGTGGTATCGTCACCGATAACCCTGCAGTGGCCACAACCGTCGACTCAATAAAGTGTGCCACGACCTCTGTTGGAGTAACAGTCGGCGGCGGCAACGATACAATCTCCGGAGTCGGTAGTTGGAATGAAGTTGGTGGGAGGCCAAAGGCAGATGAGGTAGCCACCACGGGAACGTCCGTGGCGCTTGGCCTTGTAACCTGTAATGATAAGGGGAACCATTGTCATACCGGATAGTGCGGGTGGAGTGAAACGTACCACCCTCGAGCTCTCACCAGCTCCAGATCCTGCACCTATCCGTTCCCTTCTTGATCTGCGTATTAACTGTTGTACCTCTTCCTCATAATCTGACTCGTTATCATCATCAGTTCTCTTTCTTTTCCCATGAGTCCGTTCATGTGTTACCAAAATCCTTCTTGCCTCATCAGAACCAGCCACCGTAGCAGCTGTCCTAGTAACATTCACAGTCGACACCCTCTCACCCGAGACTTGCACATACTCATCTGGATCCATCCGTTCCATATCAAAGTAGCCTTGACCTCCAAACTCAGCATCAAGGTCAACGTTCTCCTCCGGTGACACAACAGGTGCAGCAGGTATAACTTGAGGTGCTCCTGCCTGTTGTGGTGCTGGGTCCCGAAACTCGTCCCCTCGAGCAGGTACATACCCCGGGTTGATTAAGTACCCAAACAGTGGAGTATGCCGAGGACGGAGCTCAGGTTTGCTCCTCGCACTGGAGGATCTACATTGGGCGAAGATTCGCTTATTCACACTTTCAACGTATCTGATCGGACGACGTTGAGGTAGCGTTGGAGCAACATGATTCAAGATCATTTGTAGGAATCTTGGATACATGATGAATCTCTCACGCGCCATCGCCCTTCTCTGACGATCAATCTCATAGAAGATCATCTGACTAAAGCTGTATCGCTTGTTGTAAGTCAGAGCAGTCATCGCCGACTGCATGGTCGCGCCCATGCCATCAGTGGCCGCCTTTCTCCCTGACATGCATACAATCATGACATGCATGAGAAAGCGCCACTGGTCAAGTAAAAACCCTTTCCTTCTCTGCGTATCCCCCAAGGGACCAGAGTATCCCATCCTCAAAAACGCTCCATCACGGAAAGGAGCCACAAACTCTGTCAGGTCATCCCTTGTCTCATTTTCAAACCGTAAAGCCGCCCGGATCTGTTCAGAAGAGAACTGAACAACCTGATTGTTGACTGTTGCGCGCATCACCGGGGGCTCGACTCTACAGTCATATTCCACGGTCTGCCAAAAATCCTCAATGTTGGGCAAGGATATTGGCAGTGTTGTAGTGATCGCGTGGAATATATGCGAGCGTAGTAAGAATGTGATGATTTCGCGGAAATCATCAACTCCGCTCGCCTCCGGGTCTAATGTTATATACATGTTGTGACCCGGGAAGAACTGTCTCTGGTTATCACCACCGTCATCTCCGCCTGCACCACCTACAGCAGCCATATCTGCATCAAACAGACTAAGTTAGATACACGTTAACACAAATCACAAGTTCGCCTGTTACCATGAGCGAAGTTGTGATTTATTCTGTATAGGCGAAGTTAGAGGTGGGGCGAAGTTGGGAAACAACTTCGCTTCAACTTGAACTTCGTCTGATAACCGTTAAGTAAAAAGGTCCAGGCGAAGTTAACCACAACATCGCCTCATAAACTGTTTCAAAATATATAATCAAGCGAAGTTAAACCTCAGGCGAAGTTACGGATAACTTCGCCTAAACAGTAACTTCGCTGAATTTGAATCGGCAACAGTTAGGATAATCGAACGACGTGTAGATGATGAAATTGGAGATCGAGGACTCCGTAACACATGATTTTATGAAGTTTTAGACGTTCAGGTATATTACGAACACGTAATAACAAGCTTGAAATCGGGTGTTTAAGGTTTCGAAAGACGAGGTCGACAATCGAGTCGAAACGACCGATGATCAACCTCACAAACAATGAGTATATGAAACTATAAACCCTACACACCTTTAATCGACTTAGAACAGAGAAAGAACGAACACAGAAGATTGAGATCGAAAATACGATAAGTTCGCTTAGGTTTCGGAGGATAAGTTCGCTTAGGTTTTTGAAATAATGATACTGTTTGACCTTAAAACTTCTTTATATAGGGTCAAAATTTGACAGGCGAAGTTATGGATAACTTCGCCTATTGCAGGCGAAGTTATGGATAAGTTCGCCTATATATGAAAATTTTCAAAACAAACCCCTATAATTTGAACAATTTGCAATTAAGTTTTAAAACAACCTTTAAAGCATTAAATGATACGATTAAGACCAAGTAACCAGGTATAAAATCAAACAACTACATAAGCAGAAAAAATTTAAAAATAAAATACACGGGATCAAATTTCAGTTTTGATAGGGACTACCATGTTTTAGAAAAGATCCGAACAGGAATCATACTAACTACGTGACTGTCACACAGATCCGTATTTAGCTGTATTATGACATAAAGAAACAGGTTGTAAGCAGGTAAATAACTTAGAATGGTTTTCATCGTTTCTGTGATACGGGTTAGGTTCAATTAAGCTCAAAATTTTAAATGGGCAACAACTCAGAGATTATGATACCTCCTATCTATTCTCAAAGCATATTTGGCTTTCCCCAAGTCACCCCGAGTTGACCTCGACCCGTAGTGTCTGATTAAATAGAAGTAACTCTTCGATCCTTGGACTCTTAATCCCGTTCTCTATCTTGCACCTTGATTGAGAAGTCTAAATATTATGAACTCTAGAATGTCTCAAATTTTTTTTTTTTTTTTTTTAAACATTTACACAACTTCAGATAAACTACTGCAAGTCCCGAATCTGGATCACTGCAGTTTCTTGACACGCTATCTTCACGGGAATCAGAACACTCACGGGCTCGTGTATGACTGGGTAATCGCTTTTCTGCCTATCATTCTGAAAGATATATATGGAGACATGCACAACTCATAAGAAGTTTCCACATAAAATCGAGTAGATTTAGTTAGTATCACTTCTACTTTTACGCACCATAAAAAGCTACCATGAAATACAATGACTGTTCTAAAGTCTTTTAGGCCTTATAACTTCACTAGATAAGCACACAGAATCAGTATATCCATCACTTTCCAAGGTTGGATCAATTTTCTGTTAAACATAGTAAAGATACTTCTTACGAAGTAGTAGACTTGAAAAATAATTTCATCTCCCATAAAATTTTTAACTTCAATCGCCCCGATCAAATTGAAGTTTTCAGGTAAACGGCTATCCCGAAGATCCAATGGATCAGCTGGACCGACCACATACAAATATGTGTCCTTCTAACTAAGTATGATCGACTAATTTTCAGGGAAAGAATGAAAACACATCATAAACCGCCCCGGTCACTTTCAGTCATCTGGTTAATGGCTATCCTTATATTCAACAAGTAGAAATGAGGACCAAACATATCCGAAGATATGTCCTTCAAACTGAGGCGACCGACATAATTCTAAGCGATAGTGACGTTTTTTTTTTTTTTTTTAACACTAAACATAAAGCATGGTTACTCGGGATTGATCATCCCATTCAGCTCAACAAGGTTTTGAAATCTAGTTTTGTCAAACGCTTTCGTAAATAAGTCAGCGAAATTATCTAGCGTATCAACCTTTTCGAGCTCAATCAGTTTCTTCTCAGCACAATCCCGTATAAAATGATGACGTATGTCAATGTGTTTAGTTTTACTGTGCTTAACGGGATTGTTAGTTACTGAGATAGCAGCAGTGTTATCAATGCAAATAGGAGTAAGAGTAAAATTCAGACCTTAATCGCGCAACTGTTGTTGAATCCAAAGAACCTGGGAGCAGCAGTTGGATGCTGCCATGTATTCTGCTTCACAGGTTGAAATTGCGACTGAGGTCTGCTTCTTGCATTGCCAAGACACTAGTCTGCCACCAAGAAACTGACATCCACCAGTTGTAGACTTCTGACTCTGATTGCACCCTCCATAATCAGAATCTGTGTAGGCGACCAACTCCAAGTCTCCTCCTCTCGTGTACCACAACCCCAGCTTAGGCTTGCCTTTGAGATACCGTAGAATCCTCTTCGCACCCTTCAAGTGAGATTCCTTTGGGTTTGCCTGAAAGCGAGCACAAAGACAAACAGCAAACATTATATCAGGCCTAGAAGCAGTTAAGTACATTAAAGAACCTATTATAGCCCGATATTGGGTTGGGTCTACGTCTGCATCGTTGTCTGACTCAGCACCCAATTTGTGGTTGACGCAGACTGGAGTATCGTATGGAGTGCTGTCCTCCATCTTGAAACGTTTGAGAACATCATGGACATACTTCGTCTGATGAATGAACATACCATCTTTCTTCTGATCAACCTGCAGTCCTAAAAAGAAAGTTAGTTCACCCATAGCACTCATTTCAAATCTCTTCTTCATGACGGCCTCAAACTCCTGACACATGGCGACCTTTGATGCAACAAAGATAATGTCGTCCACGTAGACTTGCACCAGTAGAAAGTCGTTCCTTTTTCTCTTGAAGAACAATGTGCTATCAATCTTACCTCTTTCAAACTCATTCTCAAGCAAGTAGTCGGATAACGTTGAGTACCAGGCTCGAGGTGCCTGATGTAGTCCATACAGCGCTTTACTTAGCTTGTACACGTGATCTGGAAAGTCAGGGTCAGGAAAACCAGGAGGTTGCTCAACGTAAACAACCTCATCGACTTTACCATTTATGAACGCACTCTTCACATCTAACTGAAAAACCTTCATCTCCTTATGAGCAGCAAATGCCAAAAACAGCCGAATGGCTTTCAATCTTGCCACAGGAGCAAACACCTCATTGTAATCAATCCCCTCTTGCTGATTAAAGCCTTTAACAACCAGCCTCGCCTTGTTCCTGATAACAATCCCTTTCTCATCTCTCTTGCATTTGAAGACCCATTTTGTGCCAATCGCATGCACATTCCTTGGTTTTGCAACCAAGTTCCATACCTCCATCTTCTTAAACTAGGCTAATTCTTCTTGCATGGCTTCGACCCACGAGCTGTCCTTGAGAGCCATTTGATAGTTCTTTGGTTCAATCTGGCTGATAAAGCAGGTGTACAAGCATTCGTTGATTATTTTTGATTCTTTAATGCTTGTGTAAACACAGGTGTGCTCATTCAAGCTTTGTCTTGTTTGTACACCATCGGACAGATCACCTATCACATTTTCCAGAGGATGATTTTTGTGAATTCTCGTAGTCGGAACCGAATTGACATTCAGATTATCTTCCAAGTTCGAAGATAGCTCATCAATGTGTGATTGATGTTGAGAGTGAAACGGATTGATGAATTCCTCTTCAGTAGAGGCAGCAGGGGTATTGACAGCATTTGACGAGGAAGGTTGACATTCATCATACTGTGGTCGTTGCACCAAAGTGTCTTCCTCATCGCATATCATCTTCCTAGCCATTCTTTCCTCAACTTCTATAAAATCCAAATAAGGCATGTTAAAAGATTTAAAAAGTCTATCATAGTCGAAAACCGCAGCGGGTCCCGTGCTTGGTTTTGGTGATTTGTAACTTGTGATATCAGTGTTACACACCACCTCAACCTTGCTGGTCGATGTATTAAAGACCCGTCTGTTGGGAGTCCCAACAACGTATCCGACTAAGATTCCTTCGTCGGCTACTTCACCAAATTTAGAATTGGTCTTTAATATCGAACACGGTGGCCCGAATGGTTCAAGACCACTCAAGTTGGGCTTTCTCCCATGCATAAGTTCATAACAGGTTTTATTTAATCTTTTAACAGTTAACACTCTATTAAGGATATAACAGGCTGTTGCAACTGCTTCAGCCCAGAACACCACGGGAAGTTTCGAATCAGCCAGCATGGTTCTGGCTCCTTCAATTAAAGTTCTGTTCTTCCTCTCAGCCACTCCATTTTGTTGCGGTGTATACGGAGCGCTGTACTGGTGTTCAATCCCCTTCTGTAAGCAGAAGATCTCCATCTCATAGTTCTTGAACTCAGTCCCATTGTCACTTCTAGGTTCCCAGCCGGATCTACACGAGATATCGCGTTCTACGTAGGTGCGGAATCCCTACGTAAGACGTTACGAGCGTAGAAGACAAAACGATTAAACACGTTACAATAAACACAAACCCGTTATATTGCAACCGTAAACACGTGATACAAAGATCACCAAATACAGACTCTCTCTGACTCGTTCTCTGACTAATAAACTCGTTCTCTTCTCTATTTGTTAACTAAGCCGTAACCTAGTATATATAATCACGACAACTTCGCCTGGCATGTTCAGGCGAAGTTGTCACTAACTTCGCTTGTCTAACAAGTTCTCCTATAACAGCGAACTTGTTAGCAACTTCGCTTACATACAAACTCAAATCCAAACGACTCGATTAGAGACACTAGACACTGAACTACTGACATCATGTACCAACATAACAGTGCAAAACAAAGGTATATGAAAAATCAAGACGAGTCAAGTGCACGTATTCATCTTGCTTCAGATGCAGAAGCAGGTGGGCTGGTGAGTTTTGTTTAACTTATCTGTTATTATCCGTTATATTATTTTGAGCTATGTTGTTATTATCCCAAAATTGTTACTTTTTCAAGTGTGCATTCTTACGAATTGTTAGTGCACGGTTTTGCGTCTAGAGTCTTTGTATTTAAAGTTAATGTTTTGTTAATGTTTATTGTAATAAATAGTTTTATTTATTAACCAGCTCGCTAAGTTAAAGGCTAGTTCGCTTGGGGATGTTAGCGAACTAGCCAAGTAATGTATACCTTCCTGGTTCGCTAGAAATGTTAACGAATCAGGGGGTGCTTCGTTATGGTTATTTATGTAACGAAGGGGAAGCTGGTTTGCTAGGGGATGTTAGCGAACCAGATTACCCTCTATATATAGTGAACTACTGTTCACTTTTTAAAAAAAAAGGTTTTTGAGTTAATTAACGTATTTTTATGTATTCCAGATCTCTCTCAAAGCATCACACCTAATATTATACAATCAATCATACATACTGATAATAATGATAATAATAATAATAGATAATCACATATATATATACACTTAATTAAGGTAATTAAGAGTTAGATCCGTATAATAGTATTAATAGTATAAACGTAGATCTGAGAATCAGATTGTGATAATTGTTATTGATACGAACTAGTCTGGGATCCAACAAGTGGTAACAGAGCCTTCGGTGCTCATTACACTTGATTTGGTGGTTATTGATTTTTTTTTTTGATTGGATGGAATTTGGATTGGTTAAGGTATTGGAAATGTTCGGATTAGAGGAATCGTGGTTTGGATTGGATTTGTGGTGATTAAGTGTGATTTCGGTTTAAGTCCGAAATAGGGGTTTTGTTTTGATCAAAATTGGTTAGGTATTTAGCGTTAATCGGTTACAAGATGATGTGTATTGGATTCGGAATTTGATTACGAGAAGATTGATAGGTTACTTGTGCGATTTGGTTGAGAAACAAAGTAGTATTACAAATTTAGTAAATCTGGGTTTCTGGGTTTAATCTTCAAACTTTCTGGAAAACTTGTTTGATGATTTGAAGATGAACTTGATTCATTATCTTCTTCATGGTGATTCGCTATATGTTTCATGGTGATTTGTTATCAAATGTGTTACTTCGTTACCCAGTTCGTTAACCAATTCGAGTGATTTATTGATTCGTGTAATCTAGTTCGCAATCTAGATTAACCGATTCGTGTGACACGTGTTCTTCTTGGAATTTGTGTCCTAACAACCTTTTCCACGTGGCATAAGGTGTCAGAGTTTGTTACAAACAGTTGTAACAACCTGATTCGTTATAGTGTGATTCGCTAATCCACTGTAGCTGATTCGCTAAGCATTCCTTAGTGATTCGCTAAGTTTATTTTGGCAATTCGTTACTGATTACTGTCTAATTCTCTAAACAAATCCTTTGTGATTTGTTAAGTTGACTCGTTAAGTTGACTTTTGATTCGCTAAAACACTCACCTCATTCGTTAAGGTACTTTGTTGCTGATCAGTCTTAACTTCGTTAAGAGTTGATTCGTTAAACACTGTTAACAGTTCGCTATAACTGTTCTCAGTTCGCTATAATAGTTCACAATTCGCTACACAGTTCGTTAAACCTAGTTCTTTAAACTTGTTTAATTTTCAAATATGACCGGTATGTATGCATTGGCGTCTCAAAACATGTTGATGCAACAAATGTTACAACTTGATACTGAGATAGGTTCACATTCCAAATGTCCGAGATTGATGAAATTCAGTGATTTTGCAAAGTGGGAACCTTGGTTTCGTGCTCACTTAGGATTAGTTCATCCTGATTGTTCATACTGTTTAGATGAGGTCTACACTGTACCTATGATTGGAGATGAGACTACGGGTTTTACACCAAAGGCTATCTCACAATACTCTGTTAAAGAAAAGAAAGCATTAGAGATAGAAATAAAAGCTTATTCTACTCTAACCATGGCCTTGCCTGAGACTATCTTTCACCAAGTGGGTAGCATAAAAAGATGTGTTGCTTTATTTCAACATCTTCGCATGAGAAGTATGGGTAACACAGTAGAGAGTAAAAAAGTAATGCTTAAGTTTCAGTTTTGAAACTTTAATCTATTGAAAGGTGAGACGGTTGAAGAAATGACAACAAGATTCAATCACTTGATTGCTGAGATGGACAAGATGCAAATTGAAGTTCCTGAAAGTGATAAAATTGATACTATCAAGAGTATACTTCCAAGTTCTTATTCCACATTCTTAATGGTTCTGAAGGAAAACAATTATTTCGCAAATGAAGATCTGACTGCTATTGAATTTATGCAAAAGATTGAAGCCAGAGAATATGATCTAAAATGTCAGAAATCTTCAAAGGAAAGTCATGATCCTTCGTTCTATGGTGGAAGTATGCCTCTTAGTTCAACCATAACTCCACTAACCGCTTTTCTTACTCAAGCTGTTGCAAGTGAAAATGCAAATGCTTCATTTAATGATCCACAAGCTTGTTTCTATACTGCTGGAAATACATCCGGTAATTCTGGTTCATCTGGGGCATCGGGAAATTCATCTTCTACTAAACAATTCTCATTTCAACCAAACGTAAACATAAAGGAGGCTGAACAGAATTTTGCATTCTTGTCTGCTTTTATGTCTTCCTATGAGAATTTGGTGAGTAGTAAGATTGCCACAAGTGATTTAACCGATGAAGATTATGATCAAATTGATTCCGATGATTTAGAACTCATGGATCTAAAGTGGAACATGGCGATGTTTGTTAGAAAAGTGAAGAAGTTCATACAAAGAACATGCAAAAATCTTCCTTCATTGAGCAAGAAGCTTGGGTTTGATAAACTAAAGGTTAAATGCTACAATTGTCAAGAATTTGGGCATTTCGCAAAGGAATGTGATAAACCTAAGAAAGAATACACTGGTTCGAGAAATCAAGATCAAAATAATGCTGGAAAGTCTTCAAGTTCAAAACCATCATCTTCTGGAAATCAGGCAATGCTGTCTAATCTGGATGGTAATGATTGGTCTCAAAAATTGCTTTGCAACAACAATCAAGCAAACCTAGCAATGTTTGGAATTGGTGAAAATTCTCAAGATGCTAGTGGAAGTGATTTGTCATCTGATAATGATTCTGGATCCGAGTCGGATGATTCAAGCGAAAAACTTCCAATTAATTTTGCTTGTATGGCGAAGATCAACGAATCATCCACGTCTGCTTGCACAGCCAACCAGAATGAGGTCAGTAAATCTACTTTTTCTAAGGTATCATGTGTTGATTGTGATTATAACAAGTCTAAAATTGATTTATTAAAACTTCAAAATGACAATTTACTGAAAGAGATTGTATCATTGAAAGATACTTATAGACAATCCTTGAATTCTCTAATCAACTCAAGAGAAAAGATTGAGGCTTTGACTATAAGTAATCATGATTTGAAAGCCGAGTTATCTGTGAAAATGACAATTAATGACCAAAAGTTTCAGGAAATCTTGAAACATCGTTCTAAGATAACTGAGCTTGAGAACGAGGTTCTTGAGTTGAAGAACAAGTTGGGTAAATTTCGAAATTCTTCATTTTTGTTGAATGAAATTATTGAAGTTTCCGGAAAACAAAAGGATTCTAAAACGGGTGCAGGTTTTGTAGAAATTCCTCCACCATTTCACAACGACTATAAAATTAATCCTTTTGCTAAAAAGGAAGAAGAGGTAATTTTGAAAGAACCTGTGATTTCAGAAAATGTTAAATCTGTTAAATCTAAAAATGTTAAAACCCAAGTTGCTCCTCAAAAATCTCATGTTCAAAGCAAAAAGGTGTTAGTTGAACACGATGACAAGGTCATTATCGAGGATGTGTTTGAACCCGAGATTATACACAAGAATAAGAACATTCCTAGTTCTAATCATATTTTGTGCGAGCCTCACGAATTTGAGGAAGCAGAGTATGGTTCGCACAAACCTCAAGAGAAAAAGGAAAATTCAATGAAAGTGAACTCTATGAAGGCAAAGAAGTCGGAAAAACCGAAAATTTCTGATGAGGATTTAATGCGTTTCATTAATCCTTCTAGTTCTAAGCCATCTGCTGCTAGAGTTTTTAAGTTAAAGGGAATGAACACAATGTTCACTGAAAAAGACATTCCAATTAGTATCATTAAATCTGAACTAATTGAAAGTGTGTTTTACAATGAAACTTCCAAAGTTCGTGAACTTGAACGTCAATATGCTCAAGCGAAAACATCAGTTTCATCAGATCCAATGACAAGAGCAAAACATGTTTTAAAACAAGCTAAGCAAGTTAAATTTGTTAAGTCAACAAGAACTGACACCTTGAAAAGTTTTTCAAACTGTTCTAATTTAGATTTTTACTTAAAGAAGAAATCTGAATTATCTGATGAGTTTGCTAAGAGCATGACTAAAAATGTTGAGTCATCAACAAACTTCTGAGTCATTCATTCCAAATACCTCGCATCATCATCGTGTAGACATGCGAACTTGTTTCTTGTGTGGTCAACTTGGTCATGTTGTGAGGGATTGTAGTCAGAAGTATCAGCAGAATCTTCATCCTTTTATCAAGGACCATTCCAAACTGATTCCTGTGGTAAAGGAGATTTTGAAACGACCTGTGTCGTATGCTGATGATACTCATATTATGTTCTCTAATGTGAATCCACGTAAGGTGGTTCATGTTAATGAGACTCATGGTCAAGTTAAATCCAAGTTTGTTCCAACTGCTCCTTTGTGTAAGAATGAAAATTCAAATGTGGTTCAGGCAGCGTATCTAAGACGAAAGTCAAAGAAACCTGCAACTTATTCACAAGTTTCTGAACAACAAATGAATGCAAGTAAAGTTAATTTTTCCCAAGAAAACCAAGAGGTGCCCAGACCGAGTCCTGGGCTGCCTTTTTGAACTAATCACTTTTGTTTGTGTGTAGCGTTCATCCAAGACCATTTATGGTGAAAACTGGATTATGGACAGCGGATGTTCTCGCCATGTTACTGGAAATCTCAACCTCTTATCAAATGTGAGAAATATTCAAGGGGGTTATGTGGCTTTGCTGGGAATTCTAGGGGTATGATCACACAAGAAGGTGAAGTGTCGAATGGGAAGATTACATTTGAGAAAGTAAATTATTGTGATAAAGTTGATCATAACTTATTGAGTGTGTCACAGATTTGTGATAAGAAATACACTACCGTTTTTACTGATAGAGAGTGTCTTATTCTGAAACCGGGATACGTGATTCCCGAGGACATGGTTGTCATGAGATCACCACGATCAAATGATATTTATGTCTTGAATATGACCTCTAGAGCATCTACATCGATCGAAACGTGTTTTGTCTCGAAAGCAACCGAGAAAGACTCCATACTTTGGCATCGAAGAATGGGTCACATACACGTTAGAAAGATGAATTATTTAATGGCGAACGATTTGGTTGATGGGGTGTCGTTGAAAAATTTTAAGTTATCAGATCATTTTGTTGCTTGTAAGAAGGGCAAACAAAAAAAGAAATCGCACCCATCTAAGGTATTCAATTCCATTGATACTCCGCTAGAACGACTTCATATGGATTTGTTTGGTCCAGTGAATCGTGCGAGTATTTCTGGAGACTGGTATTGCCTTGTCGTGACTGATGATTATTCTAGATATTCGTGGGTTTTATTCATGAGCTCGAAAGATAAAACGCCTGTTTTGGTACAAAATCTTATCACGAAAATTAAATCACTTTACAAAGAAAAGGTGAGGAGAATTCTGAGTGATAATGGAACAGAATTCAAGAACACTATGTTGGATTTCTTTTGTATTCAAAAGGGAATTCACCGAGAATATAGTGCACCCTATGTACCTCAACAAAATGGCGTTGCTGAAAGAAAGAACAGAACCTTGATTGAAGTTGCAAGAACTATGCTCGCTGATTCTAAGCTTTCTGTGCAATTCTGGAATGAGGTTGTGAATACGGCTTGCTATACTCTTAATCGAGTTCTGACGGTTAAACGACTAAACAAGACCAGTTATGAATTATTAAACAATCGTAAGCCTAACTTAATGTATTTGGAACCTTTTGGGTGTCCTTGTACTATGCTGAAGAGGGATGTGGGTAAATTTGAAGAGAAGGCCATTGAGGGTTATTTCTTAGGGTATGCGTCACCTAAGAAACGAGTTTTCAATTTTACGTCTGGTTGTGTCGAAGAGTGGTACCATGTTGATTGTCAGAAGTACACTACTCCTTCACAAGGGAAAGGTCCCGAATGGATGTTTGATTATAATGGCCTATTTAATTCTTTCACCCCATCAACTGATCATCCAGATAAAGATGTAGTTCGGGCGTATTTTGAAGAACATTTGGAAATTCCACGATTTGCAAGTTCAAATGATGTTGAAGCTCCAATTGCTGGTCCAACTGAAGAACCTGAAAACGAAGCTCCTATTCATTTTGATATTGCTTCTACCTCATCTGATGATAATGCTTCCGTAGTTGAGAATAATGTTTCATCTCCTGAGTTGGGTGAGCATTATACTAACTTATTTGAAAATGTTGTTGTGTCTGAAAATCCGACTATCAGGATTCATAATTATCATCCGCAAGAAAACATTATTGGAGACCTTGATGTAGGGGTTCAGACACGACATCAAATCGCCTCTTCAAGTGACAATAATGCTCTCTGTGTTCTTGCTGACTTACACGCATCTGAAATTGCAGTTGTTGCTAAGTTTTCCTGTTTTCTATCTCAAGTCGAGCCAACAACTCCTCGTGTGGCTTTACAAGATCCTTCTTGGGTAGAAGCTATACAAGAAGAACTACAACAATTTGCTCGTTTAGGTGTTTGGGATCTTATTGATAAACCTGCTAGAGTCAAGAAGGCAATTCCGACTAAGTGGGTATATAAGTGTAAGAAGGATGATCGTGGGGTAATTATGAGAAACAAGACACGCTTAGTGGTGCAGGGATTTCATCAGCAAGAGGGTATTGATTACACTGAGGTTTATGCGCCGGTGGCAAGATTAGAGCCGATTCGAATCTTCCTGGCTTATGCTGCTTACAAGAACATCAAAGTGTATCAAATGGACGTTAAGAGTGCCTTTCTAAATGGGGAACTTCACGAAGAAGTGTTTGTCCTACAACCTCTAGGTTTTGAGGATCCTGATTATCCTGACCGTGTTTACCGTTTAAACAAGGCATTATATGGTCTTCATCAAGCCTCGAGAGCTTGGTATGGCTCGCTCGCCGACCATTTGACGGATAACGGCTTCAAACGTGGAACGGTTGACTGCACTTTATTTTACAAGAATATTGGTGATGATCTTCTGCTTGTTCAGATTTATGTTGATGCATAATCTTTGGGTCTACGAACGACAAATAATGTAAGGAGTTCGAGAAGTCTATGCAGACCAAGTTCGAGATGAGCTCGATGGGAGAGATGAATTTCTTTTTAGGGCTACAGGTTCACCAGTCTGATAAGGGAATCTTCATTCGTCAGACAAAATATGTGAACGATGTCTTGGAACGGTTCAAGATTACTGCCCGAAAAATCCCTTCTACTCCTCTTCCAGTGGGTCACAATTTATCACCAGATGAATTGGAGGATACCGTTGATCCGACCCTTTATCGTGCTATGATTGGTTCCTAATGTATTTAACTGCTTCTCGACCCGACATAATGATTAATGTTTGTTTGTGTGCTAGGTACCAAGCTAGTCCCCGAGTGACTCACCTGGCAGCGATCAAGCGTATTTTGCAATATCTACGGGGAAATCCTGACATCGGGTTATGGTACCCCAAAGATAATACTTTCGATCTTACCGCCTACTCAGACTCAGATTATGGAGGATGCAAGATCAATTTCAAGTCTACTACAGCGGGATATCAATTCTTAGGAAGCCGGCTTGTTTTCTGGCAGTGTAAGAAGCAGACAACGGTCTCCACTTCAACCGCCGAAGCTGAGTATGTTGCAGCCTCGAGTTGCTGTTCCCAGGTTTTGTGGATACAACAACATCTTCGCGACTACGGTTTGAAGTTTTTTACTACTCCCATTTTAATTGATAATTCTACTGCTATTTGTATCACAAAGAATCCCGTACAACATTTTAAAACGAAACATATCAAAATTCGATATCATTTTATACGGGATTGCTATGAAAAGAAATTAATCGATCTTGAGAAAGTGCACACTGATTTTCAAAAAACCGATCTATTTACCAAAGCTTTTGATAAAACACGTTTTAACTTTTTGGTTGGTTTAAATGGATTGAAGACCCTTGCTGATATCTTGAAATTAGGATATTATCCTTATTTGTTTTAGTTTAATTTTTTTTTATGTTTTTAGGTTTTAGGGGGAAGATTTTAGAAAATACAAAAATATTGTGCTTTGAGTTTGTATAAAGAAAACCCAAAAACATTAGAAAACATAAGAAAATCAAAAATATGTGTTATTTCTTGTTTTCATATCTGAAAAAAAACACTTTAAATTTAGAAAATTAAAAAAGATTGTGATTTCAGTTTGTACAGGAAAATTTCTGAAAAAGACAAAAAGAATGTGATTTTTTAAAAAAAGGGAAAAATCCGAAAAGACAAAAAGATTGTGGTTTTAGTTTGTAAAGAGAAAACCAAAAAGATTTTTGCTTATGATCGCTGAAAATTATGTCATTTGCTTCTATTTTGAAGGACATATACTTGTATATGTTTGGTCCTGATAATTTCTTGAAATCTTCGGGTTAGCCATTTATCTGACAAATGGAAAGTATTTGGGGCGTTCGTTAAGCTTTCTATTTTTTTTTTTTTGCTGAGAATCTAGTCAGTTATATAAGTTTGTGAAGCATGCTTGCATGTTTTTGGTCTCGGTCTCTACTTGTAGATGAATAGGATAGCCATTAATTTATGAACTTAACTTAACTTAACTGGGGCAACTTAAATAAATTTTGTTCTATGCTCCTCATAATTTTTGAGTTTTTGAAGCAAAAAGAGAAAATGATAGTACATTGATTATTTGACCCCAAATCCAGAAAGAAATAAGTTTAAAAGACTGTGTACTTAATCATTGGTGCATTGGTAGGTCTTAAACAATCTGTTAGAGTAAAGTAAGTGATATAAACATAAAGAAAAGCCAAATTGAAATAGGTGTTAGTCACTAGAAAAAGTCTCGGTGAGGATGGCAGAAATGTAATAACCAGTCATACTCAAGCCTTATATTTGTTGATCACCCAAAAATAAAATAAAGCAAATAACAACCGTTAGGATTCTGGTCACTGTGAGTCTTTATGCGGCTTAATCATCTGGGTATTCATAAGCATGAATATTTCACTCGCTTTCAAGAAGCAAACCCAAAGTCATTAAACTTGATCATCGTTGTACTTTGTACAATCTAAATTACTGACTTGATCAAAATCCGCTGTTAGTCATACAACTGTTCCTCCCTTGCGTGCGTCTTAATACCAATAAGAAACGGACCCCAGGGGATACAATGTATGTAAGCCAACAGATGGACTCGTGCATACTCACTCACAGTAAAAGAAACTTGATGCATTGCTCAAAAGTTCTTAATTGGTATCAAAAAATTTGATCAACATTATAATGGTTTAAGTCAAATTGGGGTGATTTGGCAAAAATCAAATTAAGCTTGAACCGAGATTAGGGGCTGATAGTTTCTGATATTCTGTGCGCTAATTTAACCATAAATCATATCACAAAAATGCTCGAAAGTTTGTTATAAGATTTAAGTGGACAACAATATCAATGACCGACTTAACGCCAGTCATAATATCGTTGAAAGATAAAACTGTGATGAAAGAGCATTTTGGTTAATATGATTCCCTGCTCAAACTCAACAAAAAATACAAAAATATGTTCTGTTTTTGAAAAATTAATGAAAACACAAAAAGATTGTCTATTTTTAATTGTTCGGATATTCTTTTGTAAATACATTCTTTATTTTTTTCAAAATACCAAAAATATTTTCGTTTTTCTTTGTACATATTAATTTAAGTTATGTTTCGTAAAAAAAATGAAACGCTTTTTAAGGTATTTGGTTGTCGGGATAAAAAGATTCTCGATAACCTAATTTATTTATTTTATTTTATTATTTAATTCATTTAATTATTTAATTTAAAATTAAATAAAAGATTTTTTTTAATTAGAATCTAATTCGTTAATTATGGATAATGAACTAGGTGATTTACTAGCGAACTGGATTCTAGTTCGCTAACCTAATTCGCTTCCGCTCTATGTAATGAATCATCCCGTTCGTTATGCATATTTAACGAATCAAGCAACGAATCATGTCTTGATTCGCTATCCTAAGGTAACGAATCACATAGCGATTCGCTAAACTAAGGTAACGAATCACATAGTGATTCGTTAATTTAATTCAGGCGAAATAGCTAATTCGCTAACTTTAATTTAAACGAATCGTTTGATTCGTGCAAGTTGCACCTCGGGAGGCGTGCAAATATATAAAAGGACAAGAAACCCAACAGTTTTCTACACTGTTCTTCGTCTTCCTTCACCTTTAAGTTACTCTGCCAATATTTTCTCTGAATCTCGATCTTCTTATTTTTATATTTCAAAGATATATTCGAGTTTATAAGGTATAGACGTTCATGGCGATATCATTTTCGTCAAAAATGGTTGTGATTTGACAACCTAAATATTGATTTTTAAGGGTTTAAGGGTTTCCGAGGTTTTGAAACTCATTTCAGTATAATTTATGTTGTAGATCTATATGTTTTTGATGTCGTTGTGATCGGAATCAAATTCCGATACCTTTGGTGGGCTTCAATCATGATCTGATTGTTGTTTGCTGAGTTAATTATTGTTTCATGTTATCGGTGGTTACAGTGGGTTCGTCTAACCTTGATATTTCAAGATGTTGAGTCTCAATCTCATCAATCTTAGTGTATTAGAGTGATTCCGAGTACAATGAGCACATTTTTATGATGATTCGACGATAGTTATGGCCTAATCGTCCCCGGGTTCATATTTTTGACTATCTATGTTCATCCTAATTTTGACCTTGACTTTGTGAAGTCAAAGAACATGTCTAATTTGACCATTCGTTAAGCTTAGCGAATTGGGACTGTTTCGTGTCCGGTTCGTTAAGATTTTACATGAACTTGATTAGCGAATAAGATATTACACGAATCAGAATTCGATTCGCTTAAAATATAACGAGCTAAAGTATAGTTCGCCAAAATTCAAATAGTAATTCGCTATGATCAGTTCGTTAGAAATTTATTTGATAGCGAATCATCTAAATTAACGAATGACATTTATGATAATAAATTAAAGTTCAATATTCATATAATTTAATTAAAAGTATTTAAATCATCTAAACGCGTAAATAACTTAACTACACATTTGCTTTGACGATAGATAGACACCATTTATGAATATATTGATATATTTCTCATCTTCTTATACTTGTTTTTACTTATATAGTAAACATGGCTGACCAAGAGCAACAAAATCAACCTCCACAAGATCACTCTCCACAGGATCAACAAGAACAACAAGCTGAAGTAATTTTATTGACGTTTGATAAAAAGCACAACATTTGTGCTTATGTTGATCAAGACCTACCTGATTTGGATATTTTGGAGCAATGTTAACATTCTTACTGCTAGACCTAAGGTGTATCTGAGTATTATCAGACAATTTTGGAACACGGCTTCCTATGTTGAAGATGATAAGATCATCATAGCTACAATCAATCGAACTCCAATTATGATTGATGTTGCTGTTATTCGTCGAGTACTTCAATTCGATGATACTTCCGATTACCCAAGTGAGTTTGACAAGGATTTGGTCAGAGGCTTATTCACACGTTTACACTATAATGGAGACATTCAGAAGTTGATGTTGAACAAGAACGGAGTGTGTGCACCATACAAGTATCTGTTACACGTTTTACTTCACTGTATGAGTGGCCGACGGGGTGGTTTTGATGAATGTAGACTTAGTTTGCAGTCGGCGTTTGTGGCTTTGATTATGAACAAGCCATATAATTATTCTGAAATGGTGTTCGATCATTTGAAGGAACAGGTTCAGCAATCCCTTCAGACAAAGAAATTATTGATGTATCCTCGTTTCCTTCAGCTAATTATCCAAGCCCTAATCCCGAACTTGGTGATTGATCAAACAATATTGAATGATATACTTCATCAGGAACATATGACAGCAGATACCGTTCATCGTATGTTAACTTATAGAAAGGAGAAACCATAGAATAAATGGATGATTGGTCATATAATCAATCCGGATTATGTATGTCCTCCTAATCAGCGCTGGATCCACGACGATTTGGATTCCGAGCGTGAAGGGGGACAAGGTGGGAACGGTGATGGTGGAGATGATGATGGTGATAGTGATGGGAATGATGGTGATGGTGGAGCTGGTGAACGAGCTCTTAAAGAACAACAAGATGCAGTCGATGCTGCTCTAGCTGCCACCATGAAAGCACAGCTGGAAAGAAAAAGAAAGGGTAAAGATGTAGCTACTGGTGAACCATCAAAGAAGCCCCGTGTGTCTGCTGGGGCTGGGGTAATCATTGGAACCCCACCACCACGTCATACAACGCCTCAAAGCTCGGCGGTGCCGCTAACTACTAGCACTCCGATGCTTACTTTGACGACGACGTTGGTGTCACACGAGAGGCTTGGTCTTATTCCTCAAATGGCTTTAACCGAGATACCGAGACCTCCTGCTGCATTGTCTACAGTATCTCCTACTACATCAATGAGACCTCCTCCTCTGCCAACAACTACTTCTCCTCCTCCTCCACCTCCGCCTAGTGATGTCTCATTCATGAGAATCACTCGGCCTCAAGGACCTGTTCAACGGGTACACCCATCCTTATACAACTTGACACCTGGTCGTCAGACTGAGATGCTGTTAAATCTGCTGCATCTTTATGAAAATCAAATGGCAGCAGATCGACAGAACCAAGAACGACTCATGGAACATCAGAAGCGATTGATGAGTTACGTTTCATTTTGTCAAAAGGAGACGAAATCGTTGAGTGCGATTGTTGAGTCTCAGGGGGTGAAGTTAAAAGAACAAGAAGAGTTAATTTTACAATTAACTTGTAAAGAAGATGCCCTAAAGAAACTCAAGAACGACGATGAAGATCCTGATGAATCCGGTGCAGGAGGTGAGCCTAAACAACCTCACGGTTCATCTGCTGGTGCTGGTACAAGTGGGGGTGAAGACTCAAGTCAACAGATTATCGTTTATCAAGATCCTACAGCTGCCAAGCCGATTGAAATGAATGCAGCTAATACGGTGATATTTGTAGATGGATCTGGGGTGGTGAAGAGCGTGGTGAATAGGGACGAGATACAGGTTGGTGAGTTTGTAGAAAGATCCTTGACACGGGAGCAGATTTCAATACTGCTTGGGCTGAATGACAATCAATTGAATGTGTTAGAGGCCGAGCCCGATGTTGAGGTTGTGAATGAAGAAGGGTGGTTGGATGAGGATCCGTTGTTTATGAATACGGATTTTATTTATGAAAATGAGGACATTGAGATGGAGGATGTGACTGATGATGAGTACCCGGACTTGTATCAACACACGAACGTTGATCAAGGTGCTCCGGTATTTCAAGAAGAGGTGTTTAAAGAGACTGAGGATGAATTGGAAAACGTTGTGCAGCGAACAGTACCCTCACTCAAAGAAGTGACTGATGAGGACGTGGAAAGATGGTTCAAACGTCATAAAGTGGGTAAAATTATCAGTGCTTATCATTATGTAGATCAAGAAAGAAAATATACTCTTGCTACTTGGGTTAAGGCTAATCAGGTGACTACCTTCAAGACCGTTTCAAAGGTACACGGTGACATTGTTTCATGGGCTTATGATTCGGACCTTAAGGTATGTATAATCAATGGGAGAAGGGTGTCCAGTATTATGAGTTTATAAGAGACGTTTTAACTCTACCGCGTTGGGATGTACGAACCCTCGCGAGACGTCCGTTTATAAATCGTGGGGGTCACCAGCATGCTGATATGTTTCATCGGCATCTTCTCTTTGAGGTCAATCACGGCTTCAAGTTCTTTAAGCCTCAAGTCCCTATACGAAAGCGTATTGATGAAATTGATCCAAGGACTGGCTGGAGGAAACTTGTTTTGAAGGTGAAGCCGCCCAAGACAATGAAGAAGGTCCCTGTGAAGACAATGCCACAAGACATGTATCTCTCTTTTGACCGCTGGTACTATGACATCGTACAAGTGAGGCCGTCATTGTTCTGGGAAGAGGTCTGAAGACTAAGCTTATCAAGATAATCGACCCGAAGTGGTTGGTTAACTTATCAGAGACCTACAATGATGAGCTCTTCAGGAAGCAGATCTTGTTCGAGCGCCAAGAAGATTACGACTTGGCTATGCAATTCCACCGAGTCGTTCGTGTGTGTCATGAACATGGAATTCATAGTTGCAGAGACTGGCAGTCAAAGCGCTTCAAATAAGTTAAAGACAAAGAGCTCAAGACGAGGGGGTGTCTGTTAGTGCACGGTTTTGTGTCTAGAGTCTTTGTATTTAAAGTTAACGTTTTGTTAATGTTTATTGTAATAAATAGTTTTATTTATTAACCAGTTCGCTAAGTTAAAGGCTAGTTCGCTATGGGATGTTAGCGAACTAGCCAAGTAATGTATACCTTCCTGGTTCGCTAGAAATGTTAACAAATCAGGGGGTGCTTCGTTATGGTTATTTATGTAACGAATGGGAAGCTGGTTCGCTAGGGGATGTTAGCGAACCAGATTACCCTCTATATATAGTGAACTACTGTTCACTTTTTAAAAAAAAAGGTTTTTGAGTTAATTAACGTATTTTTGTGTATTCCAGATCTCTCTCAAAGCTTCACACCTAATATTATACAATCAATCATACATACTGATAATAATGATAATAATAATAGATAATCACATATATATATACACTGAATTAAGGTAATTAAGAGTTAGATCCGTATAATAGTATTAATAGTATAAACGTAGATCTGAGAATCAGATTGTGATAATTGTTATTGATACGAACTAGTCTGGGATCCAACACGAATCCTGTTTGGGTTGTGAAAATACGGTTACAACTTCAGAATCCTCAGCATCATGGACGCCTATATTCTGGTTTAAGTGGTATGTTTTTGAGAGAGATCTGCTCGGTGAGTACCCTATGCTAACGCTCGATGGCTACTTTATAATAATAATACTAATAATAATATTATTATTAATAATAATAATAACTATAATAATAGTTATTATTATTATTATTATTGTTATTATTATTATTGTTATTATTATTAGTCACTCTATTAGTATGATCAGAATGCTATTATCAGTTATTATATAATTATATTAATATTATTAAAAATATTTTATAGGTTATTATTATTACTATTATTACGTTTTATTTTGTTATTATAATCTAATATTATTAGTTATTATTATATTTTATTACTATTATTATCATAATATTCAGGTCACAACATGTTATTTAAAAAGCTATTGATTTGGTTTTGGTTAAAACGAGCTTTTTTAAAAAGGTATCGGTAGCAACTTGTTGATTACAGGTAACTGAAATTTGAATGATATGTAGATATGGAGATGATGAGCCGACTGATAATGTTGCAAGATTTTATAAATGGTCTAGCGAGGTAATTATAAGGTTGTTTGCATTGTAGATTGAAGTTATGTATGTAAAAACTTAACTATGGTGTCTTTGGTCTTGGCATCAATGCATTGTTCATCGATTTGGATGGAGTTTATTCCACCATACACAAATTTTCCGCTTAATGTTTTGATTAAGTTTAGTTAATCGGTTATTGACATTGGTTCGGTTTACTAAACTTGATTTTTGGGATTAATCTATGTTTGTTAGTAAGCATTACAATTTGTACAAGAGAAGTAGAGAACCACACTGAGGCATGTCCGGCTGTAGAAAGTCCCGTGAAGCCGACGCGAAGGGAGGCAAAAAATACTTTGCAGCCATATAGTTAGATACCGGTTCTTTGTTTCAAGATTTATTACCTTTTTAAAAATCTTATCTTTTTTCAACGAAACTTAAATAAGTTGTCAATACATTTTGTTTGATTGGGTATATGTGAAATGTCTAAAATACCCTTTCACGAATGTGAACTGTGAAGTAAGACGATCTTGTGTCAGATTCTTGAGACAGAAAACATCGATATGAGCACGCATGGATTCACTAGAGATGGCATACTCGATGTAGAAAACGTGATGAGGATCAATGTGGGTGGCATTGCTTTACAAAGTGAGTGCTAAGGGAAGTTGATTCAGGTAAAAGATATCTTTTAATTGTGGTAAAAATAATTATTTGAAGAAATTTTTGAGAAGTTTAATGAATTTAATATTTGCATGGTGATTGCAAACATGGATGTAAAACATGATTTTGTTCTCCCAACAATTTTCAACTTTGTTTCCAGACAAATTCAACTTATAGGTAGTCGCTTCAAGCTCTACAAGGGTGGACGGATGATGGGAGCTGGTACAATCGGCATGTAAACAAATCATACATTGACTTATTTTCGTTAATTATGTTATTTCCAAGATAAAAATTGATGTACTACATTTTGTGTATTTGCTAATCGAATGAATTGTATATACCTAAAAAATGTAATGTGCTTAATTTTGAAAAAGAGCTTGTATTAGTTTTGTACTTAGAAAAATCTGGTTTGATCTAAAATGTCAATATAATCTGCAAGAAATGCGGAATAAAATTTTGGTCGTAAATGTTGGTACTATAATGATATACACTGCTGCCAACCAAATCCTCGTTACATCCCCGCCGCAACGCGCGGGCTCTCCTACTAGTATATATATATATATATATATATATATATATATATATCAAATTCGTTTATGTATTTTTATATTAAATACATTTAACCGACATGTTTTGTCAGTTCAACGTATTCGTCCAGACATATGTTGTAACATTCGTTACTTTTCAAACCCGAAAACCCAACCCATTTTAATTTTTTGGTTCTATTTAAATATATATATATATATATGTATATATATATGTATTTCAAATTCGTTTGTGTATTTTTATATTAAATACGTTTAACCGACCCGTTTTGTCAGTTCAATGTATTTGTTTTTTAAAGTATTCAATTTATATCATGTTCAATGATTTATAGTTCATATCCATTTACTCTATATTCATATTGTTCAATTAACAAATCTCCGAGCCTTAAAAGTTTATAAAATAATCAATCTCCAAACTATCGGGTATAAAATATAAACAATCTAAGGATATTATAAATATAACAAGTTTTAATCGACTATTGCATAAATATAAAGTTTAAGGATTAATATGAAATTAAAGTTTTAATATGTTTTAATAGATGAGGGGCTTAAAATGTAAGTTTGAAATTAAAAATATATATTAATAATAATAACCAGCCCTCACCCTCCCTAAACCCCACGTTCTTCTGACAGGGTCGTCGGCGACGGCTCCGGCGGCTCCAATGAAATCATTTCACCTTCTTTAATGTGTTTTAACCCAATTATATCTCACAACGGCGATTGGCCTGGACCAAATTATGTTAATGACCCTTTAATTCATTGTTATAACTCTTAATGTAGGCTTAATCGATCCGTCAAGAAGTGAGAACGGCCGGAAATAATTAAAACATCATTAACGTAATTACACGCCATAAGTTCCAATTGACATTATGTATAGCCCTAAATCCTTCATCTAATCCGGTCCGAAACATCAAATTCAGTTGATTTGCACTCTAAAATCACTAACAAATACACCTAATACCGTTTTCCGGCGACGACACATACACCCTCTTTCCGGCACCAATCCAAGTAAGTATTATATGTAAACTAATCGTTTCAAGCCGTCTAACAAAACCCCCAACCTAATTTGTGCAAACATGGAGCCAATTAACATATTAAGATTCTAGGGTTTGGTAGTGTAGAAGATGAACTGGAATGTTTGTATATATATATTAGTTTCTATTATTTTAATAAATTAACATGCTGGTCCAACTGGTTAGGTCCTGGATGTGTAAATCAGGGGACCCGGGTTCAAACCCGGTCATGGCAGTTTTGTTGCTTTTATTTTTAAAACCTATCTTTTATATAATTAACCAAATAAAATTTTATAAAAACTATATTTATATTAAGTTAAATTAGTTATAATCTCTTTTCACCTATAAACCCGACTTTCATTTCCGTTAAGTTTTCGCTAAAATCCCGATTAATATTAAATTAATATATATATTATTTCGTTAAACTTTATATCACACTAACATAATTATTTTTCAAAGACTAATTTTCGTGAAGATCCATAATGCATAAACGTTATAGATCTTAAACCCGTCAAATTCGTTTAAAACTAGTTTAACTTATATATATATATATATATATATATATATATATATATATGGGTGAGATCTAGAGAGAACTCCCCTT
The DNA here is from genome assembly GCF_021521415.1 of Bidens hawaiensis. Classification (NCBI taxonomy): domain Eukaryota; kingdom Viridiplantae; phylum Streptophyta; class Magnoliopsida; order Asterales; family Asteraceae; genus Bidens; species Bidens hawaiensis. The sequence continues at coordinate 1,735,563 of NW_027491128.1, read as the reverse complement.
AAAGAGAGGACTAGAGAACTAGTAAAGAATTATTTTTAACTATTTTAAAAAAAATTATTTTGTGAATTTTTTTTCTTTCCTCATTCTAATAAGATGATATTGATAGTAAAAAAAACAACTTGTCGGTGTAGTACTGTAGTGCATATGTGCACTAATGCCTATTGCATATATACAATAGTGTTTTGTTGCATTATCCAATACACACTATTGAATATATGCAAATACGACACTAATAATTGTATACAAAACACATTATCGCATATATGTAATACAACACTAATGCACATATGCATTATATCGATTTTTTTTTAATTTTAGTATATAATATAACACTATTGCAAATAAACAATACAAACAACTATATATATGTTATTCAACACTATTTCAAATATCAAAATGCACACTATTGCACATATGCATTATAAAAAAAGTCGGTGTATTGCATATATGCATTACTCGTTAATTTTATTATTTTTATTATTTTTTGTGGTGAAGAATAACAACATATAAGAAGGATGAAAGAAAAAAAATTTTAAATATATTTTTTTTAATTAAATTAAAAATACTTCATTATTAGTTCTCTAGTTCTCTCCATAAAATGGAGTTCTCTCATGATCCTCTCCCTATATATATGTATACATATTTTCCTTTGTTAAACTTTAAAATTCATTAACATGTCGTTGTTCAAAATAAAATATACCATTAACATCCAAACTCCGTAAACTTTATAATATTCAAACTTAGCATTTACCTCGTAATTTAAAAATATTAGATTTAATAAATCGTTAAAATAAAATTATAATATTATAATATCAACCTTCATAAAATGATGAAAATATATATAACAATCCTGACAACCTGATTTATCTACTTTTATAAGTCGTTAGTTAATATTGATTTTGTACTTTTAAATTCTAGTCTGTGAAGTTCAATTACTTCGGTTTCATTTACGCACTTTCGGTTTATTGCAAGTTTGTCTTCAACTTCAAGGTGAGTTTCTCACACCCCCTTTTTAACCTTCTTAACTATTTTGGGGGTAGCATATATATCCTATCAACAAATCAATTTCGTTTATTCATTATTTACAAACTACAATTCGCTACATGGACTTGTGTGTTTACTTGTTACATGCTACAAATTACTTGCTCATGGATTACTTCAAGATAGTATGATCATACGCCCCCCTTTGCGCTCAATACATTTGTTTTTATGAGTGGAAAAGGGCCTCATTATCCGAGTACGTTGGTGCACAATCCCAACTGGCAAGTACCATACATGCGCTTATCTGAGTATGCTGGTGCACAATCCCAGTTAGAAAGGACATTACTTGCTCATTTACACTTGTTCATGGAATTGTATGATTTTTATGTACGTATATCAAAACTTGTGGGAACTCACCAACTATTCATTTAGATGACTTTATTTTATATATATGTTACAGGTACAATTATTAGAGGATGAAACGGAGAAGACACTAGAACTTAGGTTATATTAATAAATGGACAAGTTGTTAATTGTTCTTGTATTTTCCTTGTATTTCTTGTTACAAACTTGTGTACTTGATGTTTAAATTAATTAATGATAATATTGTCACTTAATAGTGTCACATGTGTTTTGGGCAATCTGTACATCACACTCGGGCGTATTCCGCTTTAGTCGGGGTGTTACATATGTCGATGAATCATATTTGGTTCTACAAATGACCAGCAGTGTAAGGATTTTGAGAAGTCAATGCAAATGAAATTCTAGATGAGCTCGATAGGGGAGATGAATTTCTTCTTAGGGTTGCAGGTTCATCAGTCTGACACTGGAATTTTCATACATTAGACGAAATATGTGAACAACATTTTGAGCCGATTCAAGATAACTGCCGGAAAAATCCCTTCGATGCCTTTTCCCGTGGGTCAAAATTTGACACCGGACGAATTGGAGGATACCGTTGATCCTACCCTATACTGAGCTATGATGGGTTCTTTAATGTATCTTATTGCTTCTCGTCCTGATATTATGTTTGTTGTTTGTTTATGTGCCATGTACCAATCGAGTCCACAAGTGACTCATATGCAAACGTATACTTCACTATCTGAGGGGTAATCCTAACATCGGTTTATGGTATCCCAAGGATGATAGCTTTGATCTCACTACATTTTCTGATTCAGACTACGGGTGTTGCAAAAACAACTTTAAGTCAACTACGGCGGGTTGTCAATTTCTAGGAAGCTAGCTTGTTTCCCGGCGGTGTAAGAAGCAGACAATGGTCTCCACTTCAACAGCAGAATCAGAGTATGTGACAGCCTCGAGTTGTTGTTCACAGGTTCTTTGGATCCAACAACATTTGCGGGATTACTGTTTGAATTTTCTTACTACTCCCATATTTATTGATAACTCAGCTGCTATTTGTATCACGAAGAACCCCGTGCACCACTCTACGACGAAGAATATCAATATTCGATATTATTTTATCCGTGATTGTTTTGAAAAGAAGTTAATCGATTTGGAGAAGGTGCACACAGATTTTCAGAAAACTGATCTTTTTACCAAAGCTTTTGACAAAACTCACTTTAACTTTTTTCTTGGTTTAAACTGATTGAAAACTCTTGTTGATATCCTTAAGCTCGAATAATTCAACTTTTAGTTTGTATAACTTTTATTTTATTTTTTATAATATTTTTGGTCTTTAGGGGAGAAAAAGTAAAATACAAAAATATTGTGATTCATTGTGATTCTTGTTTGTATAGAGAAAAACCAAAAACATTCAACTATTTCAAAAATACAAAAACATGAAAAAATGCTCCTCAAATATGAGTTTTGAAGAAAAAAGAGAAGATGATAGTACATTAATCATCTTGTCCCATATCCAGAAAGAAATAAGCTTAAAAGATTGTGTGCTTAGCTGCATTGGTGCATTGGTAGGTAAACAAACCGTTAGAGTAAAGCAGGTGATATAAACATAAGAATTGCCGATTTGAAAGAGGTGTTAGTCTCTTTCAAAAGTCTCGGTAATGAAGACAGAAATGTAATAGTCTATCATACTCAAGCCTTATGTCTGTTTGATCACCAAAAACAAAAGTTTTAAATAAAATGCATCTAGTTTATGGTTAACACTTCAATGGTGTATGGTTTTATGGCCTCAAATCCTGTATTGATGGGATGCATCCGGTTTCTAGACACTGTGGATGTTTATGCGGTTTATTGTCTGGATATTCAAAATCTAGATATTTCAAAAGCTTTAAAAGCTAACCCAAAGTCAAGAAACTTGATCACTGCTGTACTTCATACAAACTCATTACTAACTTGATCAAAATCCACTATGATTCATACACTGTTCCTCCGTTGTGTGCATCTTAATACCAGTAGAAAACGGACCCCATGGGATACAATGTTTGTAAGCCACAGATGAACTCATGGATACTCACTCATAGTAAAGGAAGATTGGTGTATTACTTAATAACATGGGTATACCTTTTAGTGTGGATTATGAGCTTAGATTGCTTATTCAAATTGATAAATCATAAGTTTTTTATCTTCAGGCATAATCGTTTAAGTCAAGTTGGGGTGACATGGTAAAAGTCAAGTTAAGCCTGAATCGAGATTAGAGGCAGATATTTTCTGATAATCAGTGCTTTAATTGAACCTAAATCATATCACAAAAATGCTTAAAATTTTGGTCTATGATTTTAGTGGACAACAATATCAATGACCGACTTAACGCCAGTCATGATAACACTTAAATATAAAACTGAGGTGGAATGGCGACTTGGTCAATATGATTCTCTACTCAACTCACAAAAATATGTACTGTTTTCATATGATATGTTTCATATTATCTTAGTTTTAATAGTTTTTAATTTGAAAAGATACAAAATCCAAAATATTTTGTTTTTATATTGTTTTATGCTTTATTTTCGATTTCCGAGCTAAAGGGTACAAATTTGAAAAAGAAAATACCAAAAAGATTTTCCCACGTTTTTATTTAATTCTTTTATTTAATTAGTTTATTTAATTCGTTTTAAGTTAATCAATCTTATTTACAATTATCCCATGAATCACGATGAATCAATACGAAATTTGCATCAATAGACTCGTAAACACATCGACTATTAACCCCAATTAACCGTTAACCCATATAATATGTTATACTAGTTCATTTGATCGATATATTTAACCAGTTAAATATTTGATCAGTTGATCCATCAAATGTTAACGAAATTTAATGTGATTTATCGCGTTTGATTCATCTTTACCTCATGTTTCTTAATCAATCAGTACAACTAGATTTAGTGATGGTTGATAATTATGCAAAATTTTGGCAGGGGTTCTCTTTGATATTAATGTAAACGAGGTGAACGAATGAAGCTATTCGTTCACCGACTGTTCATTATATATCCAGATCTACACGCATCCTGAAGTAAACAAATAGGTTCATTCGTTAATAGACCATATTCGTTTCTATATTTGTTACACAAAGTTTACGAATCAAGAGTAAGTTAAACTTCATAACAAATCAGTAGTGATTCGTCCTTCATTCGTTATCAATATAAGTGACGGATGTGGTCATTTGTTATCAGTGTAGCGAAAGCGAATAGGTTAACGAATGAGCATATTCGTTAAACATTTAAAAGTATAAATGACCATCATTCGTTATTCGTAATAACAACGAATAGATTCCATTCGTTATTCACAAAATAACGAATGGGGATTAAAAATCCATCGAGATACATAGCTGTCAAACCTCCCATGCTGGACTGCAGCTCTTTAATCTTGGAATCTTTATCTGAGTTGCTAGCCTCAAGTTCCTGAATACGGTCATCTTTGATTACTAAATCCTGCTCTAGTTCAATTACACGACGTTGTATAGCCTGAACATCCACAAGAGCATTCTCAAGAACCACTCCTTTTCCCTTGTTCTGAAAATAATTTTCTTGCATAGCAAGGATTTGAGCAACCTTTTCTGAAACACCTGAGCTCGACTGACCTTGATCAATTTGACCGGATGATCCAGAGGGAATGTCTGTAGTGTCAACATGTGGAATATCTGTTTCAAAATCAAAATCATCACCGAAATCACTGGACAGCAGCTCCATAAATGATGGCTCAGTAGTAGATGAAACTGGTTCAGTTTGCGTTTCCGGAGCATGTGATTCTGGTTGATCGGTGTGTTGTTGAGGGCTGCGGTTGATTCTGGTGCTGGTGTGGGTGTTGGTGTTGGTGTTGCTATGGTTGTTTCGACTTCATTATCCAACCCGCTAGATCTCGAATCATCCTTTTTTCGTTTACGATGGATGAGATCAGCAGTTGGTTCTTCAACATAGTCTTCCTCAATGTTTTCAGTAACTGTCTGAGGAGGCTTCAGAGCAGTTGACTGAAATAAGACTTTAGCAGCTTCAAGAGCTTTTAATCTTTCATCATCTATAAGATTACTTGGCTGACGGCGCTCTTCTTCATCTTCCTCATCATCTGATATCTCAAACGTAGCAACACGTGGTTGAGCGGGTGCCACATGTTTGTCAGCAACCTGAGCTATGACAGGCTCAGCTTCCGTCTCAGCAAAATGACCGAATTTTACCAAGGGTCTCAATCCCCTATAAACTACCTTGGCTCCTTTTCTTGACTGCTTCATTAACCCAAAGGAATTGGGTCCCATAGACTTCTTATCCAAAGTCTCAACAGATTTAACCAAGTCGGTGTAATGAGAGTCAAAAATCATCTGTAAAAACCTTGGATACATTAAGAACATCTCCTTCTTCTTTGCCCTTAGATTTCTCATCATTTAGTTGAAGACGAACTTGGAATAGTTGTAATTCCAGCCCATGATCAGAGCAGCAACGGCAGACATTTGGGTGTGACTGATTTCATCTGAACCCCCCTTTCTTCCTGAGATACATGTGAAGAACGTGTGCAATAGGTATCTCCAGTAAGGGTGAAATAGTTTCTTGATTGCCGGTGGATAAGTACCTTCATACCCCATTCTTGTAATTACTTCAGTAACTTCGGCTGTAGAGTACTCTGTTGGGTAGTCGGGTTGATTCACAAACAAAAGTACCTCTCAGATAATGGCTTCAGTGACAGTAACTGGCTTCTTCTGTATTTTGGAGTTGATTGAAATAACTCCATCTGCCACTTGAGAATTGATCTTTGCGTTGTTCTAGAAATCAGTAATCATCTTCTTGCAAATGACAAGATTTTCTCGAAGAGCATGAGAAATCCTGCAAGTATTGAGTCCGACAATCATCGACTTGAACTCTTTGTGAGCCAATGGTGGATCATACAAGTGACCAGCTATGTTATGAGTATCAACATACTTTAACGAGCTCTGATCGGCCATTTATGCACCAAACTTAACAAGTTAGATAATAATAATGGACATGTTAACCATAAATTAAGATACACTTGGATTATTAAGCATAGGTGGGCCCAAGTAAACTTATGTGGCAGTCCAGGCTACATGGAATGGCCCAACATTATGCTACAGAGAAAATCTGGGCCTAAGCAGTGAAAATTTGGCCCTGTAGAGGGGATCTCGGTCAAGGGGAGGGAGTTCTCGGTCAACAGAAATCAATAAAAATTAGTCGAGAACAGAGGTTCTCGGTCAGCACTATTAACCGAGAACATAGGAGTTCTCTGTCAATAAAAGACCGAGAACAAGATATGGGAGTTCTCGGTCAACAAAAGTCAAACTGAGAACTCCTTGCCAGCTGGGGCAGAGAACCCCTTGGATTCCACCTTGGGATTTGTGTAATCATCTTCAACCTACCGAGATCCCCAAAACAAACCTTCATTAAACCTGCAACATATGTATTAAACTCAACCGAAATCTCAAATCGAAGGTAATACGTCCATCAAAAACCCAAATACTCATAACACCAATGGTCAGACCATCAAACCATCCATAAGAACAGTTTATGACAACACAACGGTAAGCCTCAATGACATGTAAATCTCATGTAACCTAATCCGGTACCTGCTAGTCACAAAACAAACTTGAAGCTTTGATTAGTGAAAGGATTTTGATCTCGGCAAGGAATGTTATAGAACAGGATTTCGGCTAAGATGATTAGTGGGTGTGTATTTTGTGAAATAATAAAAGTGAATAGAGGAAAACCTTTAAAATATATATGCCAAACCCAGCAGGCCGAAAAATCTTTGTGGGCTCAAAGTAAGCCGAACACCAAAAACCAGCCCAACTGGACTCATGACCCATTAGAAGAGATCCAAATCTTTCAAAACCCAAGTTTAAGAAAAGCACCATTTACACAAACGTTTCGAGAAGAGTAATTTTGAAGAAAGGTAATATTAGCCAAGACAGGATAAAATAAAATAAGATAAAATAAAATAAAACAAAAATAAATTATCCACACACAAGTAAGACAAACTCCCTTTATTTTAACGTCAGGATCAAATTTCAGTTCTTCAAAAAACTGCCGCCCTTTTATGAAAAGATCCGAACAAGGAATCATATTGTTTAAGAGGCTGTCACAAAGATTCATGTTCAGCGTTATTATGACATAAAGAGACAGGTTGATAGTAGGTATAACATACTTAGCATGATTTTCATTGCATCAGTGATATGATTAGGGTTCACTTCGGCATAAAGCTTAGATGGACATCACTCATGGACCTATGGTGCCTCCTATCTCTTCTCAAAGCGTATTTGACTTTTCCCAGATCACCCCAATTTGACTCCAACCCCCCTAGTGCTTGATCAAAAGATTTTATAAACGCAAATTTAAGCTTTAAGGTTGAACGTTGGACTTAGTGCCAGTAAACTGACAAGCCTTTCATTCGAGACATGACAGGACTTACTTGTGTGCCCCCATCTCTGTAGTTCTAGTTTGACCCTTTAAGCCTTGTTTTTTTTAAAATAACATTAATAGCTTTAATAGCTTTAATAGAATGAAGTAAACTCAATCAATCAATTTTTTTTTAATAGTAAGCATAATAACACAATATTTTTGGTGGTCAAGACACTAACGGGCTCGTGTATGACTAGGTAATTGCTTTTCTGCCTATCATTCGGAGAGATGTATCTGGTGACATGCACATGTCTTCAAAAAGACTCTCCACATTAAGTTTAGCAAGTTTAGTTTATATCACCTCAACTTTTACGCATCATGGAAAGCTACCATACAATATCAATGACTGTTCTAGAGCCTTTTAATCTTAATAACTTCACCCGTTAGGCACACAGAAACAATTTTTCTATCACTTTCCAAAGGTTGGATCAGTTTCCATGTGAAAATATTTTAAAGCTTCCAAAAAGCTGTTAACTGAATAGTAATATCACTTCCCAGAGAGTTAAGTAAGACACACGTGTTAAACATTCAGTCACCCCGGTCACTTTAAGCCTTCAGATTAATGGCTATCCATTGTAACCACAAGTGGTTAACCGGACCAAACATGAATGAAAACACATGTCCTTCCAACTCAGAGTTACCGACATAATTTTAAGTGAAAGAACACGAAACACAAAAACATATCATAATCGCCCCGGGTGCTTTCAGTCGATAGGTAAATGGCTATCCAGTGAAACTACAAGTAGAACACCGGACCAAGCATATACAAGTATATGTCCTTCAAACCTGAGCAACTGACATAATTTTAAGCGAAAATGAATCTTGAAAAACTCTATTTCTTTTATTTATTTTTTTTTATTTTTCTCCCCCCCTAAATTTGTGCAAAAACTAAACAAAAATGTACAAATTTATCCCCAAAAAGACTCAATCCTCGAAACGAAACATTTTAAGAAAACTCACAAGCACGTTAAATTTTGTTGTTCCGACCGGTTTTGTAAATAGGTCCGCCACGTTGTTGTCGGTGTGGACTTGTTCAAGATGAATCAATTTCCGATCGAAACAGTCACGAATAATATGAATTTTGATATCAATGTGCTTGGTTTTAGAATGTTGGACAGGGTTTTTTCACAATAGCAATGGCCGTATCATTATCACAGAAAATAGGAGTGTCAAGGAATTCCAAACCATAATCCAGCAATTGATTTTGCATCCAGATAACCTGAGAGCAGCAAGCGGATGCAGCAACATACTTTGCTTCGGCGGTTGAGGACTGTTTGTTGTTTCTTACACTGCCATGAGATGAGGCGGTCTTCGAGAAATTGGCAACCGGCTGACGTGGATTTCCTGTCAATGTCATCTCCACCATAATTGCTGTCAGCAAAAGCATAAAGATCAAATTCTGATTGTTTGGGATACCAAAGACCTAACCTCGGTTGTCCCTTCAGATATCTAAAAATACGTTTAACAGCAGTTAAGTGAGAGAGTTTAGGATTAGCCTGGAAACGAGCACACTGGCAGACTGCAAACAAAATGTCAGGACGACTTGCCGTCAAATACATCAGAGACCCGATCAGTATGTTTGATCTACGGGACTCCCATCAGGATCAGATGATAGCAGTGGTATTTCTGCCATGGGAGTATTGGCACTCTTTGAATCTTGAAACTCGAACTTTATTAGCATATCCTCAACATACTTCCCTTGATGGAGTAAAATCCCTTCTGAACTCTGACGAACTTGTAACCCCAGAAATGTAGTCATCTCACCCAACGAGCTCATCTCAAACCTCTTCTTCATCCCCTCTTCAAATTCTGTACACAACTCCGTGCTTGTGGATCCAAAAATAATGGCATCAACATTGATCTGGACGAGATTCAAATCCTTTCCAACAGTCTTTCGGAACAAGGTTTGATCGATGGTTCCACGCTTGTACCCATGATCAAGGAGATGCTTGGTCAGTGTAGCATACCACGCTCGAGGAGCCTGATGTAGCCCGTACAAGGACTTGTCTAGTCTGTAGACGTGATCTGGTTTCTTGGAATTGACAAAACCAGGTGGATGATTAACATAAATTTCTTCTTTAACTTCTCCATACAGAAACGCAGTCTTGACATCCATCTGATACACAGTGAACCCCATGAATGAGGCATAAGCCAGAAAGATTCTAATAGCTTCAAGTCTAGCTACTGGGGCATAGACTTCAGTGTAATCTAATCCCTCAACTTGACAAAAACCTTGAACTACCAATCTAGCCTTATTACGTACAACAACCCCTGTGTCATCTTGCTTGTTTCTGAAAACCCATCTAAGTGTCAAGAGCTTTCTTTCCTTCTGGAAATTTAACCAATCTCCAGACCTTCAACTTATCAAACTGATTCAACTCTTCATGCATCGCATCGACCCAACTTGGTTCTTGAAGAGCCATTTCTACATTTTTAGGTTCAATTTGAGAGATGAAACACGAGCACATACAGCTGTTTATGTGTCCGGTTTGGCTTCTGGTTGACACTCCCGCTTCAACTGAACCTATGACATTTTCAATCGGATGATCTTTCTGAATTCTTGATGGAATTAACTGTTCAGAGACATCACTAGCGTGCTGTAGATTTGACAAATTCTCGATATCATCAACAAGAGGGATTTTCCATCCAGATGTTGCCGTGCTGTGAGAATATGAGGTGCCGACAACATATTCATTTGGAATGTCATCGGGAAACAAAGTGATCCCGAAGATCTGACGAATCGTACTCTCCCCCTCAACATTGGTTGCACTTTCACTGGTGTTTGGTTCTGGAGTATTTTTGGACTGACTTTCAGTGGCAGGTGAAACCACATTCGATTCTACAGTATCATCATCAATCAGTGGAGAAATATGAGACACAGTCTGTGGAATTTCAGTTGCAACTTCCATCGTAGAATTACATGGAAGTTCGAAGTTGATAACTGGAAACACATTGAATGGTTTGAAAAATTCATTGTAATCGAATAACCAGTCGGGACCGACACGAGCATCAGTCTCATTTTCTTCCAACCAACTAACTTCATAGGACTCTATAATTTGTTTGGTGGACTTGTTGTAAACCATGTAAGCTGTATTCCCCGCATACCCAACAAAATAACACTCATCGGCTGCAGCCCCAAACTTTGGTGTGGTTTCAAAATTTAGTAATGTACATGGACAACCAAACGCTCTGAAATGTGCAACCGTGGGTTGATGACCATAGAGAATCTCATATGGCGTCTTCATCTTCGATTTGTTAATTATCACCCGATTCTGAACATAACATGCCGTGTTAACAGCTTCTGCCCAAAAGAACAGAGGCAATTTGGAATCGCACAGCATTGTTCTTGCAGCTTCGATAAGGGTTCGGTTTCTTCTTTCAGCCACACCATTTTGTTGAGGAGTTCGTGGTGCGTTGTACTGACGGAGCACTCCCTTTTCTGAGCAGAAATGATTCAAATTTGCATTCTTGATCTCTGTTCCATTGTCACAACGAATTCCCTTGAGCTTTAGATTCAGTTGATTCTCCATGAGCACAATGAATTTCTTGATAAGATCTGCAGTTTCACTCTTATTTGACAAGAAAAATACCCATGTAAAACGTGAGTAGTCATCAGTAATAACAAGACAATAAGAGCTACGAGACAAACTTAGAACACGGACTGGCCCGAAAAGGTCCATATGAAGAAGTTGAAAAACAGATGAAATGGTGTTAATCAATTTTGGCTTGTGAGATTTTCGATGATGTTTGCCCAAAGCACAAGCCACACATTTTTCAACGGTCACAAAATCCTTGATTGGTAAACCACGCACTAAATTGTTTTTAGCAAGATGATTCAAGTTTTTAGTATTAGCATGACCAAGCCGACGATGCCAAAGCATCGCATTATGTTCTGACACTTTTGAAAACAAGCATGTTATTTCGTCAGGAACATTTTTGTTCATGTCGATCACATAAGCATTATCTTTTCGTTGTGATCGAACAAGAATCCAATCTTCTGGTATGATTATACCAGGTTTCAGAATTAAGCACTCCTTCTTAGTAAAATGAGTTGAAAAATATTTGTCACAAATTTGTGACACGCTCAAAAGACTGTGCTTCAATTCTAGAACAAAATTAACATTTTCAAACTTTAAAACACCGTTACTTACAGTACCCTTCTGAGTGATTTTTCCTTTTTAACCTCCCGCAAAAGACACGTACCCACCGTTAAATGTTTGAATTTCGTGTAGCTGGGTAATGTCTCCTGTCATGTGCCTGGAACAGCCACTATCAACATACCAAGGTCTGATGATATTCCTCCATAGCTGTCCCTGCACAAAGTGCGGGATTAGTTAGTTTTTGGTACCCAGTCCATACTTACATTGGGTGACCCTGACTCATCAACAGTTTTCATAGACTTCCATGACATATCCTTTTTATCATCAAAAATGGAATGAGTTGACACTTTTGACGAAGATTTAGGAAACCATTTATGTTTGTATGATTTAGAATTGTATGTACGAATGGTTGTCATAATCTCCGGTGTGTTAGGTGTAGACGAAGAAGAATCAGTCTTCTTATCCTGTTTTTGTCTAGCCTTGGTGTTTTTGTGAGAAGTTGAATTTGAAACACTATTTTTGACTTTTCTGTTTGACATATTAGATTTGGTCTAATGAGGACTAAACCTGCCAGATTTGTTATTGTTCCAATCATTGTCAAAGGAACTAGCTTGATAATGCCTAAATCCTTGCCTGTAAGCATTGTGGGGCATATATGGCATATTCCTTTGATAAAATCCGTAATAAGGAATGTACGAACGATGTGGACAGTTTCTGGCAATATGACCAGGAGTGCCACAATTAAAACATGTTTGACGTTTTATGAAAAACTCATACTGGGCAGCTCCTTGTCTGGACTGGTTGTGTGGACCAGTCTTCTTAGATTTGCGAGAATTCATATTCCTCTTTTTGAACTTATCACCTTGTTTGTCATTAGAGCATCCCTCCTTAACAAACTTTGGTGCAACATACTTTTCTGATGTTTTTGAAATTTTTGAAGTTTTGCTTTTATTAGGAACCACATTATTAGAGTTTAAAATCTCAACCGAGTCAACCACACAAGAATCCTTGCTCTTTAAAACAGAGCCCACACAAACAGTCGGAATAACAGAATTCAAAACAGGAAGTTCTAAAGAAATATCAGAAACAAAATTATTATCAAAATCAAAACACGGGTCGTCATCCTCATCAGTACATTCCTTCACAATTATTCTTTCTGCACACGAAGTAGATACATTAGAATCGTTCATAATTAAAGTTGATGAACCAGCATCAGCAGAGCTGGTTCCATCACCTTTGTCTTGTTTACCATACTTCATACCCTTTATCTTTTCTTCTTGTTCTTGGGTAACATGAGTAGGAACATAATTGTGATTATATGGTGGGGGAACCTGACTATATCTTATGCCTTCACCTTCATTTTCTTTCCACCACAGTTGATTTTCAATCATTGAGTCAACTACTTTACTGGAACCATCGAATTTTTTAAAATCAAGTTCAGCATTTTCAAACTTGCTCGTGAGTTTTAAGATTTCTAGCTTGGAGGCTTCCACTTTAGCAGTTAATTCAACGATTTCTTGTTTGGCATCAAGGTGATGACAACTTTTTATACTAAAATCAGACTTAAGTTTTTTAATGTCCTTGTTAAGAGATTCAATTTTGTCTAGAAAGCCCTTTTCATTTTTCTTAAGTTTAAAATTTTCTGATTTTATTCTCTCCATATCTCTACTCATACTGTCATTATGAATTTTATACATCTCTATTTTCTCACCAAAATTCAAAGAACATGGTTGAAAACGTACCTCATTTAAATACGGAGAAGTGAACGCCATGTATGAAAACTGAAGTTCCTTGACCTTCTCCTCAGCAATGTTTTCATCTTCAGAGTCTTCAACAGTTGCGAAATTCGCAGTCTGATTTTCAATGTTCAGCGCAACCATCTGACCTTCCCAAGAGAACGTTTGAGCAACCATACCCCTTTCACCATTTCCCGAACTACCTCCAGCTTCACCCCGAGCATTTCCAACTGGAACCAAAGCCCGTTTCGTATTCCCATCCATAGCCGGATTAGTGCATTCACGAGCAAAATGACCCGGCTCGTGACAGTTGTAACACCTGAGAGTCTCCTTGTTAAAACCAACTTGTTGATTATTTGGTATGTTCCAATTATTTCTACCCATCCTTTTGGTAATCTTCTTAGCACGGAAAACCACCATGGTAATTTACCACGAGATGTCCATTTCTTCAACATCATCAGGATGAATCTGATCAAATTCAGTAGCAGCCATGGGTTGGACCAAATCTCCAGCCAGAAAAGCATGGTAACAATTCATAAATCCCGCCATTAATGCGATATTCTCTTGAGTTTCTTTTGGTATAGTGGGAATCTGGCTGAAGTTCTGACTTAGATTGGTCTTTCCAGAATCATTTGTAGATTGTCCAGACTTGGTGAAGAATACTGGAGCTGAGTTGGGTGACTTGGATGACGATGATTGACCAAGGGTAGATGAAAAAATTTGAAAGTTTCCCTGTGGTGGTTGTTTAGTGGGCTTGAACAGTGAGAAGCTATCTTGCGACATGAGAGCACTGTTAGACGCCACGTTATATCCAGCAGCACTATAAGAACTAGCATGATTTATTTCCCGTTATTTATCATCCATATCACAGGCTTTAATAGTAGCAATCATTTCAGTCATGCTCATTCTGTTAAGGTCTTAGTCTTTTTGATAACTGCAACATTCATGTCCCAATTTTTCGGTAGAGAGTTCACCAACTTGTTGTTAACTTCTGAGGTCTGCAGAAAGATTCATGCAGTTCTCATTTCAGTTACAAGAGATATAAATCTTTGAAGTTGGGATTCCAATGTCTCTCCCAAAACATGATTGAACATATTAAACTTTTGTCGCAGCAGGACTTGACGACTTCTCTTCATATCTTCATTTTCTTCATAAACTTCTATCAGTGCGGCCCACAACTCCTTAGCTTATTGGAGTTCTCTAAACTGAAGGGCAATCTCGGGTGAGAGTGCCATAGTCAGAGTTGAAAGAGCTTTCTCATCTTCCTCAACTTTTGCAAAGTCGTCATCATCATATTGCGCAACTGGTTTCACAAGAACCTCGGTTGAACCATCTCTTTGATAAGTGATTATTTGAGGTCCCCTCACAATGCTTCTCCAGATTTTTGCATCTTTCATTTTGGCATAGTGTTCGAAGTGGAACTTCCATTCACTAAACCCCTCATGGGACAATAAACGGGGTATACGAGTAGCAGTGCCCATGATAGAATAAAGTTCTTGATGAATCGATGAATTGATGGAGCTACTACCATTAGTGATCTGTGCCATTTTAAATTGAATTCAAATTAAGTCCAATTAAGTTATTAAGTCCAGTAAAAGTCCAAGTCCAATACAAACGTGGCCCAACAAAGTAAACTGGGCTAAGAGTTATATGAAACACGATGACCGAGAACTACTATGTTGACCATTGACCAAATTCTGACCGAGAGTTAGAATGTTGACCAAATTTTGACCGAGAACTAGAGTGTTGACCAAAACAGACCGAGAACAAGAATGTTGACCAAAGTTGACCGAGAACACATACAAACCGAGAACTCAGAGAAGCCGAGAACAAGCAGCTACCGAGAACAATTCTCAGCCGAAAACTAATTATTATCAAGAGCTACAGTGGCCGAAAACCAAAGGAAATCTTCAACAAACTTGTAACAAACTTCCAAAAATATGGGATTCGATTTTAATTTCAAATCAAAGTCAATCTTTGCAAAAATAACTCAGTCTTCTTCTCCGTTCAGTTTCTCACCGGAAAACGTATTATGCCCTTGTAGTCCCGAATCGTTGATATCACAATAACGAGCCTGAAAAGGTCTAAGGCTCTGATACCAATTATAAGTCCCGAATCTGGATCACTACAATATGGTATCAACCAAACGAGTATTGGTGCGGAATACCAACACTCGGTGATTCAAGAACACGAACAAGAACAAGTAATATGACACGGAATTGCTTCAAAACACACGTATATTATTGAATACTTCGGGTGCTTATGCACTTACAATACTTGAACAAGACTTGGAATTGAACAACCTTTAACCATATACATAACAAGACTATATATAGGCAAAACAAACAATAAGCCGGCCCAAACACCAAAAGCCCACCGAGAACACCTAAGTGTTCTCGGTTTACATATGCACCCAAAATCCAAGCCCGAATAAGTAGAACTAAGTACAAATCAAGCTCAAACCATAAAATTAGGCCCAACAGCACTAAAAATTTTAAGTTTTTTAACAACAAAAAGTATAAGTCTATAAAATAAATAAATAATTTAAACTTATCAATGTCCAATTACACTAAATATTAACCAAAATGATGAAATTTCTATTTTTAATCTCTATAACTCAAAGATTTATGTATTTATCTTTTCATGAGTATGCATATATATATATAATAAATAAAAAGGTATAATTTGAATTCGAATTTCGAATTGAATACGAATACGAATTTATGATTATAAATTCGTATTCGATTCGAAATTCGATTACTAAAATCGAGTTTGAACCTAACAAAATTAGAATGATTGGAAATCGAATTTGAATCATCAAATTCGAATGCGAGTCAAATCGAATTTTGAGTTATTCGAGTCTGATTCGAATAATGAACACCCCTACTTCTGAAAAGGTTAGTCTGGCTAGATCCTTAGTCTTCTTAATCACTACAACATTCATGCCCCAGCTTTGTGGCAAGGAGTTGACCAACTTATTATTTGTCTCAACTGAGGTCAGGTTTATGTTAGCATATCGCATTTCAGTTACTAGTGATATAAATCTATGTAGCTGTGTTTCCAAAGATTCTCCCAAAACATGATTAAGCATGTTAAACTTTTGTCATAATAGATCTTGTCGGCTTCTTCTCATATCCTCATTTCCCTCATACACTTCAATAAGAGGTTCCCATAATGCCTTAGCAGACTGTAACTCTCTAAATCCCTAGGCAATTTCAGGTGAAAGTGTCATAATTAAGGTAGCAAGAGCCTTTTCATCCTCTTTAATCTTCTCAAAATCTACGTCGACATACAATTCAACATGCTTCACAACCACCTCATCAGAACTTTCTCGTTGACAAGTGATAACTAGAGGACCCCGGACGATGCTACTCCAAATCTTCGCATATTTCGTTTTCACATATTTTTCAAATCTGAACTTCCATTTGACAAACCCCTCATGAGACAGTAAATGGCGTACACGAGTGGCAGTTCCGATAATAGAGTCCAATTCTTGATGTAGAGCAGCATTTGATGAAGTATTAGTTAATTGGTCCATTTTAAACAAAAGTCCAAGGCAATGGTCCAAGTTATTAGTCCAAGAAAAAGTCCAAAGATCATACCAACAGAACAGACCCAATTACACTAAGGCCCAAGCCTACTGTCCAATGATACAATAGCAGCCGAGAACCACTTACTTTCACCGAGAACCCAAGAACTTAACCGAGATCTCAAGATATTGACCGAGAACCCGAGAACTTAACCGAGAACCAGAGAAATCTACCGAGAACTCAGGATGTTGGCCAAAAACCCTTAAATGGTCCCGAGAACAATCAAAAGATTCTGAAAACGATCAATAGTGCCCGAAAACGATCAATAGTGCCAAAAATGATCAAGAATCAGCCGAGAACCCTTTTTCCAGCTTTAACTGAGTAGTTTTGGCAACAAACTAAATCCCAAAATTTGTGAGATTTGAATTTTGACCAAAATTAACTCAATCTCTATCCCAAGAAATCTCCTTCCACCTTCGATGAGTATGTCACCGGAAAATCAAATACCACGGCCACACTTAAGAACAAATCTTGAATCCTTGATATCACAACCGAGCCTAGAATAGGTCAATAGGATCTGATACCAGTTGTAAGTCCCTAGACGGATCTTTCAATATGATATCAACCAAATCCCGTTGTTAGGCGGAATCTTACAATAGGACGATTCGAGAATAACAACAAACACAATAAGAATGCTTCAAAGAACTTTCTTGAGAATGACTAAGAAGTCAGTCCGGTACAGACCACCAAAATTCACAAGAACCATCCTTTGGAAAATGTGATTGGTAATCCTTCCGATGGTGTACGTACTAGAAGAAGTTTGGATGAACACATGTGTGTATGCAAGCATCAAAGACACAGGTATTATGAACGAGTGCTTCATCAACCAAATTGAACCAAAGAATTATAAAATGGCACTGAAAGATAGCTCGTGGGTTGAGGCCATGCAGGAAGAACTACCACAGTTTGAGAAGATGGAAGTATGGCAGTTAGTTGAAAAACCGCAAGAAGTGAACACTATCGGTACAAAGTGGGTTTTCAAATGTAAGAGAGAAGAGAAGGGGATAATCATTCGTAACAAGGCAAGATTGGTAGTTAAAGGGTTTAATCAACAGGAAGGAATTGATTACAAGGAAGTGTTTGCTCCTGTGGCCAGACCGGAGGCAATTCGGCTGTTTCTGGCATTTGCTACACACAAAGAGATGAAAGTGTTCCAGTTGGATGTGAAGAGTGTGTTTCTTAACGGAAAAGTCGATGAAGTGGTATACGTAGAACAACCTCCTGGTTTTCCCAACTCAGATTTTCCTGATCATGTGTACAAACTGAGCAAAGCATTGTATGGGCTACATCAGGCTCCTCGTGCCTGGTACGCGACTTTGTCAGACTACTTGCTGGAGAATGGGTTTGAGAGAGGGAAGATCGACAGTACCTTGTTTGTGAAACGGAAAGGGGATGAGTTTCTACTCGTTCAGGTTTACGTGGACGATATCATCTTTGCTGCCTCAAGAGCTACAATGTGTCAGGAGTTTGAAACAGTCATGAATAAAAGGTTCGAAATGAGCGACATGGGTGAATTAACTTTCTTTTTGGGATTGCAGGTAGATCAGAAGAAAGATGGAATGTTTATTCATCAAACGAAGTATGTCCATGATTTGCTTAAACGCTTCAAGATGGATGATAGTACCCCATTCGACACTCCAATCTGCGTCAACCACAAACTGGGTGCTGATTTCGACAGTGATGAAGATGTGGATCCCACTCAATATCGGGCAATCATAGGTTCTTTAATGTATCTAACTGTATCTAGACCTGACATTATGTTTGCAGTTTGTCTTTGTGCTCGTTTTCAGGCAAACCCGAAGGAATCACACATGAAGGTAGTGAAAAGAATCTTGTGGTATCTTAAAGGAAAGCCTAAGTTGGGACTATGGTACTCGAAAGGGGGAGAACTGGATTTGGTAGCTTACACTGATTCTGACTATGGAGGTTGCAATCATAACAGGAAGTCAACAACCGGTGGATGTCAGTTTCTCGGAGGAAGATTGGTGTCGTGGCAGTGCAAGAAGCAGACCTCTGTAGCCATTTCCACCTACGAAGCAGAATACATGGCAGCATCCAATTGCTGCTCTTAGGTTTTATGGATACAACAACAGATGCGCGATTATGGTCTGAATTTCACTAAAACTCCTATTTGTATTGATAACACTTCTGCTATCTCAGTAACTAACAATCCCGTTAAATACAGTAAAACTAAACATATTGACATTCGTCATCATTTTATACGGGATTGTGCTGAGAAGAAATTAATTGTGCTTGAAAAGGTTGATTCACTGGATAATTTTGCCGATCTTTTTACTAAAGCGTTTGACCGATCCCGTTTTCAAAATCTTGTTGAGCTTAATGGTATGATCAATCCCGAGTAACCTTCATTTATTTAAAAAAAATAAAAATAAATAAAAAACATCACTATCGCTTAAAATTATGTCGGCTGCTCAAGTTTGAAGGACATATCCAAGGATATGTTTGGTCCTTACTTCTACGTGTAGATTATAAGGATAGCCATTAACCAGATAACTGAAAGTGACCACGGCGGTTTATGATGGGTTTTTATTCTTTCGCTTAAAATTAGTCGTTCATACTTAGTTAGAAGGACACATACTTGTATGTGGTCGGTCCGCCTGATCCTTTGGATCTTCAGGATAGCCGTTTACCTAAAGACTTTGACTTGATCGGGGCGCTAGAATTTAAATTTTTTTTTTGAGAGATGATATAATTTTTCAGTCTATTACTTCGTAAGAATTTTCTTTATTGGTGTTAAATGAAAATTGATCCAACCTTAGAAAGTGATAGATAAACTGATTTTGTGTGCTTAACTGGTGAAGTAATTAGGCCTAAAAGACTCTAGAACAGTCATTGTATGTTATGGTAGCTTTCTATGGTGCGTAAAAGTTGAAGTGATACAAACTAAATCTTCTCGATTTAATGAGGAGAATCATTCTAAGTTGTGCATGTAGCCATATACATCTTTCCAAATGATAGGCAGAAAAGTGATTACCTAGTCATACACAAGCCCGTGAGTGTTCTGATTCCCGCGAAGATAGTGTTATGTAATCTACGGTGATCCAGATTTGGGACTTGCAGTTGTATTAGACTTGAAGTTATATTATTATCTTAAAAAAATATCTATAGTTATTAAAGTTGAGCCTTTGGAGATAGTCTCGTTACAAATATCAAGAAAAAGGCAAAAAAGAATATTTTCAAAGTATAAGATGGATCGGGAAGATGAATCAGAAGGTCAACATGTGCACATTGTTTAATCAGACACTACGGGTCGAAGTCAACTCGGGTGACTTGGGGAAAGCCAAATACGCTTTAAGAATAGATAGGAGGTATCACAATCTCTTATATGATGTCCATCTAAATTTTAAGCTTAATTGAACCCAATCCGAATCACAGAAGCGATGAATACCATACTAAGTTTTATACCTGCCTACAACCTGCTTCTATATGTCATAATACCGCTGAACATGGATCTGTGTGACAGCCACTTAATCAGTATGATTCCTATTCGGATCTTTTCTAAAGCATGCAGGTTCTCGTAAAATACTAAAATTTGATCCTGTTTATTCTTTTAGTCAAATTCTCGTTATGTGTTTCTTTTTATTGTTTAAACTTTTAAACTTTTGGTTACTTGGTTCTTTGATCGTTAAGTTTAAATCTTTTTGAGTAGTTTGAGGAGAAGTTGACAGGTTATAACGGGTGAAGTTAACTTAAGGGCAAACTAAACTGGTGGGCGATGTTACCTGAGGAGCGAAGTTAACCAACTTCGCCCCCTGGGTTTTTCTAAAACTATATAACTGGGTGTGTGGTCAAATTAATCAAACCTCAAGTCTTTTAAACCCTAGGCGAACTTATCTGTTGAATCATCACTCTTGTTTATCCTTCTTTAATCCTTAACCCAGGTTGGTCAGATAGTTGTACCTCAAAATCTATATTGAATGCTGTTAATCGGTTACTAAATAATCTGTTTTGACCTCTTTTGTGTTCCAAACCCTTACCACTTTGTCGGTCCGATTTCAAAGAACTTTTGATGTTAATAAGTATTACGACACTCTAATAGCATTATTATCTTCTTATCGATGCTATATGATCGGCCATTCTTTGCCTTTACTGGATTTTATTGCTGCGCCGCTCATTTAGCGAAGTTAGGGTTTTAGCGAAGTTTTCCTAACTTCGCCAGTCCCTTAACTTCGCTAACACTACAACTTCTCCTGTTCCATGCAGGGCGAAGTTATAACCTGCTATGACACTGAACTGATCTGGCTCGTTTGTTTTGCAGATATGGCTGCTGTAGCTGGTGCTGGGGGTGCTGGTGGTGACGAAGGCGGAGGTGATAAGAGACAGTTTTTTCCGGGTCACAATATGTATATCACCTTAGATCCCGATGCTCAAGGAATTGATGATTACCGTGAGATCATTTCTTTTCTTATACGTTCACGCATCTTTCATTCTATTACTACTACTCTTCCGATCTCACGACCGAACATTGAAGATTTCTGGAACACGGTTGAGTATGATTATCGTGTCGATCCACCGGTGATGCGAGCTACTGTAAATGAACAGGTGGTACAGTTCTCGGCAGATCAAATAAGAGTAGCTTTACAGCTTGGGGTAGAGACTACCAATGACCCCATTGACTTTCCGACTACGTTCAGAGATCGTGCGTTTCTGCGTATGGGGTATTCAGGCTCGTTGGGTGACTCTCAGAGGCGAAAAAGGTTTCTGTTAGACTAGTGGCAGTTCCTTATGCACGTGATGATTGTGTGCATGTCTGGTCGTAAGGCTGGTACTGATGGTATGGGTGCGTCGATGCAATTGGCGATGACTGCTTTGACTTACAACAAGCCCTTCAGCTTCAGTCAGATGATTTTTTATGAGATTGATCATCAGAGACGTGCGGTTGCGTGGGAAAGATTTTTGATGTATCCTAGATTCCTACAAATGATTCTGAATCATGTGGCTCCTAATCTGCCACAACGACGTCCTAAATCATATGTGGAAAGTGTGTCTAAGAGAATCTTTGCGCAGTGTAAGTCATCGAGTGCTCGTAGCAAGCCTAAACTCCGTCCAAGGAACACTGCATTGTTTGGTTATTTGGTGAATCCTGCGTATGTTGCTCCTCCAAGTGATGAATTTCTTGATCCGGCACCGCAACAGGCCGATGTCCTTCAACCACCTCCTGTCGGTCAACCACCGGGTGTGCAGCAAGCACCGCCTGCGGATCCTGTTGTCGCTCCAGAAGAACAGTAGATCTTGAGGTTGCTTTTGGTGGGGATGACTTCTTTGATATGGGTATGGTAGATCCTATTGAACTTCCTGCCTCAACAGCAACGGGTTCCGGTATGAATGTGGGTCAGTCGGTTGCAGCTGTGGAGGATTCTGAGGAGACTGAATCAGATTCCTCTACTGATGATATTGCTGAAGCACAACGGGTTCTTGCAAGACAAGAAAAACTCCATGGCAAACGAAAGAAGGATTCTGATGATAGTGAGTCGGACTTTGAGGATGAATTGTATAAAGTGGTACGTCGATCTAAGAAAACAAAGGTTGGTGAAAGTTCTAAAGTTGGTGAAAGTTTGAGGGTAGTTCATTTTACTCCACCTTCCTTATCGGGTATGACTATGTTACCTGCTTCTTCAACTGTTACACTGCCAATAACCTCAAGTGTTCCTTTGGTGACCACGTCATCATCATTTGGTACCCCTCCGACCTCCTTTCAGTTTACGGCCCCAGAAATTGTTTCTTTACCGCCTCCTACTCTTACTCCATCAGAGGTGGTCGCTATGTTTGCTGAGACCACACTGGTGGCGACTGCTGGCTTGTCTGTATCGATGCCATCCTCAATTCCTACTCATCATACACATGTTATTCCCGCAAGCTTGGAGATCCCACTACGGTTTGCTCAGGCTACCTCTCCCTTGAATGTTGATTTTGATTCAAATTTGTCTGATTCGGAGAGGATTGCAGCTCTTGAGAGGGTGGTTACTGAATTGTCACGGGTAAATATTATTCAGTCTGAGACTATTAATCATCTGGTGGCACAAATTCAAGTTCAGACTGCACTACTTATTGAGCACAGTAAGGTGTTTGATCAACTTAAGGAGTTCTTAGCATCTCAGGGGGAGTCGAGTTGCAAGGGTGATGAATCGAGAACAAAGAAGAGGCAAGACATAGACGATGATCCCAATGCATCGAAAGGTGCAGGTGGTGATGATCCCAATGCATCGAAAGGTGCAGGTGGTGAGTTGCCAAGCACTGAACAAACTCTTGGGACTTGCACATCTCAGGGGGAGTCTGCGAGTCCGTCAGACAGCCAAGGTGGTGAGAATGTAGAGATTGTGGATGATGAGGAGTTTGTTGATGATGTGTTAACGGGTGATGAGATTGAAAATATTGGGAAAGAGATAAAGATTGACACACATGTTTATTCAACATCGGGTGCCAAGCACTGTTGATTACAAACTGATAATACTTGTGATCTCTCTATCTCTCATCTACGCCCAACCTCATAATGACCTATATACATTGTTTATATAGTAACTATGTAAAGCCCAAAACTACCAAAAGCCCATTGAGATCCACAAGGATCCCGGTTTACAATGCAATCCTAAAACAATACAAACCACACAAACTTTAGCCCAACACTCTCTGTCTCTCTCTCTCTATCTCTCTCTCTCTATCTCTCTCTCTCTCAGAATACCCACTTCGCACTTATATCTGAGGATCAATTCATACAGATCGATTACTACCATATGAATATTGACTAATTCAAATCGATTACCAATAGCATTGTTAGAGCAAAATGTCTAATGCTAGGTCTTGTATAGTTAAAGGAGTTGAATTGTTAGAATTGTATGTTAAGGGCGTATAAGTCATACCAACGTATAAGACTTTTACAGCCCATAGGCTTTCATGTATAAATACGCTTGTGTTGTTATATTTTGTAATCGTTGGTTATCACTTGTACTCTGGCATTGTTATATGAAAATAGTGATAATTACAATGAGTTGACACGTGTTTGATTCCATTGCTATTATGTTTCCGCCTTATATCTTAATATAGTAACACAACGTATTCGATACATATCATATTACACCTACACGTATACGATGGCATCTTATGATCCAGCAACTGGTCTTTCAAGTGGTATCAGAGCATTAGGCTCGTGTTTACTATCGAATTAAACACATCAACTTGTTTCAAGTTGACAATTTGCAAGTCCAACTTATCAACGAAACTTATTTCTTCAATTAAACACTCCAATGTTGTTCAAAATCAAATTCATCCTAAGAGTCATGTTTGTAAACACCTAGTGATTATTTCTGCAAGAGTCAAAACAATAAAATCAATCAGATCTTACATATTCAGATTATGTTCAGTTCACAATGACTTTGGCGTATATGTATCTGTTGATAAATGTATAAGTTTCTTATCAATGTATAAGTCATCTTTGTTGTATAGGTATGATCTGCGTATAAGAGTGTTCTCCGTATAAGTGGGTTCTGCGTATAAGTCCAAGTTAAAGGGTATAAGTTTTTAAAACGTATAAGTATCTTAATAGC
Source organism: Bidens hawaiensis (assembly GCF_021521415.1). Classification (NCBI taxonomy): domain Eukaryota; kingdom Viridiplantae; phylum Streptophyta; class Magnoliopsida; order Asterales; family Asteraceae; genus Bidens; species Bidens hawaiensis. The sequence goes on along the minus strand of NW_027491128.1, from coordinate 1,710,782 downwards.
GTATAAGACTTATATGCCGTATAAGTTTTATACATCGTATAAGACTTACACGCCTTGATACTTACACATTTAACATACTTATTGTTAGTGCACGGTTTCGGTGTCTGTAGCAATCGAATAACGTAAAGGTTGTCTAGTATGTGTATTTAATGTATATTGTAAAATAGCCTATAAATAGGGAGCTCATGCTCATAATTTAGTAGAGAACTTGTACATAGTTTAAGTTATTCTCTCCATAACTTATCTCCACCATAATGTATTTACTCCATATTTATCAATAAAGTATTATATTTAAAGTATCGATTTCGTGTTGATGTATCGTATTAGCGGCTAGATCTTGGTCTCTATAACGTTCTCTCAATTGGTATCAGAGCGGGGGCTTCTCTCGATGCATCAATAATAAGGTATGAATCTGTGTTTTTCGTGTTCTTCGTGTTCTTCGGGTTTTGGTCAGATCTGAAGTAATTTAGTGTGTTATTGGTGGATTTGTTGGTGAATTCGTGTTTATTGATGAAAGAGGGAACTTCCTGTGTAATTTGGTGTTGAGTTATGGTGTATTGAGTGATTCACCATGGAAGAGCATGTTAACTTTTGATTCGGTGTACGATGATTTAGTGAGTGTTAAGTTAATTGGATGATGGATTTGTGTTTATTATTGAAATCCGCATGTTTCTGTTGATTTTGGTGGTTAAATATGGTGTATTGAAGGTTTTGCCATGAAAGAGCATGGTTTCGGGTTGATTTATTTGGTGATGAATAAGTGATTGTTAAGTTAAACTGATTATGAATTCGGAATCGTGATGAAAATCCGGGTGTTCGAGTAGGATTTAATGATTTATGATGGTGTTTTGATGATTTCACCATGGATGCAGCTTGAAGATGCAGATTCCGACCAGATCTACTTTTTCCGGCCACTGTAACTGATTTTTCCAACGAAATTCGTTTTTACGACGAGCAGTTCAGATCCAACAACCTGATTCGTCAATCTACTGTAGCAATTCGTTATGGAATTTTTAACGAATTAGGGTAATTCGTTAAGTTAAATCGTTAAGTTAAAGTAACGAATTAAGGTACTTCGTTAGTGTAATTCGTTAAGTTAAAGGTAACGAATTAAGGCACTTCGTTAAGTTAATTCGTTAAAGTATTTGTAACGAATTAAGGCAATTCGTTAAATTATTTCGTTAGGGTATTGGTAACGAATTAAAGTAATTCGTTATGTGTATTACGAAGTGGAAATCTTAACGAATGGGAGGCCATTCGTGTAACTGTTATAACGAATTAGAATGGTAAGTTATAACAAATTGAGAAGATTCGTTAAGTATGTAACGAATCAGTGAATGCTTGACGAATGGTGGATATCTATAATGAATTGGAGTTTAATTTATAATGAATTGGAGAGCACGAACAAAGTTAACGAATGAGGTGGATATTTATAACGAATTAGAGAGGTGATTCGTTAATATATATATATATATATATATATATATATATATATATAGGGGATGGATCTTGCGAGAAGTGATATTACAGCGAGAAGTGCGAGAAGTGAATGTATAACTCCATTAATCCCTAATTTCACTCCCTTTCATATGATGTTACATACATATATGTAGGTTGGTTGTATTAATGTCTTAATTACACATTCAAACCAACCTACAAACATATAAATGTACCGAGACACATTCAAACCTATGTACCTACACACATACAAACATACATACACATATACAAACAGACGTACACATATACAAACATACGTACCTACACACATACATATGCACCTACACAACACACCTACACATAAGAAAGGGAGTGAAATTAGAGATTAATGGAGTTACACCTTCACTTCTTGCACTTCTCGCTGTAAAAAAACTTTTGAAATGATTCAATGCCTATATATATATATATATATATATATCATAATCTCATAATTTTATATTTAAAGTAAAATATACTTTAAATATATACTTTATTGATAAATATGGATGAATACATTAGAGAGAATAATATGTTATGGAGAGAATAACTTAGATCTATGTACAAGTTCTCTACTAAATTATGAGCATGAGCTCCCTATTTATAGGCTATTTTACAATATACATTATATACAAAGACTAAACCACCTATAACATATTCGATCGCTACGGACACTGAAACCGTGAACTAACAGACTCCCCCTTTTCCGTATCTATCGAGTACTTTATCCTTGTATACTTTAACTGCAAGTCACCAGTCACAAACCGTGCACTAACAGACTCCCCCTTGACTGATGATTTCCGGGCTTGTGCAGACAAACAATCTTTAAATCTTTTTCAGCAAACCAATAACTTGTAGCTTCTCATATTAGATCTCCCCCTCAAAGTGAGCAACTCTTGGAGATCATCCCGATCATCCACTGGCGTATGATATGGTTCAATCTTTTAACAATCAGTAGCAAGTCATCAGCTATCTGTCAGCACCGGTAAAGAAAACATATCTTTACGTTTAACCTCGTCACACATCTTCGTGAACAACTCGATCATTCAACATCTTTCATTTCGGTTTTCCCTCTCTTGATAACGTGTATTCCAAATATACCCTTTGAAGCTCTTCCACATCTCATTCGCAAAGATGCACTAAAGTTTGGGCATAAGATTCAGAGTTCCAACCTCCATTGATAAACCCCAAATGATCAAATTCTTCAATCCAATGACAAGACTCGTATATTCTTCAATAAGATCAACCTATTCGAGAATCGTCCCCCTCAACAGAAGTAATCCGCCATATACTCGTAGCCAACATAGTCAGGATCAAGTCCCTCAGAAAGAAGTAAACGAACAAACACTCGTATCCCACATAGTCAGGTTTCAATCTTGAACAAATCAATCACCAATCGAAGAACAACTGCAGTCTTGAACTCAGTCAAATGTAGCTTTGCAAGCATGAATTACCACCCGAAATGCAGTAATTTTTCAAGAAACCTTGCACACGTAGGAAGCCAAATAATCTCAAATGAAAGTTTTATCTCCCCCTTTTCTTGACAAATTCGGCAAGGTCTTAAATAATCTTCAAGGTTCACAAACAAACACACTCCTCCTTAAATTACACGAGAAATCCCCCTCGGCCAGTCGAAAACACATAAACCGTCGGCCGGAAAATATATTACCAAAATTTACACGAAGATTATCCAATACCTTAGGAACATCCCAGAAAACTTTCGATTAAGAAAATTTTTCCCGATTTTCCTGCCAAAAATACACCGAAAATTTTCGAAAATAAATATTATCGCCAAAATTTTCAAGAATGAAATCTCACTTACGAGGAGTATTCAGGAAAAAATTCGCGCAAGAAAATTTTTTCCGCCATTTTTTTTTACGAATCACCTCTCTAATTCGTTTATAAGTTAAACTCCAATTCGTTATAGATATCCACCATTCGTCAACCATTCACTTATTCGTTACATACTTAACGAATCTGCTCAATTCGTTACCATTCTAATTCGTTATAACATTTACACGAATGCCTCCCATTCGTTATGATTTTCACTTCATCATACCCATAACGAACTACCTTAATTCGTTACCAATACCTTAACGAATTAATTTAACGAAATACCTTAATTCGTCAACTTTAACTTAACGAATCTCCTTAACGAATTACCTTAATTCGTTATCATAACCTTAATGAATTACCTTGACGAATTAACATAATAAATAAAATTTTCCATAACGAATTGCTACAGTAGATTCGTTAAACATCCTTAACGAAGTAGCTACAGTAACAAACGAATCATGTTCGACCTGAACTGCTCGCCGGAAAAACGAATTTCGTCGGAAAAATCAGTTACAGTGGCCGGAAAAAGTAGATCTGGCCGGAATCTGCATTTTTCAAGCTGCATCCATGGTGAAATCATCAAAACACCATCATAAATCATAAAATTCTACCCGAACACCCGTATTTTCATCATGATTCTGAATCCTTAATCAGTTTAACTTAACAATCACTTATTCATCACCAAATAAATCAACTCGAAACCATGCTCTTTCATGGCAAAACCTTCAATACACCATAATTAACCACCAAAATCCACAGAAACATGCGGATTTCAATAATAAACACAAATCCATCATCCAATTAACTTAACACTCACTAAATCATCATAAACCGAATCAAAAGTTAACATGCTCTTCCATGGTGAATCACTCAATACACCATAACTCAACACCAAATTACACAGGAAGTTCCCTCTTCCATCAATAAACACGAATTCACCAACAAATCCAGCAATAACACACTAAATTACTCCAGATCTGACCAAAACCTGAAGAACACGAAAAACTCAGATTCATACCTTATTATTGATGCATCGAGAGCAGCCCCCGCTCTGATACCAATTGAGAGGACGTTATAGAGACCAAGATCTAGCCGCTAATACGATACATCAACACGAAATCGATACTTTAAATATAATACTTTATTGATAAATATGGAGTAAATACATTATGGTGGAGATAAGTTATGGAGAGAATATGACAGCAGACACCATGAGACGAATGAAAATGTACGGTCAAGCTCGTCCTCCCAGATTCAAGAGGCTGATTGGTCATCCTGCTAATCCTGATTATGTCTGTCCTCCCGAGGATCGCTGGATCCATGATGACTCGGATTCCGAGCGTGAGGGAGGATAAGGTAGGAACAACGATGGTAATGATGGGGGTGACGGAGGTAATGGTGGCGATGGTGGTAATGGTGATGCAGCTCTTAGAGAGCAACAGGCAGTAGTCGAAGCTGCGGTAGCTGCTACCATTGCAGCTCAATGTGAACGGGAACGAAAGGGTAAAGCACCAGCTTCTGAGGTTCCAGCAAAGAGACGAGTATCAGCTAGAGCTGGTGTAATTATTGGAGTTCCACTTCCTCGTCAAACCATGTCCCAACGCCCGGTAGTGCCGCCTACTACTAGCACTCCGGCGCTTACATTGACAACAACGATGGTCCCTCATGAGCAGTTGGGTATGATTCTGCAATCGACCTTAACTGAAATACCATTGTTGTCTGCTACACTTTCTACTGTTCCTCCAACACCGTCTATGAGGCCTCCTCCACCTAGTGATCTCTCATTTATGAGAATTACAAGGCCTCAGGGACCAATCCAGGCTATTCATCCATCTTTGTATGCTATGCCACCGAATCGTCAGACATATATGCTTTTGAATCTATTACATTTGTATGAAAATCAAATGTCTGCTGACCGTATGAATCAAGAACGCTTGATGGAGAACCAGAAGAAGCTAATCAGTTATGTTTCTTTCTGTCAAAAGGAAACAAAAGCCCTACGTGAGATTGTTGAGTCTCAGGGGTGAAGCTTAAAGAACAAGAGGATTTGATCTTGCAATTAACTTGCAAAGATGATGCTTTAAAGAAGATTAAGAATGCTGAGGAAGATCCTGATGAATCTGATGCTGCAAGTGAGCCTAAACAAACTCAAGACCCAGCTTCCGGTGCGGGTACGAGTTATGTTGATGATTCGAGCAAGCAGGTTATTGTTTATCATGATTATACAGCTGCTAAACCAATTGAGATGATCGAGGTCAATACGATTATTTTTATTGATGGTGAGGGGATGGTTAGAAGTATGGTGAATTCCGATGAGATAGATGTGGGGCAGTTTGTTGATAAGTCGCTGACACGAGAGCAGATTGCGATCTTGCTTGGTCTGAATGAAGACGAGATGACCGTGTTAGAGACTAAGCCTGATGCTGAGGTAATTAATGATGATGAGATCTTAAATGATCCTACGGTGGAGATGAGAACGGATTTTATTTATGAGAATGAGGAGGTTGAGGTGGAAGATGTGACTGCTGAGGATTACCCTGATCTGTTTCAACACACCAATGTTGATCAGGGTGCTACTATATTTAATGAGAAAATTGTAAAAGAAGCAGAAGATCATCTTGAGAAGACGTCCAAAGGGAAGAAAGTCGTTGATACTAGATTTGACTCGCTTGAAAATCCAACTGATGAAGACATTGCCAGATGGTTCAGTCATAAGAAAGTTGGTAAGATTATCAAGGCGTATCGGTATGTCGATCAAGAACGGAAAGATGAAGCTGCAGCTTGGGTCAAAGCAAACCAAGTGACTTCTTTCAAGACAGTATCCAAGGTTTATGGTGATATTGTCTCTTGGCTATATGACTCTGATCTTAAGGTATGTATCGTGAAGTGGGAGAAGGGGATCCAGTACTACGAGATAATAATGGACGTTCTTACCCTACTGCGTTGGGATGTTCGTACCCTCGCGTGTCGTCTGTTTATCAATCATGGTGGTGACCGGACAGCTGAGTGGTTTCATCAACACTTTCTGTTCGAGTTCAATCATGGTTTCAAATATTTCAAGCCCCAGTTCCCCACACGTAAACGTATTGATGAAATTGATCCAAGGACGGGCTGGAGGAAGCTTGTTCTTAAGGTAGAGCCGCCAAGGACGATGAAACGTGTGACGGTGAAGACGATGCACCAACATATGCATCTATCGTTTGACCGCTGGTACTACGACAATCGTACTAGCGAGGGCGTCATTGTGTTGGGTAAAGTTTTGAATACTGAACTTATTAAGATTATCGACCCGATGTGGTTGGTTAATTTAACCGAGACCGATAATGATGTGCTGCACAAGAACAAGATTTTGATTGAACGCAATGAAGACTATGATCTAGCTATGCAATTCAAACGCGTTGTGTGTGTTTGTTATGAAAATGGGATTCATAGCTGCAAAGACTGGCAGTCCAAGCGTTTCAAGTAAATTAAAGACAAAGAGCTCAAGACGAGGGGGTGTCTGTTAGTGCATGGTTTTGCTTCTCGAGTCTTTGTATTTAATATTAACGTATTTGTCTTTTGTTTTATGTAATAAACAATTAATTTATATTGTAGTTCGCTAATGTATGAGTCTAGTTCGCTAAGGATGTTGAGCGAACTAGCTCTAAGTTAATATCTTCCTGATTCGTTAAGGATGTTTAACGAATTAGGAGATGATTTGTTAAGTTATTTATCCTTTTATGTATGTAACGAAGTGGATCCTAGTTCGTTAGGGGATGTTAACGAACTAGGTCCATCTTCCTATTTATAGTGAACTATGTTCACAAGTTAAATAAGAGGTTCAGAGAGTTAATTAATGAAACCCTATCCAATCTCTCTCGATCTTCATCTTAATATTATAGATACATACACATACTACTACTGATAATCGATATATATATATATATATATATATATATATATATATATATATATATATATATATAACATACAATCAAACGTAACTATGAGCTAGATCCGTATTTAGGATTAATCTTATTCATACAGATCTGATATCTGTTTATAGTTTAAGGATTGATCCAGGTTCAAACACTTATACGCCTTATTTCTTACACGCTTAACAAACATATACCACGTATAACCTGTTTTTCTTGATTTACGTGCAATTATGGAGGAAATGGATGCTTTCGTGTCACAACCTTCAGCATTACTTCAAAACATCAATCTAGACACATCTACTAAGCCACCTAATCTTTTGAGAATGGAGGATTATCCGAGTTGGGCGGATAAATTTAAGACATATGTGCAAGCTTTTAATTACGATGCATGGGAATCGGTCGAAGTGGAGTACATCATTCCACGTAACGAGAATGGTACGGTTATCGTTTATCCCAAATCCCTGAGGGTGATAGAGCCATATTTCTTTAAGAAAAAAATGATGAATCTCTTTCAACAATCTATTAAGTCCGATATTTTCCAACTATTACAGCACAATGGCTCGTGTTACTCGATCTGGGAAGATTTACTTGATAAGGACAGAGGAAATCCAGATATGAGGAAATCTAAAATTTCTCTATTAAAGAAGGAATTTGATATCTTCACCATGGTAAAAGGAGAAACAATGGCACAATTAATCGAGAGGTATTGCCATCTGGTTAATGAAATGAAGAGATTGGGCATTGAGAAGCAAGAGTATGAGTATATTGATAAACTTGCTGATTCTTTATCTAATGAATGGGATACATTCATCATGATTCAACAATCAAACCTAATTGCATATGTCAGGTTGACTTTAGCTCGATTTATCGAAAAATTAGAAGCACAAGAACTTGATGTTCGCAAGAAGTAGAAAATGAAGAGTACTGCGGTAACTCAAGATATCGGGTTATAATTTAATTCATCAAAATCTGTGGTGGCTCCTATCCTGAAAATCCAAACTGCTTTTGTCACTAAGTCTTGTGATCCAGCAATCGGTCTTTCAAGCATCACCCCGTCTCATTTTCATCTTCTTGGAAAACAACCATCAGAGCTCATAGATCAGAATACGAGATGGGTAAAGAGTATAGGGTTTCCAGATCCAAGTCGGTTTGTTCCTCCATCAAGATCAACTACCATCTATAATCACCTTCCTTAAGAGAAACCTGCATCTTTGTTTCGTCAGCTCCAAGTTAGGTTGTGTGTTGAAAGGGAGTTGGGGGTACTGAAATGAGTTTTGGGAGGTAACGGTGATACCCAAATCTCATGGCGGAAGTGGTGTATCGATTTTTGGCAAGGGAGCTTTCAATCTCCGATTTTCCGGCAAATGAGCATTGAAGGTCTTATTTTTTGAGTGGCGGGTGTATATGACGACGGAGGCGACATATCTATGACATTGTGTTTTGTTCTTAGCCACAGTGTTTTGTTATTGGTTAACGGTAATTACGATATTTAAATATTATTAAAGTTGTTATTGACCTCCGTATTTGTATTAAATCCTTTCCGTTAGTAAATTTTGTTGTAATCGGCTTATTTAAAATCCTTGTAGTTAATAAAATTAAGCCTTTTCATAATATTCATTACGCTTTGATAATTGGATATGTGTTTTGTTTATATAACTGTGTTTATTGTTCTTGGATCAAAAGCACACTAAAATATAGTTTATAATGCTCAAGATAGTTGTTTTAGTTCTTGGTGTTGTGTATTAAATCTGGATAAGAACTCGGTGTTGCTTTTATAGTTTGATTCAGTTTTTTCTAAAACACACTTTAATAGTTTATAATAACATAGTGTTTTAAATCATTAATGTTTTTTATGAAGTAAAAATTTTGGTTACTTGTAAGTGTGTTTTTTTTCTTCGTGTTCTTGGAGTTGTGTTTTAAATTTAGATTAAAATTTGGCGTTGTTTTTAAATTTTGATTATTATTTGATTAAAAACACAGTGTAATAAATCTTGTGATGTTCTTGTTGCTGTGTTTTAAATTTTGATTAAAAATGATAATTATAGATCGATAATATTTCCATATATAATATAACACACTGAATGATTATGCCCCTAGAGTGTTATAAAACAAGTATAGAAATAAAACACATCCCGAAAAAACACTACAACGAATCTTAACCATTAGATCACACAATCCAACGCACCAAATCACTTCCTAAAATTCTTAGGCACACTTCACTTCTTATTCTAACCTCGCCCTTGAAACTTAACATCATAAAACTGCATTCTAGTGTATTAAAACTGATTTTACAAGATTTTCAGTTTTTGAATAATAACATAACTAACAAAATAGAAACAGCTAAAAACATTATTTCCAAAACTGAGTCAAGCAGGGATAGAACCAGGGTATGCCCAGTCCAGGCACAATCCACACACGATTAAACCATCTGGACTCGCCAGTTCCTTGTATTAAGTTTAGTTTAGAAAAATTAAATATTGTAGTCTCAGGTTATTCCCAATTTCCTCATAAACCCTAGTTTCTTAATCCTTTAAATTGAACAAGTAATTGCCTTTGTCAATCAAAATTGACCGAGGGCTTTTAATCTATGCTTAAAAACGAATCAAAAGCATAAGACAGTTACCATAAATGAACTTTTAATAAAAGTGCGGGCACAAAGCACATAGGGTATACATGCAATTTGGTTCCCTAAAATAAACTATTACAATAAGTCGATACGTCTAACAACATATCTTATAGTTACGGCTCTGATACAAATTTGTAACACCCCGGCTTTAAGCGGCAAGAGTTGGAGTTATGAACCTACGTGGTTTCGCATCGGTGAAGGTCATATAGCGACAAGAGTTGGAGTTCGGACCCGAAGTGGCTGAATTCGAATTGGAAGCAATGGTTTGATGCATTTGAGCCACCATTCCTGGCAGCACAATAGCCAGTTGCTTAGTGATCTAAGCTATCTCTTACGGTTGGAGTTTCTTGCGGAGTGACGAGGGAAACGAGCAGACATGCTGAAAAGGCAAAAGAATAATACGAGTATGAGATATCGAGTGGATATTTCCAGGAGTAAAATACTTAAACCATTTGAATAAGAAAAATCCATAATACTAAAATCACATGAAAACTATATTAAAATGAAATTAGAATATTCATGTATCACCATGATTTTTCTCATACGACTTAATATTTATAAAGAAATCGAATTGAAAAATTCAAGTGTTCAAGCACCACCATGACTTGTTGAAATTTTCAATTAAATCCACAATATAAACACTTGAGACTTAGGAATCATACGTTGCATGAACTGTGACATATGTCATTTTTAAAACCCGAAAACCCGACATGTTTTAAACATTTTTATACTTCGGATCCCTTAAAAGAATGTCCTTCATGCTATAATCATGCCCCATACTCGTCATGTTGTTTTAATATCTTTAGCGGTGTTTAATTCGCTTATTTTATGCTCGAAACCAACCAAAGTAAAAGGACCATTTTTGCCAAAAACAAATATTTTCCCCAACCTTTAAATCAGAATTTATGTAATTAATTATTTTATTTAATTAATTTATTTATTTAATTTATTTTAAAAAAACAACCAACCACATTGAATGCAAAAGTGGTTGTAAGATGGTTTAATGTCCAACAATCCATGCAAACTTGTCCCTTCCTCCTTGCCTATAAATACAAACACTTCTCAAAATTTTCAAATGCTCATCTCGTCTTTTCTCTCTAATATTTGGATTTGTGAGAGCAAATTAAGGTGTACTTGCCTAAGTTGACTTTAAAAGTCAAACAGAATAATTGCTTGCTTTTAAATCCGATCTGAGTAATGTTTTGGGATGTTTTCAGTTTGAATTAGTCTTATATATATATATATATATATATATATATATATATATGTTTCATTGCTTCCCTTATTCAACCTTGGTTGATTAAGGTGTTTATGTCATCCTAAGAGACGTCTTTTCTTATCAAAGGCTACTTTGACCCGATTTGGGATTTTTACTCGTTTAAAGTTTCTTATTTTTATTTGAATTTGTTTGTTGGTTATTTGACCATGAGGATTTGGTTAATAATATGTTAAACATATACTAACATCACACAATGAGTCGCATAATTGTTTTTCATCAAAAACCATTTCAAAACATTAAGAACATATGTTCTAATGGTGTTTCAATTCTAGATAGAATTTGGTCATCAAATATTGGACCATAACTTAGTCATAAAGAACTGGAATGGTTTCAATGGTTATTTAACTTCGTTTTAATTCATTTGTATGGCTTCACGAATATTGTTTTAGTTTTAGTATGCAAATATGTACCAATTGAGAAAACCGGGCTGTTTCATCCTACCTTGAATCATAATTTGGGGAAAGTTTCTAAATGAAAGATGTTCATAACACCCTAATTAGGTAGACTGGAGATTTTTATTATTGTTAGAAATTTATTTATATTTTCAAGTATTATTCAAATCAATGACATATTCTGTCCAAATCTGATTAAAATCCTTTTGGTTATTTTCACACCTTATATGTGATATATTTTTGCTTGATCATTCTTGGCTAATATTTTGTAGTTATTTGTTCATGTTAAAGGCATATGGGTACTGGACTTGGTCTCAAACTAAACCTCGGATTAAATAAACCAAGCGACAGATTCTTGTATTTTCTTTCAAGTTTCTGTTTTATTTTAGTTTTTGTTATTTCTCACATTTTGGATATGTGGCAACCAACCTCGGTCTCATACCAAGCCATGGACCGAACCAAAACTGAAATTTTTCTTAAACTCAAGATTTAATAAATAAAACCCCAAATTGAATTCAAGTTTATTTCTCGAACTCACTTGTTAAAAACCGAACCTTACGGTTCACCCGGTTAAGGATCGGCTCGTCTTTTTCGTCACTTGCTTAATTTCCAAGTGAGTAATCACACTCCCCCTTTTTCCGCTTTGGGGGTGGCATGCGTATCGTATTCAAACTTACATGTTTTAAGACCTCAATGCTAAATCCACAATTCGACATTATGTGTTTATATGAATATTTGCTCGATCACTTGTTTATGCCTCAAATTGATTATGTGCACGAGTGTTTATTTTGATGTTGTTGTTGAGCCTCATTAAGTATGATCATACGCTCCCCTAACTATTTTAGCCTTGTGCTAATAGAAAAGGGCCTCATTATCTGAGTATTTTGGTTGTTACCAAATAGAAAGGATCCTCAGTTATTTACTTTACATTTACAATGGTTGTTGTGATACTCTATTTAGACATATGAATTGTGATTTTGGCCTCACTATATACATATATAAAAAAAACTAGTGTATTGCTCACCAACATTCGTGTTGATCAAATTTTTTTTTATGCATGCTACAGGTTTACTCTTAGGTTACTTATGAAGATTGAAGACTCATCACTTAACCTTTAGGATATTTTAATGAATTAAATGTAGTTGAAATTGTTTGTATGAAATCTTTAAACAAGTTGTACTTGAGTTATTGAATGAAATAAATTAGTTGAGTAAATATTGTCACTTTAATAGTGTCATTATGTTCTTGAGCAATCCGTCATGCCCCGACATGTTATGCCCTTTTGGTCGGGGTGTGACATGAACCACCATGATTTAAGGCCCCAATCCCGGTGCCCTACATTGGACGTTGGATTTACTTATAAACACAATTTTAAATATCAGAGTTAATTAAAACTTTCGCGGAATAATATAAAGTCAACCATTCATTTCAAATGTTCATAACTTGTCTTTTTAAAACATAATTAAAACATAGTATCAAAACATCATGACAAATCTTCAGATGCCAGCCTCTTCAAGCTTTCCATGTGTCCCACTCAAACCAGCTGTCTCAGTCTATTAACCTGCGTGCATACTAAAAGTCAGCTACGCTGAGTGAGTTCTAGTTAATCAAACGACATACAATACATTCACATACTTACATATGCACCCGAAGATACATACCTCCATATTTACTTACATACTTGCATACACACATACTTTCATTCTTTCTTTCATACTTACATGCATACCTATACGTTTAAAGAGCATTTTGCCCTATAACCTTCGCCGATATTATTAGGGTCGGTTCCCTACATTCGCCGACATTATTAGGGTCGGTTCCCTGCATTCGCCGACATTATTAGGGTCGGTTCCCTACATTCTCCGACATTATTAGGATCGGTTCCCTATATTTAGTACATTGCACCATACCTGTCTGTACATACCTTTCTTAATATTACGCGCAATATCCGAAGATCGTTCACGTACCATCATCATAACATACATACATCATTTATATATCATATACATGTATATAGTCATATCTTTGACTATCACCTGGCAGCACATGCAATATCCGAAGATCGTTCATGTACTATTATCTTAACATACAAACCTCTTTCACTTATCATATATACACATCAATCATGCATTTAACTATCACTTGATGGTACATGCAATATCCGAAGATCGTTCATGCATTGTCAAACAATCATCATACATAAATCATACAAGGCATACACTTACCACTTAAGGTAAGTGTATTAAATATCACATAGAGTATGCACACAGCCACAAAAACATAACAAGGAAGTGGGGCTAGAAACTCATCTGAATTCGGTCACGCTCGCCGTTAATTGTTATTCATTTCCTTAGTTGTGTACGACTAACTGTATAACAATTACACGTATCAGTAACTATCACTATCCTTATCTTGTTTCTAGTCTAATTATTACCCTCAACGAACGGGGGTCCGGGGGCAGCGCCCCTGGCAGCGGGGTTCTAGGGGCGGTAGCTCCTAGCGGGGTCCAAGGGGCAGAGCCCCTAGCTGGGGTTAACTATCTTAACACATTTTCCATTAGGATTTTAAATTATTTTCTAATTCGCTAACTCATTTCTTATAACGAATTAAGCCTAATCCGTTAACCAATTCATTATCTTTTGTGATCTGGTTCATTAACTGATTCGTCATCTGATCAGCATCTGATTCGTCGTCTGAACATGACTTAATTCGTTATTTGGTTTGCTATCCTAGTTCGTTAGCCTAATTCGTTATATTCTTTCTTAACGAATCACTGGGCGAATTGCTTCTAATTCGTTAACTCCTTGTTAACGAATTGCCTCTAATTCGTTAACTTCCCATTAACGAATTAGGGTTAGGTCAGAGAATGTCAGAAACATTCTCTAACATTCCTTTCCTCGTACTCGCCGCCTTTCCGGCGCCGTCGTCTCCGGAAAACCGTGGGTTCGCCGGAAACACATATTTTTGCATCATTTTTACCGTTTTTCATCCCGTTCGATACAGATCTGAGCTAGGGTGACCCCTAAGCTCATCTTAGGTTCGGTTTATACCCGATTCCACGCGGATCTCGTGACTTTAACGGTTTAAAGGTGTCGGCTCGTCATTTCGCAACTAGATCTAACGGGTTCGAGCTCATACAATATCATACTATCATTACCTTGGATCGGGATCGGTTTTCCCTGGTGATTTCGGATTGAGAGAGAGAGAGAGAGCAAGATGAGGGAGAGCTAAGTGTGTGTTTTGGGAGGTGTATGGAATGTGTGTAATGAGAATTACTTGGTAATTAATGCTTATATAATTATGATCATGGGCTTAAGCCCATGGTCTTTTTCCTCTTTCCTTCATAACCCAAGTCCATAACTCATATCCATTTAACCCAACACTAGCCCGACTCATAATAACTCATACTTTCATTTATTAACCGAAACTAGAAAAACGGGATGTTACACATGACTTTTATGCAATATAAGAGTAGGAGTGCAACCATTTACTATTCATAAAGGAAAATGGTCACGTTTGATGACTTAAAATTATGGTTCGCATGATGTTTGGTGTGGTATGCTTTGGCCTAATAAGTTCAAGCACTCATTTCGAACCTTCCAGGTAAGCAACCAGGTCATGCATTTGATTGGGATTTATACGCATTGCTTATTCTTAGGTTTTAAAACCTTGGTGTCAAGGGTTCGAAAAACAAGTGTGTCACTCTTCCAATTACTACATACCTGTCACGTAAACCGTCTGTAACATGAATGAAAAATCGAAATATCGAAACACGAATTGAACATCATAAAATCGTAAAAAATCCAAAAGATTATAAAAGTTGTTTAGGCATAAGCTAAGAGTTTGTGTGTGAATACGTGTACATGCGACGTTATAAAATATTATATATATAAATTTGAGCGTATGAATGAACTTTTAATAAAAGTGCGGGCACATAGCACATAGGATATACATGCAATTTGAGGCCCAAAAACAAACTATAATTATACTAGGTCGATACGTCTAACAACATATCTTATAGTTACGGCTCTGATACCAATTTGTAACATCCCGACTTTAAGCGGAATACGCCCAGGTGTAACGTACAGATCACTCATAAGTTCGTAACACTATTAAAGCGACAATAATTATTTATTACATTTCATAAAATAGCAAGTACACAATTTTTATAAATAAAAGAAAAATATTTCATCGGAATAAAAATAAAGTTTATTTAATGTATCTTATGTCAAACCAATTTTCTTCTTTCCTTGCACATCATCTTATCTTGTAGCACGTTGAAAATAATAATAATTTTCTCAACAATATTGTTGGTGAGAGTTCATAAAGTTTAGGATATATGTATATAGTACGAAAAAAATAGAAAAAGTCATTATGTAACGTCTCAATCATAAAGTTAAAGAAATGTAAATACATGATATTCTTGTTCGCTTGACATAAGTCAAATTTACAAAGGAACCCCGTTCGCGCTACTTGGAGTATAGTTAATAATAATGATACCGCCAAACGTTCCAAAAATTGTGAAAGAACAGGCGGCGCAGGTACATCCCGTCGGACCCTCCCACTTTGCGTTTGAGTATGTGATTGAGTCTCTTCCACCAACCAAAAAATTAAACAACTAGCAAATAATAATCACACAATTTGCAAGCAATATGATATGAAACAGATACATACAAGACACGCATGTGAATTTTAGTTTACAACATGAAACTGAAATAACAATGAAAGTTTGTAGCATGCTAAACCACCACCCCCCCCCCCCCCCCCAATAAAAAAAACGTGTAAAGGTAAAAAAGGGGTTGTGAGAACTCACTTTGCCTTAGGAGCGTTATTGAACAATTTGAGTCAAGTTGGATGAAACAAGGCGGATAAACTCAGTGGTCTTATGAATATGTACTAGATTAATAACGAGATTGAAATGGTCAAGAATTTCGAGGTTAATAAGGGAGTTAGGGATTAAATGATGGGTTTATGATCATTTAGGCGAACAAATATTATTCTCCTTATAGTAAGTAAATATTTAAGTTTTAAATGCATAGTTTAACCGTTGCGATTAAAATAAACAAAAATTGTGTGTTACGGTTGTAATTACGGTTTTAGATAATTATAAATTTAGTTACTAAAAAGATTATCTAAGGTTTGATATTGATTACTTTAATTAAAAATTTATTTAAATTAACTTAGAACGTATTGACGTATAACACATTTTGTTTTGAAAAAGAATTCTATAATCAAGTTCATACGCTTTAAGCGAGTTGGGTTAGCTCTTATAAATAAAAGAGTTAAGTGTCATTTTAGTATCTGTGGTTTAGCCAACTACGCAACTTTGTACCTAAACTTTATTTTGTGCAACTGGCTACCTCAGTTTCAAAAAACTTGTCATTTTAGTAATTTTGGCTAGCCCCGTTAATTTTTTCACGTTAAGTCAAGAGTAAACTTGTAATTTCAGTTATTTTATTAATTCATTTAAGAGTTAAGTGCCATTTTAGTACATGTGGTTTGGCCAACTACGCAACTTTAGTACCTAATACCTAAAACTTTAGGTACTAAAGTTGCGTAGTTGGCCAAACCACATGTACTAAAATGACACTTAACTCTTCATTTAATCAAATTCCCCCTTTTGTAAAGGTTTTGTTTAGTTTTTAAACATTTAAAAACCCTAGGGACCGATGGTGTCAAATCTTAAACTAAACAGCCCCCACCCCCTTTCTCTTTCGTTTTCCGGCTTCTGTCCCGATCTCAATACCGGAGGGATTCCGGCCATCTCAGCTCTAGCCAATTGGTTAATTTTCATTTTGAATTCCAACCCAAAATCTATTATACAATATGTGCAGTGCATTGACCTGATTAGGCAGGTGATTAACAGCTCTGATTGATAAAATCGGAGGGCGGAATTGGGCCAATTGTTTTGGTGTAACTAGTTGCATGATCCGTTATGACCAATTTGACATTTCTATGGTTTATGAGGATTTGGGGGTCTTTCAAACTTGACTATAAAAGTATTCAGAACCAGCTTATGAACAAGTCAGTCACTTGTCTTACTGGCTAGTGCATCCCTCGTTAAAACTTTGTAACAACCATAGGCGCGAGTTCGAGTCCCTGTCACCACATATTTTTTTGAGTTTATAATAAAATAATTGAAATTACAAGTTTACCCCTGACTTAACGAGAAAAAATTAACGGGGTTAGCAAAAAGTACTATAATGGCAAGTTTTTTGAAGCTGGGGTAGCTAGTTGCACAAAATAAAGTTTAGGTACTAAAGTTGCGTAGTTGGCAAAATCACAGGAACTAAAGTTGCACTTAACTCTAAATAAAAATAACCGATATGAAACTTAGGTGTTGTTTGTTTTTCAGAGGTAAAATGTCAGAAGTCTACGAAACCACATCTGCTAACATCTGTAGCAGAAGAGGTGGACCAAACCTCTGCAGTCTGCAACAAGAAGACTGTTTGTTTTTTAACATCTGCAGACCGCTAA
Organism: Bidens hawaiensis; assembly: GCF_021521415.1. Lineage (NCBI taxonomy): Eukaryota > Viridiplantae > Streptophyta > Magnoliopsida > Asterales > Asteraceae > Bidens > Bidens hawaiensis. The sequence goes on along the minus strand of NW_027491128.1, from coordinate 1,692,779 downwards.
AATTTTGAAATTTTGAATATTTTGAATATTTTGTCATTAGGATCCTGAGGTTTGAAATGTTATTAAGATGATGTAAACATTATGATTAGGACTAGAATGAAAAACAGTTAAATAAATAAATAAAACCAAAACTTTTAATACTCGATAGCAAACGACAAAATAGACAATTTCCTTGAGATTTTCTCGGAGAAATCGCGAGAAATTGGAAAAAGATTTGTGGGTTTTGATGGGGTAAGATTATAATATAAGATAAAGGGTTATGAGAGTAGTTTAATTGGAGATTAAAGACTGAATTTTACCAGAATTTGTTGTAGAGATCAAACCCTAGATGAAGAGTTAGGTATGCCAATTGGTAAAGTAAAGGTGGAATTAATTAATAATTAAACTTTTTTATTAAATTTGTTAATTCCCTTTGATATTTGAACATTGAAGAATCCCACTTTAATCTTTTTTTCTAATATACTAAGCCAGTTTTGATTTTTCATATTACACTAAGGTAACGTTTGGTAAACAAAAATAAGAGATGGATGAAATAGACCATTGCCAAGGAATGAAAAATGGGATCCTGCTTGGTTAATGGAATATATCATCTCTTACCCCGTCCATTATGTTTCCCTTCGAACACGTCAAATTCACTTCATCCAGCCACCATCCCCTTGTTTTTTTTCATTTTATTCTCTTTTTCACCCTAAATCGCCCCCACCACTCACCGCCGCTCGCCACCGCCAACGTTGCTGCCACCATCGCCACCATCACCCGTCTCCTGTCACCGCTATCACCCTCACCACCGCCACCTCCAACGGCCATTCATGATGTCCACCACTGTCGCCTATCACTGCCACCATTATCATGTGCCATCGCCACCACTATAACGACAGTCATCACCGCCACCACGACCGCCAGTCACTACCATATTTAATTTCTATTCCTTCACCTGTTCCTTCCTTCCAAACAATACTAATGATTCATTTCTTTCCACATAATAACCAAACATTTAAATAGAATGGAAATGATCAATTTCATTCCTTTTTTCATTCATTCATTCCATTACCTAATATCATATTTTAATTTACAATAGTTAACTTATAATAAAAAATATACAATAACTATAATGGTATAAAGCATACTTAGAAGTCCTAATGTCAATTTTTTTTAACAAACTAACATGTACATTAGATACCTGCGGGTATGCCCAATACCCGATGGATATTTGCTGACAAATGCCCGGCGGTTAACTGGTCGAGTATAGGATAGGATTTTACATCCAGGTATGGGACTGCGATTAGCAATACCCGGCTCATTTCCATCCTTACATAAGATCATTGCATCTTTGGATCATAATTGCAAACACGTACAAAAATCAAACACAAACATACATCTCATAATATACCATGCACGCTTATACCTGAGATTTTTTTATATTTTTTTTGTTCTTCATCGTGTCTTTGGCAAAGATATGAAAAACCTGACCAGAGATTATGGATATGCTTTCGAGAAGCCCTAGACCGCCACTAGCCATATCTATATTTACACAATTCGAGAAAATTTTAAATTAAAAAAAATATTAATTGGTCACGCAAGAATAAGCCCACTTGTCGTGAAGCTCAGATTTACGTTCAATCATCTGAGATGAAACACAGTATTTCGATACTCAGATTATATAAAACCCAGCACCATCATTGCTGGGTTATTGGGTCGGTCTAGGTAACAATATGCAATACCATAAAATGACATCAATGTATTGGCAGATCCATTAATTATATTTTACAAAAGGCAAAATTTGGTAAGATAGGTCAAGAATTTAACAACTGATAATAAAGTAACATTAACACATACTCTCGAGTAGGCATGTTCAACGTAACCGGTTCCTGGAACCGAACCGGTGGACCTGAACCGGACCCGAACCGGTTCCTACCCGTTTTTTGTAGGAACCGGACCCTATCTGATTCAACCCGATGATCCGTGACCGGTTCTTGCATTTCTGAGTGGGGGCGGGTAGGAACCGGAACCGAACCGGAACCGGTTCTGGAACCGAACCATCCGGAACCGGTTCCTAACCGGTTCTAGCCGTTGGATCGAATATAGCCGTTGGAAATCGTTTTTTTGGCCGTTTTTTGACCGTTGGGGTCAAAAATAGCCGTTTTTTGGCTCCCCCAAGCACCCCACTACTAGTATAAATAGGTATTTGGTGTCATGGGTTCATCACAACACTCAAAACGCAAACCCGAACGCAAAAAAATACAAAAAAACGCTATTACAACATTTTGAGTTCTCTAATCTCTTGTTTTCTCTTCTTCTATATTCATATTTGTTGTTATGGCTGCCTCACAATCATCGGTTGGTCAAGGTTCCAACGCCGAACCAAGTTTCGTTCGTATTGTACCTCATAATCGTAATCAAGAGATTTGGTGCAATTGGGATTTGGTTGAATTGAGTGACCATTCATTGAAGGCTCGGTGCAAGTTTTGTGGGATTTATTTAAACCCACTTTCGAATTCAAATTTGAAGAAACACATCGAAAAACCGTATTGCAAGGCGTTGAAAAAGAACGTCGATTCGCAACAAACGCAAATGGATAGTGAAGGCGGAATATTTACATACCAAATTGATCGAGTTCAAGATCGTATGGCGAAGTTTGTGATTCAAGAAGCTTTGCCGTTTAGCCACTTCGACAACCCTCGCTTAACCGTCATGATTCGAGATACGCTTCAACCACAATACACTCACGTAAGTCGTCATACTCTTAAACGTTATTGTTTAAAATTGTGGAAGAAGGCCAAAGAGGTATTAATTGCATATTTTGAAAATATAAATACGGGAATAAACTTAACTAGTGATGTTTGGTCGGCTCCACATGGTCTACCCGAATCTTATCTTTGTGTCACCGCTCATTGGGTAGACCCGTCATCGTGGGAAATGATGAAACGCACCATTGCTTTCGAACTCTTTGAGTATCCACATACGGGAGATAATTTGTTTGAAATTTAGATTATGTTATAAAAACTTATAAACTAGAAAATAAAATATTTTCAATGGCATTTGATAACGCGTCGAATAATACATCGGCGGTTGATAAATTAAAATTAAAATATACGCCGATTTGCAATGGTGTATTTTTTCACTCAAGGTGTTTTGCACATATCATTAATTTAATCGTGCAAGACGGACTTGCTTCGGATGAGGTTACATCGGTTATAAACGATTTTAGACTAATGATACATGAAGTTTTTAAGAAAAGTAAAAAAAGACAAATGGAATATAGAAAATTTTGTAAAGATACGGGAAGAAAAGCTTTGGGAGCTAATTGGGATGTACCTCATCGATGGAATTCCACTTGCATAATGTTTCAAAGTGCTTTGAAACAAAGAGAAACTTTACAAATGTTTCATTCTAGTCTTGCCGAGAATGATTTGGCAATCCCCTTTTCAAATGAGAAATGGGAAATTATCAATGACTTATCGACTCTTCTTGAAGTTTTAAAACATCAACTACGAAACTATCGGGAACGTATTATCCGACAAGTCCCTTGGTTCTTTCGGAGTTATTTTTAATCGTTAACAATCTTAAAGAATTTGAAAATAAAAGTCCAATGTTTTCAAACATCATATTACCAATAAAGTTTAAATTAAAAAAATACTTTATTGAATTGCCACCGGTTTTTACTTGCGCCGCCGCTTTAAACCCAATGTTAAATGTTACGGGGGTTGAATATGTGATAGACGAAATTTTTTCAGCCTTAGATATGCATGAAGTTGACCCAAACTTTTCAACAGGGGCAAAAAATGATTTTAACTTGAATTTTAAATTTATGTATGACTTTTATTTAAATAAATATGGGTCAAACATACACATGCCTATGCCGGGGGGGTCTTCATCAAGTTCAAGTGCTACTAGAGTACGAGATCCCATGATTAGCCTTATGAACACCGTTCGCAACGTAACGGCTAAAAAACAAAGGGGTAACACCCCTTCAAGCGAACTAGGAATGTATAGTGCAAATGATTACTCTACCGGTTTATCCGAAGAGGAATATGGCACTTTTGATGTTTTGGCTTGGTGGAAGGTAAAGAAAACCGAGTTTCCGATTCTTGCCACCATGGCCCGTGATTTACTAACCGTCCAAGCTTCTACGGTAGCTTCGGAATCCGCCTTTTCTCTTAGTGGCAGGGTAATATCGGTGAGAAGAACAAGACTAAATTCGGAGTCGGTGGAGATGTGCATTTGCTTAAAGGATCACTTGGACTCAATCGATCGTATTCAACACGTAACCACTCTCGAAGATGAAACACCACTTGATGTTCGAGTGCACGACGAACAAGAAGACATTTCTACAAGTAATTCCGAGGAAGAAGTCGCCGCTCAATAATTACGACGAACAAGAAGGCTTTTCTAGAAATAATATGTCACAACTTTATATTTATAAGCTTAATGTTCCCACTGATGAGTATTCCTCATCAGTTAATTGTTTATTTTTTTGTTAATTGTTTTTTTTATTTTTCATGTTATACAAATACGAATCGTAGTTTAGAATCCAAATCGCAAACGAAAAACGAAAAAAAAAAAAAATTTTACACTGTAACCGGTTGGAACCGGTTACGGTACAGGAACCAGGTTAGGAACTGGTAAGAACCGGTTAGATAGGTTAGGGGTCCGAGGGTGGGAGAACCGGTTCGGTTCCCTAACCGGTTCGAGCCTGGAACCGGTTTAAAAGGGGGTTTTGAATATAGGAACCGGTTAGGAACCGGTTCCGGTTCCTAGTCCCAAACCGTTTTGAACATGCCTACTCTCGAGTGCTTTAGATGGATTTTATGACATACTTCAAATAAGTATTCCACAAATCTTTATAGAAAAATAATAAGAAAAAAATAATTATTTTAAAAAACAAGTAACTATGTTAATTTAATAATCATTTTAACTTGATTAACAAACAGATAAACAAAACTAAACATAATATATAAACAAGAAAATACTCATTAAAAAGTTAACAATAAATAATTAATTTAAAAAGTTAGCAAGAAATAACTAAATTTAAAAGTATAAAAAAATTAATAATGAAACTCTTATTAATTAAACTTAAATAATTAGAAAGACTTTCTATGGTAAAGGAAAAAGAAACATCATGCCAACACTGTGTCTGAGAATCAAAGATGTGACCTATATGAAGTATATGAAAGGCACCGTGAATTTTTTTTTCTTGTGTGTTGATTATTAATGAGTTCAGTTTTCAAAAAAACCTATGGGTTCACTCGACTTTCGATAACCTGCTTTACGTAAAAAAAGAAAAAAAACATTGGGGTTTAGTATCAGGTTAGAAACAACGGTGTTTGGTGGTTGTGTTGTGGAGGTGGCGGGGTTGTTGATGGTTGTGTGTGGTGGCAGCAAAGGCTGCTTAGCATTTAGTGGCGGTGCATCATAAATGCATGGTTGGTTGTATTGTGAAAGTGAACATCGGTTGTGGTTGTCGGTGTTTGTTTACAACTGGTGGCGGTGGTTTTTGTGGTTGCGGTTGTGGCAGTGTTTACAAGTTGATTCACTAGATTGCATGCTGTGTTGATTGCGATATCAAATTGACTCACTAGATTGTATGCTGTGTTTATACGACCACATATAACACGATTGACCCTAACTAACGTAACTAGTGGCCAAATACCCGCTCACTCTACATAGATAATATCAGAATCCACAAACTATACATTTTTTATAAATGTGACAAACCATTGTATTTAGTAGATGCATAACTTAAGGGAAAATGTTGCACATACAACACTTGATATTCAACTACAATAGGTTGTCACAATGAGTAAGCCAAAAAGAATAGCACTAATAAGCATGCCTAAAAAGAGAGAAAATCAAAGTTTCACGAGCAGCAACGAAGGTTTGCTAACAAATACAAACTTACACATCCATTAACGCATTAGAACGTCGATTGGCTTAAACTTATCAAATATCATAAATAACGCATCTCAGAGGTTAATGTTTCTGGGCTGCTCTATCGTCCGGGCCACCAAGCATTATCTGCAAATGTAAACATTAACATTTCAAAGATCACTTTCACAAGGGTATAACTGTCAATTCACAGGCTTACATTACAATCGAAGGCGAATCTACGCGCAAGCATAATTGCAGCATTTCTTTCTCTTTCTGATTCAAATCCCAACACGAACGACAGCCCGGTTTTAGGCTGCCAGAATGATGCTTGAGCTGCAGCATCTCCACCACCTCTTACTCCACAAAGCTGTTAAGTTTTTATGACATTACAAAAATTCAACTATTTTATTAAGGAAACTTCATTAAAAAGCATCAGAGTTACCAATTTTGATCTGTTTTATCAAATAAATAAATAAATAATAGAATGACTATCTTAACCTTATTTTTACCAATTATTAAAGCCATATAATATCTGAAAGTTTCATATTTACCCATAACAACTTTTTCTTGTAATTTTTTTCAGAAATTTTTTCCGCTTTTTTTTTTGTTTTTTAATTATTTCGCTAATGAGTTTTTTTAATCTTTTCTGTGTTTTTGCATTATCTGTTTTTTTATCCCAAGCTTTTTAAGTAACCATAAAAAATAAAAGTGACAATCATCAACATGAAAAACAAATGCCATAAAACTAATTTTGAGAGGGTAGTTTTGTCATTATGTGAAATAAACAACGAAGATTGTATTGTATTATGTAATTATGCATAAGAGATTACAAGATATAAATAGATTACATAAATACACTCTAATACCCTCTAATATAAATCATATACATAAATATCAATAACTTGTCTAATATCCTCCCTCAAGCTAAGCGTGGGGAACAAGCTGTAGCTTGTCCCGTAGAGTCACAAATCTGTCAGTTGGCAACGGCTTTGTAAAGATGTCTGCAATCTGATCACGTGTAGAAATAAACTGAACAAAGAGTCGAGCGTGAGCAACCTTTTCTCGAACAAAGTGAAAATCAACTTCAACATGTATTGTACGGGCATGAAAAATAGGATTTGCAGATAGGTATGTAGCCCCCAGATTGTCGCACCATAAGATCGGAGCAAATTTCATTGGCACTCGTAGTTCACGCATAAGCGAATCAAGCCATGTAAGTTCAGCGACTGTGTCGGCTAAGGCTTTATATTCGGATTCAGTCGATGATCGAGAGACAATCTTTTGTTTCCGAGCTGACCAAGATACAATATTGGAACCAAGATAAATAGCATATCCCCCCGTGGATCGACGATCATCGGGCAGCCAGCCCAGTCCGCATCTGAATATGTTGTAAAAGACTGATAATACGCATCAGTATAAGCATGCAAAGTAGAGCCAGAAGACCGTTTGATGAGGAGACCATGATTCAAAGTGCCATGTATATATCGAAGAATACGCTTAACAGCACACCATTGATTTTCTGTCGGGGAATGCATATATTGACAAACTTTGTTCACAGCAAAGGCAATGTCAGGCCAAGTTAAAGTGAGATACTGAAGAGAACCTACAACCTGCCGGTAACGAACTGGATTTTCAAAAACCGGACTGTCACCAAGTGAAAGATGAGCCGTAGTGGAGCATGGGGAGGTAACCGGTTTGGATTGTAAGAGACCAGCCTTTTTTAAGATTTCCAAGATGTATTTCCTTTGAGAAAGAATGAGGTCCGAACCAACAGATTTAACTTCAGTTCCCAAGAAATAAGACAGTGCACCCATGTCTTGAAGAGCAAAGTGGAACTCAAGCTATGAACAACATGACTAATGGCTGCATCATTGTTGCCGGTTAGGATTATATCATCAACATAAACTAACATGTAAAGAATAATGCCTGCAGAAGAGTAGATAAAAAGTGAAGGGTCGGTAGTGGACCCTTTGAAACCTAAAAGATGCAAAGCTTTAGATAAACGTTGAAACCATGCTCTAGGGGACTGTTTCAAGCCATATAAAGACTTGTGTAGAAGGCATAAATGGTCAGGTCTAGCTGGATCCACAAATCCAGGTGGTTGTCTCAAATAAACAGTCTCCTTTAAATCACCGTGTAAAAATGCATTTTGTACATCTAACTGACGAAGAGGCCACCCACGGGTAACTGCCAAAGAAAGAACAACCCGGAAACACCGGCTTGTTGATTGAACCCTTTTGCAACTAAGCGTGCCTTGTACCGTTTAATAGCCCCATGTTGGTCCCGTTTTAGTTTGTACACCCATTTGTAATCAACCACATTAACATTTGAGATAGGTGGAACCAAAGTCCACGTGCCATTTTTCATCAAAGCCCTGTATTCCTCAGACATGGCTTGTTGCCATTGAGGATCCTTGTTAGCAATAGTGAAAGTCGTGGGTTCAGTGACAATTGGTTCAGTGGTGGTGTGAAAAGCCGAGGGATCATAACGTTTAGTTTTAGGAGGATTTTGGCGAAGATGTGCTGGTCTGGTGGAGGTATTAGGTGGGATAGATGTCGATGAGGTTGGGTGATTTGGAACAGATTGGTTCGGTTGTGTTTCAATAGAGGCGGTAGTATGTGAGTGGGTCGATTGTGGGCTGGTAACGTTCGGGGATGATTGTGCATCAGGGTGGGCAGTTTCGGGGCTGGTTTGTGGGTCAGAGACGGGCTGTTGTGGTAGGGATGGTTCTGGGTCAGTAGCGGTCAGGTTTGGTAGGTCTGGGTGAGCTGGTTGTGGGCTGGGTTGTCAGTCAGAAACGGGCAGATTTGGTTGGGTAGAAACAGGTTCTGTTGCAGGTTGTGTCGGAGAGCAACAAGAGAGTGGAAAGGAGAAGTAAGGATCAGGTTGGGACTGTGTAGATTGGGACTGAGTAGACTGAGGAGAAGAAGAATGAAGAAAAGGGAAATATTGTTCATGAAACCGAACATGGCGTGCAATGTATAGGCGATGTGTTTTGAGATCAAGGCAACGATAACCATGATGGGATGGACTGTAACCAAGAAAGAGACAAGGTATGGAACGAAAGTCCATTTTGTGAGGATTGTAAGGACGAAGATGAGGATAACACTGGCAACCGAAAACTTTTAAAAAGGAATAGTCAGGTTTGCGTTTAAAGATGTGTTCAAAAGGAGAGATTTTGGAAGCAACACGAGAAGGCATCCTGTTAATCAAGTAGACAGCTGTATCAAAGGCAAGGTTCCAGAACCTTTTAGGAGCACCTAACTGGGCAAGAAGAGTAAGACCCGTTTCCACCACATGTCGATGGTGTCTCTCAACAAAACCATTTTGTTCACTGGTGTGAGGGCATGAGAGACGATGAATAATGCCCAAGGAAGAGAGAAAGGGAGAAAGAGATCGAAATTCCCCTCCCCAATCTGTTTGAATAGATTTAAGTTTAGTGTTGAATTGTCTTTCAACCATAGCATGAAAAGTTTTAAAGATAGCACATACATCAGACTTGTGTTTTAATGGAAAGATCCACATGTAACGGGTAAAATGATCAACACATAATAAGAAATAGGAATCCCCATTAAAGGATTTAACGGGTGCAGGGCCCCAAACATCACAAAATATTAAATCCAAAACATTAGTACTAGTAAACGATGAAGTTAATAAATGTAATTTCGAGGATTTCCCCATGTGACAAGAATTACAAGAGGCACTCAAACTTTTATTGCTAACGGGAAGAGAAAATTGAAATAACATAGACTTCAAAAGATCTGGACGTGGATGTCCAAGTCTTCGATGCCATGTGTCAGAAGATGCACGAACAGCAGAAAAAGCAACACGGTGAACAGGACGTGAAAGTGGAAGCCGAAGAGAGTAAAGCCCGTTGTCACTTGGACCCGTGAGGAGGGTTTTCCGCGTAAGCGTGTCCTTCACAGCAAAAAAAGTGGAGTGAAATTCAAAATACACATTATTATCAAAGAAAAACTGTTTGACAGAAAGGAGATTTCGTTTTAATTGAGGGACATGGAGGATGTTTGAAGGTTAAAGGTTTTGTGTGGGGAGTAAATTTTGGTTGAACCAATGTGTAAAATAGGGAGACTTTCACCATTACCAACATAAAGAGAATCCATACCATAGTATGGTTCTGAGTGATCAAGGCTGTGTTGATCCATAGCAGAGTGTCCGCTGCAACCAGTGTCTGGAAGCCAATTAGCTGTTGCCTTTGAACGGTAGTCAGCAAAGTTTGCTGAAGGTGGAGTAGACCTCATAGTACTCGGATCCCTGTTAGGACACTGGGATGGAATATGTCCAATTCCGCACCTGTTACAAGTACCAAAAACCATGTTTTGAGTAGATGCCCAAGAAAACTGATTTCTATTACCACCATTAGAGTTGTTGAAACTGTGATTGTTGTAGTTCCTAGAATTGTTGCGATTTCCACGACCCCGATTGTACGAACTGCGACCACGGCCCCGAGAGGCATAGTTTGCCTGATGATGTGGAAAAGCGGGCTATGAAACCGAAGATTGTGGCTTAAAAAGGCCAAGTTGTGACATAACCTGTTGAAGAGCATGAACCGTGTCAGGAGGCAATGAAGGAGCCGTGACTGAAGAAGAGCTAGCCGGCGGTGTTGCGGCTGTAAAGGCTTGCACAGGGGCTGCTGGAGTCTTCCTGATTATGTATTCATAATCAGAGAGGAGGGCATGTAAATCTGAAAAAGCAGTGGGAAATTGTCGACCCACAATCTGTGATTTGAAGCCATCGTATTCGTCACGAAGGCCAGTTACAACCAGCATAACGAGATATTTTTCCTTGTATGGTTCACCAATATTGACTAGGGCATCAGCATACTCACGTGCACGAAGGAGATAGGCAGCGCTAGTCTCATCAGCTTCCATCTTCAGACGAAGAAGCTGTGATTTGAGGGTGTATTCTCGAGATATGGTGTGAGGTGCAAAGGCATGTTCAAGAGCAGCCCATAATTCTTTGGATGTATCACCTTGAACATGCTGGAAGGCACTCTCAGAAATGGTAGATAGGATTAACATGCGAACATGAGCATCATTAGACACCCACGTTGCATGATTTGGGTTATGTTGGCTGACTGGCGGCTGGTCTTTATTAGTAGAAGGAATGGTGATGAACGGGTCTGGGCAAGGAATGGTGCCATCAACATAGGGAAAAAGGTTGTTGGTAACAAGGAATGGCTGGATTAATGTTTTCCAGTAGCCATAATTGGTTGTAGAGAGTGTAAAACCGAACTTGTGTGAGTTGTGACTCTGTTTTTCTGCTTGGGTGAAGGATGCAAGAAGTGCCATGGCAGCAGAGGGTGGTTGGCTGGGGTGTTTGACGGCAGAAATAAAAAAATTAGGGTTTGTGACCCTTTTGGCTCTTGATACCAAAATAAACAACGAAGATTGTATTGTATTATGTAATTATGCATAAGAGATTACAAGATATAAATAGATTACATAAATACCCTCTAATACCCTCTAATATAAATCATATACATAAATATCAATAACTTGTCTAATAATGTGAAATTCAATAAGGGAGGGGATATAAGCAGTTTTAGTATTGGGTTGGATAAAAATGCAATAAGGGAAGAGACATCACTCGTCACATTAAAAACATTTAATATGATGAAAACACACTTGCATGTAAGGTTACCTGCATTGAAGACGAATAATATTCTTTAGCCACTGTTGTTTTTCCTTTACAAAGTTTCATCCTCATTTTCCCTACATGAAGTACATGAATTGACTCTGAAGGATGGTCTTCCCCGTTCATTTGGATTATAACAACCTGCAGTATTATATAAACATCACATCATTGATTTTTATAGAACTCAACATAAACAGAAATAAATAATTTCAGAAGCACAAGTGGCATACATTGAATTCTGTGTCATGTCGGCGCACCAATGCTTCCACATAGTTTCCTAATCCTGCAGCTGTTTATAGAAACAAGGATTATTATTTAATTTATTTCCCAATAAATCCAAACATTAGAAAAACAATAAATAACCTGGATCAATTGGATCGGATGTTGTGAGTGTAATACTCTGACCATCCGAAACCACATCGGCTTGCAGAATCCGGCCAACATCAGAGGGCTCGGGAGCATATATAGATTTGGTGGCCCCTACAAAAATCCAAAATCGGATTTGTTTATTATAATAGCAGAACTGGAAAAAGAAAAACAGTTTCAACTAATCATTCAAATATGCTGATGCATAGGTATGCATTAAACTGAAATAACCGATTCGTAACTAAAATAATGCTTGGCATAATCTAACCGACCCAACCCAAAACCATCGGTTTGGTAATTTGGTTTATGTTTTCTCAAAAACTGATCCGGTGTTTCTGTTTGGATGTACTCGTCCTCGGAAAAACCGAACAGCGCCCGTAAAATAAACAAACAAATTGGTACCACAATAAATGGTGTAGGCCAATCTTTTTAGGTCCGAGTGTGTACTATCAATTAATCATTAATCAACAAAAAAAAATTAGGCCCAGAATCATTTGTGGGCCTATTTTTCAGCCCAAAAACTTCAAGCCCAAGTGGCAAAACCAAAAACAACCCATCGTAAAAACCAAAAAAAACTGAAATCAAACGTTTTTCTTTCAAAAACCTAAAAACCGAACTTTCGATCTTTGGTTTGGTTTGAGCCCAATACCGATCCATGCACTAACTTTCGGTTTTTGGTTCTGTTTGGCATAATTTATAAGTGCAGAATTAATACTAAAAATCTAAACTTCCAGTAAAAAGTAGTGAATATCTATGAAACATCCACAAAAGTATATAAAAAGATTCATTAACAAGATATCTAGTACAAATATAATCATAATAAGCATAGTGTACAAATAATCATAATAAGCAATTAAGCATGGTGTACAATTAATCATAATAAGCATAGCAGTGCCGTAAAAAACAGGGATTAATCGCTAATCAGCACTCTACCGACGTGATTTCATCTAATCGGACCAAAAAATCAGTAAGTGGTCGAAGGAGGTCCAAATCGGTGCAAATCAAAGAGAAAACACGGTGGCTATGGGGTGGCCGGAGTCCAGCGGAGAAAACGACGTTGAGAGAGATGAAAACAACATTAAAATGAAATAATAAAGCAATAAGAGATTGCTGGAATTGGTGACCAAGCATTGGAAATGGTTGGGTAGAAAGAAAGCGTTGGAAACGTGTGCAATATAGTGTACTTTACTTTAAAGCACTCAAATTGGAGCATCATACATCATCATCATCGTACTCAGTATATCCCACCAATAGCAATGCTATGGTAGGGTCTGAGGAGGGTAAGATATAGACAGCCTTACCTCTATCCCATAGGGATAGAGAGGCTGCTTCCGGTGAGAACCCCGGCTCGATAGTAGTTTTGCATCAAGCCTTGGACATAAGGCACATAGCACTCAATCATCGGGACACCGGCTGATTGGTGCATGTGCCCTTGTCTTTCGGCTATCAACGCCACCACATGATGCCTGATTAACCTTCCGCCACTTTTAACGTTATTTTCACAAGATTAGTAAAATAACGTCAAAATTAGTGCAATTTTACTTTTGCCCACCCGAGGGTTCACACATATATACATTATATGCGCGCACCGCAAGCAGGGCGTGCTCAAATTGGAGCCTCTAACCTTATATTTTCTCTATAATAGAGTATAGAATATAGAAAACACCTAAAACCTACCTCCACTGGAATCTCTACTATAAAGAAAATTTTCATAAAAGCAATAGTGACCTATTTAGAGGGTTATAATTCATCCATCTATATAATTTTGTGTGTATAAAACCAAAAAAACAATAAAATAAGTGTTTGTGAGTAAGAAACAGATAGAGATAGGGATAGAGAAACGGACGTGTGAGGTCTTTGAAAAATAAACAAAGTTTCAGAAAAATGTGTTTTTACTTAAATTATATAGACAGAGATAGACTCATATGAGAATGCTCTTACATTTAAAAGTTAAATGAAACCCACAATTTCTCAGACTTTTATCTTTTCTTTCAATATATTAGATATAGCTTTTACCTTATTAACTTAACCTTTTGCTTTGACATTCCTTTTCTTCAATTTTTTCAAGTACTTAATTTAGCCTAGCCGTCAATCTACTTATGTACTTAATTTGTTATGTTTTAAGTTAATTGTTTATGCTTAAACTATAATATATGAAATTTGAAGTATTAATGTAACCTAGACGTCAATCTATTTAAGTACTAAATTTGTTATGTTTTAAGTTTAATTGTTTATGTGTTTAAACTTTAAACTATACTATGAGAACTATGAAGTATTTATGTGAACTTTGAAGTATTATATACATATCGATGTGTATATATACATTTTAACATTTAAAATATTACTTACAAAACTTACAATCCGATTAATCCCGATCAGTCGCTAGTCGGTCGTTCGCTTCCCGACTAGCGCCTAGCGATTTTTACAACACCTAAGCATAGTGTGAATAAGGCCTTCATATCGAACAGGTATAATAACCATTATATGCTCCACTTATTATTCCTCAGCGCTACAGCTACGCATCTATGAAGATAAAATGAGAAACAAAAACCATGGTACTTTACTTAGGGATGATTTTATTTGTTAGATTAATTATATGACTATATTCCTTTGTTGGAAACTATACAAGGTTTATGGCTTTATGCAGGTGATAAATTATAAGAGTATTCGGATCTTGCAACATATTTTGTAAGAATAAAAGTTTTAAAAACATTGATACCGGAGATCATTTAATAATTTGTCTAACATGTATGGTTAGATTTAAAAAGAAGGAAATTATATAATAACCAAAATACCTGAAATAATATCCCTGTTTCCACCTTCGGGTGTCATGCGATACCACTGAACTGAACATCTGGAAAGTTCCGGGGCTCGATCAGAACACGGTTGAATTTGCATGTAGGATCCTAAAGCAGTTGTGCCATTTATTTCAAACAAGTAGGATGCACTTTCATCTCCTCTTCTACTTATTGCCAACTGAGATTACAGATAACAATGTAACTAAAAATCAATTTAACTAACTATTTATTGATTCCAAGTTACAAAATAAATGCAACATTTCTCTTCTGCACATGTTTTAATCCAGAATAACCTCTTTGCACATTAGTAAGTATCTCTAAATGTTAATTGCCTCTTCCATTGATTAATGACTAATTTATGACATTAAGAACATATGAAGATCATGAAGATACACCAAGAGCACATATTAGTATATTCAAGAACATATATGATAACTGATAGATACTAGTAAGTGTGAGAAAAACAGTTACATAAAAGTAGAAGATAAAATGTATGTATTTGAGTTTTGAAATCTTTTATAATCAAACGGTTTTTCAGAAAGGAATACCACTTTATACAAAAAGAGTAATGTGTTAGATATAGAATGATTTTTTAAAAAGAGTGTTTGGAGTAATATATAAATGTTTATACACATGGATTGTTATAAATACTAGTGGTTTTAGTTAAAAAAAAAAGATTTCTAATGCAAAACAAACGACTTTTTCATAAACAAGTGAGTGATGTATTTACATTTTACAAAAACCAAGATTCACAAAAAAAACATATTTCTAGAAGATATTCGCTTTAAAAAATCTGACATGGATGCAGATGTGGCTGCCACAAATGCAGAGATGCTGACATAGTAAACCTTGTAAGGCTAATAGGTTATTGTAGCAAAACTGCAAAACCCGTTGAACAAAGAAAACGAGCAGATCAATTATTAGCAAATAATGCTACCTGCTCCCAAAAGCCAAATTTGACTTTTTTATTGTATTTGTTTAGCAAACCTACTACCAAAGGCCAAATTTGACTTTGCATTGCTGTATACATTTATTTAGCAATCATTAAAACAGAGAACAGAGTGTTTAATAAGACTATAAAATAAATTTATAATAGAAAGCACCTCTTTTTGAAGCTCGATTGAACGCTTAGACTTCTCAGCTAATTGAATTCTTAAGGCTTGAAGCTCATGTTCCATATCCATAACCTTCATATATAGCATTTAACTTAACTATATCAATTATCAACACATACATATGTACCTTCTAATCTTTTATCAAACATTTATCTCTCACAACATGTTTGAAGATTGACTCATGAGCCTACCTTGCTAGGCTGATGCAGCATTTTGATCCGCCTGGCTTCTTGAACCTCCTTCATTAGTGCTTCCATATCCTAAATATAAAGTCGGTTACACTGAGTCACCATAAAATAAAGCATAATGCATTAAATCTAATCTAACATATATCACAAAAACTTTGATTGCGCATAAACTTTAATGCGTGCATAGAAAAAAATGGTTAAACTAGATATCACATAAACTTTGATGAGTGCATAGAAAAAACTATTAACCAAGTAAAAGCTACAAAAAAGTTAAAAAGTCCAATAAGACTTAAAAAGGTGCAACATAAAAAAGCAAAACAGGATAGTTAATTTGGATAGATCGTATATATGTAAAACCTGCTTTCACAAGACTTTTGAAAAGAACCATATATGAATTCCAGCCTTGGTTACACTTAAATTTTGTGATTGTCATGAGCATATGCTAAATAGTGTTAAAAAAAACAATAATAATAATAATAATAATAATAATAAACCTGGGTTCCGGAAGCTTGGGACATTCTTTCTTGCTCCTGAAGAGCCTCTTCCACTCTCTGAACTGCAGCTCTGGCATTTTCAATTTCAGTCCGCGCAAAAGCTCTTTCTTCATCCACAAGCTTTTTAGCATCTTCTGAAGCCTGCATCAATCAAGTAAAAAATAAAACCAAAAACAAACAAATGAACAAATATAACATAAGTGAGAAGAAAAATATTAATAAGCTAAAACCCATTTATGGTTTTTAGAAAAAGTCAGTTTTGCAGGTCTTAAACAGAAAAAACTATCTGGAGGAAGTAAGAATCAGCAGGAATGACCTAAACTTTCTACATTCCGTATATAGTTGTTTGATATTGTATTACATTTGGTATGTAATTATCATACCTAGAAGGTATTCAAGTGTAATATAATTCTCAATAAACAAGGAACCAACAAAAAGTAAAACGCTTCATAATATCTTCACAAACCTGCTGCAGAAAACTTGCAAGTTTTTTAACCTCAGCCTTTTCTTGTATCAACTCTCCCTCCCTCTGAGTCAACTGAACCGCTAAAGCTTCAACCTATAATGAGGCGGATGTAAATTAATTAATTGATAAAACTTGAAACTTACCAAATAAATAGAAATAACAAAAAACAATTAGAAACTAACCATGGAAATAGCCACCTCCACATCATCCTTATTTTTACCAACCACACGCCCTCTAAGCGATTCGAGCGCGTCTCTAAGTTTCTTTAAAAGAACATGTTTCTCTAAACATGCCACATCCCTAAGTTTAGCCTGTTCCTCATTAAATTAAATAAATCAATTTTAATAAAGGAAAAAAATAACCCGTTTTAAGTTTTTAACATCAGAAAACCAAACCTCGTCAGATAATTTAGCAGCAGCAGCAAGACCTCTTTCAAATTTGCTAGCAAGATCACGAACCGATAAGCGTTTCTGTTGTTCTAACAAGTGTGCAGTCTCTCGGGCTATAACTTCCTTCATAGAACCTACTTTTCGGTTGGCAATCTGGTCATTTATGTAGTTGGGAAAGCGAGCGGAGGAAAAGACGACATCTGCAGATACGGGTGGGACCGCCAAACTTTGCATTGTGTAGCTAAAATCACGGCCGACCCTTGTCATGATTCTGGTTTATATTAATTACTCTGTCAGAAAATCAGAAAGTTTTAATAAGCAACATTTTATTGTAATGAGTCTTTCTGTAATTCATGGTGAAAGAAATAAAAAGTCAATCCAACAAAGTGAAAACCTACCTAATTGGCTAATTCATACTATTTATTTTTGGTCTTATTCACATACAGACAGTGGAATAAAAATTACATACCCTAAAAGCACTGTGCAGAAAATCAGAGGACTAATTAGTCGGTGATAACATTAGCGAGAACCTAACTTAATTCATACTAATTTTGTCTGATTCACATAAATAAACAATAATAATAATAATAATAATAATAATAATAATAATAATAATAATAATAATAATCTAAGCCCCTAAAAACCATTAACCTTAGTCCTATCATGGACCATGTCCTCCTCTAGCAAATGACGTCATAATCTAAACCCTAAAAGCAAGCACAGTGCAAAATTGTGAAAGAATTAACAGAAACAGAATAATAATAATAATAACGAGAGAAGTAATTACTGATAATATCAACAACACACAAATACCCTAAAAACGAGACACACTTTGGAAATCCTGAATTGGAAGAGTATGAAGGTAGGAAAATGCACTTACCAACCATGAAAAATGAACAACGATGAGATTTGTTGCTTGAGAAAATTCAAAGAAAAAGACACAATTGGGGATATAATAATAATTATTAACGACTAATTAATCAAACGAGGAGGAGTTTGTTTGATGATTTGTTTATAAATAAAGTTAATATGTACTATAGTTACTACTATTACGCTCATGATGCTCTTGGCTGTGTTTGCTTGAATTATAAAAAACAAGACGTAGGGCCTACACAGGTTGTTTGTTGTTTCTCCTGGATTTTACTACTTTTTCCATCTTTTCTTACAAAATTTTATTGCCTTCGTAGAAGATTTAACAAGTAAACGAGTTTTATTTGAGTCTCAAGTTTGGACTTGATAAGTAAACAATTTTTATTTGAGGTTTGGACTAGTGAAGAAACACGGATCCAATGAGTCTACAAGGTATGGGTCAAACTATTACCAAACTAACGATAAGTCTAATCTCCCAAGTCCAATGACAGAAACCTACAAAACAACCGCCATGAGCTCGTTACGGGAAGGATAAGAGGGGGATCTTCTCGTAACCACCCTCCGGCGTGAGAATAAGTACAGTTCCGATGGATAGAAAGTACTTAAGTATTTAGAGTAGATAGTTGAGAGTGAATGTTTAACTCATAGGAATGATGAAGGTATTTATAGCTGAAAGGTAAGGGAATGTGACTGGTCCAGCTATCCCTTTCCAGAAGATGTCTTCGTAACTGCCTGGACACATGTCCGCGTATGATAGGACGAGCTATATCAGCCATGTTCATGGTTGTAACAACCTGGACACGTGTCTACTCATGATAGGATGAGCTATTTTGGCCATGTGTATGGTTGTAACAACCTCGCCAGCTGTCCTTATTCTATTGGCTGTTACGTCTCGTGCTCTCCAAGAAAGGATCTTGGTAAATATTCTAGAAAGGAGTTGGTTAATTACAGCTGTTCTCTGACGTCACCTTTTGGTCATCCTTGCGGATGGGCATAATACCTTGCGGATGGCTTCTGAGGGCGTCTGGTTTCTTCCGCATAAAATCTTTAGATCTTGTTTATTGATGTTCCTCTATCTTGAGTTATGCGGGTGATTCATATGTCCCGCGGGTGACGTATGAAGGGGTCCCCTCCTACCCGTGGGTGATCTTCAGGGTTATTTGGGTTTTTTTAGTACCCTACCTCTATGAGTCCCCCCTCCCCCCAGTTCATTGTTTCTTCCGCGTGAAGTTTTATGCGGGTGAAATTTTGGACTTAAGATATTTTTTGGGGATTTTTTGGATTTCTTGCGTTAGGTGTAGATATTTTATGTTGGTGTGGATAACAATTAAGAAGTACGATGGGACAGTCTATAGTGGCTGCTCAGTTGAAGCGACGTTTAAGCCGGCTGCCAACTATACCTGACTATTCTCTTTTTTGCTTTCTCAGTTTTCCCGCGTGGCGTGGCGTACTCCCATTAGAACCTTCAATTCTCTCTCTACTGTCAATCTCCCAACGCATTTATTGCGATGGGTATAAATAGGACGGTTATCCCCCTTTGAGGATCTTTATTGCCTTGAACCATTCATTATCTCCTTTCCTTCTTAAAGCAGATCTGGGTTTTTTTATAAAATTCATCATAGCTCGTTGTCTACCATTACCGACTGAAATAATGGTTGGAGAGAAGAAAGGAAACTCGTCCATGGATAAGATTGTCGTCAGTTGGAAAGAAAGAGACTATGAAGACGTCGTCAATGTATACGGGTTAGCCCCAGAGTGGAAGCCGGAATTTTTGGCTACAGGCTCTACCACCAATAAGCCTTCGAAAGGAAAGATGGCTCTTTACGCCGAAGATCTTACGTGTCTAAGCCGGTTTAACTTTATTGAATCTTTACCGGTTAGTTAATCGTTATTCATTAAACTTTAAGGGTATCTTTCATTAATTAGCAAAGTCCAAGGGATTCCATGTAATTAACTCATTCTATCACAAGTCCAGGGGCCTTTCTGTCATTCTTTCAAACTTAGTTCGTTACTCAGTTCCATAACGAATTAGTTCCTTCGTTATTTCTTAACGAATGGCTTTATAACGAACTGGCTTTCTATAACGAACTGGGGCTCACTCGTCAGTCTTCCGTTAACGAATTACTTAACGAATGGCTTAACGAATTAACTCTAGTTCGTTATCTCTTCTTAACGAATGGCGTAACGTGCTGTTTCTAATTCGCCATCCCTGCTTAACGAAAGGTCATAACGAATTACTTGCTAATTCGATATGTCTCCATTAACGAACTAGGGTTAGTTCGTCACGTTCCCGCTAACGAACTACGGTTAGGTCAAAACATTCTTTGACAAAACCTTAACCTCGTACCCACATTCTCCAGCGCCGCCTTTCCGGCGCCGCCATTGCCGGAGTAAACGGGATCTTGCCGGAAAAGCGAGATATCGCTTGTTTCACTACCTTTTTCACCGCTTTTCGTCCCGTTCGATCCAGATATGAGCTAGGGTGACCCCTAATCTTATCTTTTGGCCGGTTTACACCCGCTTCCTTTCGGATCTCGTGTCTTTAACGGTTTAGGGTGTCGGCTCGTCGTTTCGCGACTATATCAAGCGGGTGTGGTTCTCTACAATATCATACTACCATTACCTCGGGTCGGGATCGGCTCTTCTTCTATTTCGGCTAGAGAGAGAAAGTAGGATGAGAGAAAGCTAAGTGTGTGTTTTAGGTGGTGTTTGGAATGGATGGGAATGAAGGATTGTGGCATAATTATGGCTTATATACTATGGGTCATGAACTTGAGCTCATGGTCTATCCCCCTTCTCTATTAACCGAAGTCCATTACCCATATTGCTTAACCCAACACAAGCCCGACTCATAATAACTCCTATTTTATTTTATTATTTCTCCACTATCTCGAGTAAACTTTCCCACCATAATTAAATAATATAGTTACTATTCTTTTTAGAAATTTTGGGATGTTACAAGTCTCCCTCCCCCTAAAGAGGTTTCGTCCCCGAAACCTAACTTATTCTTTGTAAAAGGAACACTTCTTATATTCACACACTTTATTGAATCGCCTTTGTTTTCTGGGTTATCCTTCTTACTCCTGACTTGCAGTCATCGAGTGGTGTTCATGTGTTTTAGCTATCAAGGCAGCTTGTCCATGAGGCCCTCGATGTACCAAGTCTCATCTCGTCTTCCTAATGGACCTTGTTTTATATAATAACGCTAATGCCTAAGGCGAAGCTTTATCACCACACAACTATCTATCATAACCAACATGCATTCAAAATAATTCATAAGTCATTCATACAAAATCACATGAAATCACAAGTCATTCATAATACATAAAAAGGAAATCATTCAAGCTTGCCAGACCAACGTAGGTTCGATCTGTAACATAAAACACCCCTTAATCACACTAACATAAAACAACTGTGGCAAGCTACTTATTCCCCTACAACCTTCTCAGTAGCTGATAAACCATCCTTTCATGCGTCTCCCCTTCTTCCCTCCACCGCTATGGCTTCTTCGCAATCTCTACGGGAAGTTTTTAGAACTCTTTCAAAAAACTCCACATCAACATCCCTTTTATTGAAGTCATTGCTCAAATGCCGAAATATGCCAAGTTTTGTAAAGAAGTGCTGACAAACAAGAGGAAGCTGGAAAAGCTATCACATGTCACCATAAGTGAAGAATGTTCAGCGGTCCTCCAAAACAAGCTGCCACCGAAAATGACCGATCCAGGGAGCTTTACTATTCCTTGTCTCATAGGAAATTTGTCTGTTAGCAATACCCTAGCTGACCTAGGAGCTAGTATTAACTTAATGCCTAATGCGGTGTTTGAAAAACTAGGGATAGGAGAACCAAAGCCCACCCGCATGAGCATTCAGTTAGCTGACCGATCCGTTAAATATCTTTGGGGCATTGTTGAAAACATGCTTGTCAAAATCGACAAATTTGTTTTCCCAGTAGATTTTGTAATTCTAGATATGGAAGAAGAAAAAAGTGTACCTCTGATTTTAGGAAGACCCTTTTTAGCCACTGCAAAGGCTATCATTGATGTTTGCACTGGCAAACTCACTCTTAGGGTTAATGACGAGGCAATCACTTTTGACATAGGAAAATCTATGCAACGTACTCAACATCACGATGGCACATTATATTGTGTCGACATCATCGATTCCATCATGAGTTGCTATGTGCCGAAATCGTCCATCAACACCCCATTGGAAACACAAATCTTAACTGACGTAAACACAAAACCCACTTTTGGACACGATGATTTCGATATTATCAATAACTATCAAGAAACATCAGAAGTAGTATGCGAGATCACCGAAAATAATGAAAAATCAAAAACATCAATCGAAAAACCACCAGCCTTAGAATTAAAAGAACTCCCAAACCATCTCGAATATGCCTTTCTAGAAAAAAGACTCTCAACTCCCACTAATTATTTCATCCCACCTTTCTAAAGAAGAGAAAGATGAACTTCTTAAGGTTCTCAAAAACCATAAGAAGGCTATCGCATAGAAGATCATGGATATCAAAGGCATTAGACCTTCCTTTGGTACTCACAAAATTCTCATGGAGGAAGAATACAAACCCGTGGTCCAACATCAAAAACGTCTCAATCCCAACATGCAAGATGTGGTGAAGAAGGAAGAAATCAAACTCATTGATGCCGGATTAATCTACCCAATCTCATATTCACCTTGGGTCAGTCCAGTTCAAGTAGTACCCAAGAAGGGAGGAATGACAATTGTAATGAACGAGAAGGACGAGCTAATACCAATGAGGACTATCACATGCTGGCGAGTTTGCATTGACTACCGGAAGCTTAATGACGCTACAAGAAAAGATCATTTTCCACTACCTTTTATCGATCAAATGCTTGTTTATCTGGGAAAATGTTCTACTGCTTTCTTGATGGATTCTCCGGATACTTTCAGATTCCCATTGCTCCTAAAGATTAGGAGAAAACCACCTACATATCCGTATGGAACCTTCGTCTACCGAAGAATGCCATTTGGACTATGTAATGCTCCGGCCGCCTTCCAACGTTGCATGGTGGCCATCATTCATGAAATGATCGAACACTCTATGGAAGTTTTCATGGACGAATTCTCAGTCTTTGGAGACTCATTTGATCATTGTCTAAAGAACCTAGACAAAATGTTAGCTAGGTGTGAAGAAGTAAATTTAGTGCTTAACTGGGAAAAATACCACTTTATGGTTAAAGAAGGAATTGTTCTCGGTCATAAAATATCTCAAGAAGGATTAGAAGTTGATAGGGCAAAAATAGAAACCATCTCTAAACTTCCGCCACCAACTTCAGTCAAAGCCATTAGAAGTTTTCTAGGTCATGCAGGATTCTATCGTCGTTTCATAAAAGACTTCTCCAAAATTGCTAGACCCATGACCAAACTTCTGGAGAAAGACACACCATTCATCTTCCCTAAAGAATGTGTTGAATCATTCAACACACTAAAGGACAAACTTGTCAACGCACCAATCATGACTACACCCAATTGGACCCTTCCATTCGAAATCATGTGCGATACAAGCGACTTTGCAGTTGGAGCCGTACTCGAAGAGAAACATTTCCACTCAATTTACCATGCTAGTAAAACTCTTAACGATGCACAAGAAAATTACACCACAACAGAAAAAGAGTTATTAGCAGTAGTTTTTGCCTTTGAAAAAAATTAGATCTTACCTAGTTCTTTCCAAAACCATAGTTTACACCAACCATGACGCCATACGATACCTCTTCAACAAGCAGATGCCAAACCCAGACTCATCCGATGGATTCTACTACTCCAAGAATTCGACATAGAAGTCAAGGACAAGAAGGGAGCAGAAAATGTAGCCGCGGACCACCTTTCACGCTTAGAATGCCCAGCTTCAGAAGAACATCAGGAAGAAATTATCAAAGATTATTTCCAACATTACTATAGAGGGGAGGAGGGGTAGAGGACGACCGAAATTGACTTGGGATGAGAGAATTAGGCATGATTTGATAGACCTAAACCTCTCCGAGGACATGGTTGAGGATAGGAATTCGTGGAGAAGTAGAATTAAAGTTAAGGATTTTTAGAGAGATTTGAATACCTTAGGGCTTAGACTTAACTTATTTAGGTCACATACCATAATGGTATTTCCCTTACATATATTATTATTATTATTATTATTATTATTATAATTATTATTAGCTTATATAGCTGTTAAACTGTGATCTTATTATTAATATTATTATAATTAGTAGTAGTTTTTATATAACTGTTAAACTTTGATTTCCTTTGTTTTGCTTCATACACATGTACTTAGAGCCGAGGGTCTCTCTGGAAGCCACCTCTTTATTTCTTTGGATAGAGGTACGGTGTGCCTACATCCCACCCTCCCCAGACCCTACTTATAGCTTTGCTGTCGGTGGGATTTTACTGGGCATGATTGATTGATTGATTGATTGATATTTCCAACATTAAGTTCTCATGCATATCCAAGCAGTCATGCAAAAGGAAGATGAAAGTCCTTGGTTTGCTAATTTCGCAAAATATTTAGCTTGTAGAATCCTAAGAAAAGGGCTAACACATCAACATCGGAAGAAGTTCTTTTCTGACCTTAAGTTCTATTTCTAGGAAGATCCATATTTGTTTAGGATAGGTGCCGATCAGGTTTTTTCGTAGGTGTGTATTAGGAAAGGAAGCCTTGGATATCCTCAAACACTGTCATGAATGACCAACTGGTGGACACCACAATACTGCCACCACGGTTAGGAAAGTGTTTGATGCAGGATTTTTCTGGCCCACCATATACAAAGACACACATGCTTTGATCCAAGCATATGATACTTGTCAAAGAGCCAAAAACATCTCATCCAAAAACGAGATGGCTTAAAAGGGCATTCAGATATGTGAAATCTTTGATGTATGGGGAATAGATTTCATGGGCCCATTTCCAAATTCATTTGGAAACAAGTACATCCTTTTAGCAGTAGACTACGTGTATATATGGGTAGAAGCACAAGCTTTTCCCACGAATGACGCTTGAGTAGTTGTACGTTTTCTGAAAAAGTTATTTTCACGCTTTGGTACTCCGAAAGCCCTAATCAGCGACAGAGGTACTCACTTCTGTAACGCACTAATGGACAAAGTCTTAGCACGATATGGAGTCTACCACCGACTGGCAACACCATATCACCCACAGACTAATGGGTAAGCAGAAGTCTTGAATCAGGGGATTAAGAGAATCCTTGAAAGAACTATACAAATGAATCGCAAAATTGGGCGGAAAAGTTAGATGACGCTTTTGTGGGCCCTCAGGATGGCCTACAAAACCCCCATAGGAAAAACATCCTTCAAATTTATTTATGGTAAAGCATGTCATCTACCAGTGAAACTAAAACACAAAGCTTACTGGGCTCTCAGAGTAATGAACTTTGATCTAATGTTCGTCGGTAAAAACTGGGAAGATCAAATTCACGAGCTAGAAGAACAAAGAGCACTGGCATATGAAAATTCCTGGTCTTACAAAGAAAAGACTAAAGGTTTACACGACGCCCACTTAAAAGGAAACAAAAAATTTCAAGTTGGCGATCGTGTACTGTTTTATAACACACGTTTACGTCTTTTCCCAGGAAAGTTGAAATCTTGTTGGACCGGTCCACACATAGTTGAATCAATTTTTGACTATGGGACAGTAGACATCTCAAATTCTGAAGGCCATAAGTTCAAAATTAATGGACATCGATTAAAACCATACATCGATGGACCATTCGAGACCGTCTCGGAGGTACTAATCCTCCACCCAGATCAATGAACATGTTGGAAGTAGGGTCTGGCCAAGACCCTGATTAAACTAGGCATTGAAAATAGGTTATATATATAATAAATAAATAAAATAATAATAATAATAATTTTTTATTATTATGCTTTGGATGTTTGTTAGTTGTGTGCAGTTTTTATAATCTAGGTACATTACAGGAGAACGGACAAAAAAACAGGGGACGCACTGTCAAAATTTCGTTAGCCCATAGGGAAGTTCCTTTCCATTTTACCCACCATACTTCATATGAATCTTATTATGAATCTGTTTATGAATATTTTTACATTAAGGACAATGTGAGATTCAAGTGTAGGGAGGGTAATTACTTGACCAATTGCATGCTCAACTAATTATAAAATTCTCTAATAACCAAAATTTTTGTAGCAAACAAAGACTATTTTTGAGAAAACCAAAAGCATATCCAAGAAATTTTTTTGCAAATAATCAACTAAAAATCTATTATAACAAAAAGTGAAAAAGTAAAAAGAAGTTTTGTAATACTGAGAATAAATTTATGCAAAATATGACATTTATACTCAATCCCTCCGTTACTGTGAGATAAACCTCAAGCCATAAATATTTTTCGGAAGCTTTGAGTGGGTCATTTGTTTCGTGTGAATTAGAACTTGTCACAAACAGTCATTTCAAGACCGTACGAAGTGTTATATAAAGAAGAAGGTAATATCACTACAGACCACTCAAATCATTCTCCAAATTACAAAACCCTAAACCAAAACCTTACCACTTTATCCCTCACAAAACCGGGAAAATACAACACTGGTCTTTTACCGGCAGACCCTAAAGAAATGGAAATGCATTCTTTTGTTTTCATATTCCTTTGCTGCATACATTTCGCAAAACCTATGTTGCCTCAAGAACGTAGGGAGAGAATTTTTCTCTTTATCAATGAAGGGAGGAAAAGTGGCGCCAAGACGAACAAAGGCCACCACTTTGTGGAGTTTCCAAAAGCGCAATGAAAAGAAGAGCAAAAAGATATGAACGATGCTTAGGATACGGAAATTGGTCCCACGAAGGAAGATGTAGAAAAGGTCAAACTCAGTCTCAACATGAATATACCGAACTAATGAGGGTGGGGGCTATTAGGCTCAAAGTCGAACGATCCATTAGAGTTGGGAATTATATTCAGAGTAGGATTGAGGAAGAACTGATTCACATCCTCGACAAAACTGGTCTTGACGATCTGACCTTAAAAGATTCACTAGGTTTGTTTAAAACAAATTATCACAAATGGGAGAAAAGAAGCTGACCAAAGAAGACATCTTAAGATTCCCGACAATCAGCAGAAGTTGTATGTACCATTGTCATTAACCTAAACCCTTGAACCACCACAAATTACCCAATCCCGGTCCAGACAAAACTAACCTGAATTACCTTCTGATCTATGCAACCCTTCAAAAAGGTGGAGATTTGAACTTGTTACAAGCTTATTTTTCACATGTCACATTCTGACTAAGAGTGTTCACATACATACATCACAGGTATGATCAGATATATAAACCAAGTGTGAGTGAACATTGTGAGCATGTGACGTTTTGAATAAACAGAATCTCATAAAAACAAATCATCTTTTTATATATAACTACATATATTCCAATGATTTAAGGTTGGTTATTTTGTTTCCATTTTCTTAGAACTCTTTTGGGAATATTTGAAGCCATGGTCCTAACTTGCTATTTTAGAGAATATTTATAAATAGCTTGCTTGAGGACAATCAAGGTTCAAGGGTGGGGATGTTTGATGTATATAAAATTATACATCTTTTCATCATCAAATAAACTCTAAAAACCGCAACTTCTATCAAATAAACTAGCACAGAAGGCTACTTATCACACTAAAATGCAATTTCAGGTAAAGCCAAGCCTTAAACGAAGAAACAACTGAAAAGACGAAGAAAAAAACGAAAGAAAACCCAAGAAAAGCCTCAACCCCCCCCCCCCCCGGTGCCCCTAGAACCACGCCCCCATGCTTTTGAACACAAGAAAAGACAAAAATCTACAAGAAAAGACAAATACTAAAGACAAAAGCAAGGGGTCGTGCCCAACAACCACGTGGTCGTGGTCACCTTCAGATAAGACAAAATGGAATTAAGCACAATGTTGTTAAAAAGCATGGGGTCGTGCCTCAAAAGCACGCCCCCATGGTGAGTCATCATGTACGATCTGACAACATGCAACTGGGACACGGGGCCGTGCCCTTCTCTCCAGACGGCCTATAAATAGAGGCTTAAGTTGCACTTATTTGGTGTGCTTGAAGAAAATCTCTAAACGGGTTTCTCTTATAAAAACACCCACATTACACTTATATTGAAGATCTTGGAAGGAGTTGAAGGCTTGGAGGTTATCATCATCAAAATCACCATAATCCATCATCATTAAGAAGGGTGATTCATCCATATTTGGTTAGATTGTTCTAGTTTAATCATGTGTTTGTTATCATCATCTCTTTTTATATTCATAACATTGTTCATTATGAGCTAAACTCCAATTACCATCTATAATCTATGAAGAAGCTTTGTTTTACTTGATGATTATGTGAAACATGTGGTTTAGTTTGGTATAGTACATGGTTATTTTGCAATTATACATTGATGAAGAAATGTTTTATCACTTAAATTCAATACATCAAAGTTGATGATTTATAATCATTCATGTTAACTCATGTTCCTGGAAACTAGAAGTGATAAAAAGAATACTCTGATACCTTATTCAAGATAAAACATGGATTCTTATGTTGTACTTAGAAATGATGAGATATAAGCTATGATCTATTTCTCTAGTTTTGATAATTCTGAAATAACATTGTTAACAAGATTGCTTAGGTTATCATGCTAGTTAAAGAAATCATATATTAATGGAACGTGTAATTATAATCTAATTAAATCAACCAAGGGGAGGTTGTGTGAGTTAACTACAACCACTCGAAGTTGTTAGGATTGGTATTTGAGAAATCAAAGTCAATCCTAATCGTTCTACTATACCAAACTGCTTGTCTACTTAAATTGATATTCTCGTGGTAGTATGACATTAGGAAAGGATGGACTTTAAAATACGCATGCTACTTTCTTTTATGTCATAGAATATGTTCACTTAGAAATGAGGGACTATTCTATCATATATTATCAGGACAAGTTTATCACATGTTTATTTAATAATCGTCAAGGAATAATGGAGTAGATTCTTGATATTAGATGGTAAACCTTCATATAATTGAATTACTCAGTTAGAATTTCTCTTCTTGTCACCTATATTATATATAAGTATTTCTATTCTATAAAAAGTTTAAAAATCAATCTCAAAAATGATTAAACCCTCTGATTAAAGCAAGACGAAGATTCATTATTAGAAACATTTGTGTCCACGAATCGATACTTGGTTCTTACCAATACTATCCTACATATACGATAGGTACACTTGCCTATTATTTTGTGTGTTTAGTTTTAGTAGAAATCACTTTTATAAATTTAAAACATGATCTTGTGCGAAAGCTAAAATCTCCCATCCTTTACATTTTACCATCACACGCAGCACACATTGAACACCATCTTGTATTTGATAATTTAAGGCTTTGTGCCTGGTCTTCCGGGCCGCAGCTTTTTCTTCTGGGAGGGTTCCTGATGTTAAGTATGCCACAATCGGTGTCCTCCAGGACTTAACACCGGTTTGTATGACCAATACTTGATGTTGCGGGACAGAGGGACGATCGAGGACTTCAATGAGAATTTCTTTTGCAAAATGTTCAAAATTCGTTGAAGCTAATTTGCTAAGAGCATCCGCTGACTTGTTTTCACTTCATTTTATGTGGATGATCTTACAAGATGAAAATTGAAGAATCAAATCTTTTGCTTGAGAGAGGTATGAAGCCATCATATCATTCTTCGCCTCATAAGTTCCGTTAATCTATCCAACGATCAGCATTGAATCTACCCGCGCTTCCAAATGCTTTACCCAGAGTTTTTTGGCTATCCGCAGCCCTACTAAGATAGATTCATATTCTGCCTCATTGTTGGTACTCTCAAAGTCCAACTTTATGGCATAAGTAAATTCATGGCCCTCAGGATTAACCAACCTGAGGCCTGCGCCTGACCTTCATTACTTGAAGCTCCATCCGTGAACACTGACCAATATGGTCTCGCTCAGGGGGTATCGGAGTTCGTTGTTCAATCAGGCACTCTTCTTTTGTAACGAAGTCCGCTAGTACTTGACCCTTGATCGCGGATCTAGGTCTGTATTCGATCATATGCTCTCCCAGTTCTATAGCCCATTTTGCCAATCTTTTAGATAGTTCTGGTTTGCTTAGCACATTTTTTAGTTTGTACCCTGTCAGCAAATTGATTGGGTGCCCTTGAAAGTATTTGCGGAGGTGCCTGGCGGCATAGACCAGTTCCAAAACTAGCTTCTCAAGCATTGAATACATGGCGATATCAGATGCTGATAAGTATAACGTTAGTGGTTCTCCTGCATGTGGTGCTGTTAAGGTAGGCAATTCCATTAAGCACTTCTTGACCTCTAGAAACGTTTGTTCTGGTTCTGCGGTCCATTTGAAATGTGCTTTCTTTAAATAGTTCCTCAGAGTTTACACAAAGGAAAAAGACTTAGCCGCGTGATTGACCAAAAATATGTTCAAAGCAACAAGTCTTCCATTAAGTGTTTGCACTTCTTTGAGGGAAAAAGGTGAGGTCATGCGGGCAACTGCTTGGACCTTGTCCAGGTTTGCTTTAAAGCCCACGCTCGTGACAATTACCCCCTAAGAATTTCCATTCTTCCATCTCAAATGAACACTTACTGGGATTGAGCTTCATATTAATCTTCCTCAGAGTATCAAATGTTTCTTCTATCTCTCTTAACATATGATCCTCTTCGATGCTTTTTGTAACCAAATCATCCATGTATACTTCCAAATTTTGCCCAATTTGATCCTTGAAAGCTTCATCCATCAAACACTGATACGTAGCACCCACATTTTTAATCTAAAGGACATCATTTTGTAACAAAATGTGCCTTGGTCAGTGCATAATACTGGTTTTTCCTCATCACCTGCCGCCATGCGGATCTGGTGATAGCCCTTATAGGTATCAAGGAAACATTTGAATTTAAACAGGGCTACTGCATCAACTTTTAAATCAATTTCTGACAGCGGATAACAGTCTTTTAGGCACGCTTTGTTTAGATCTTTGAAATCAATACACATTGGCCATGTTCCATTGCTTTTGGGAACAATGACCGGATTTGCAACCCAAGTTTGGTATTGGATTTTGCGAATGATTCCAGCATTTAACAGATCTTGGACTTGTTCATTCATGGATTTGGTTTGCTCATGACCCATCTTACGCATCTTCTGGACAATCGGTGTAAATGCCGGATTAACCCGCAGCTTGTGTTCCGCGATCCTCCACGGGACACCAGTCATGTTTGCGGGTTGCCATGCAAAAATGTCCATGTTTTTTTGTTAACAACTGTTTCAGAAATGTTCTCACTATCTCGGAGATAGCAGTTCCTATCGTGATCGTTTGATCCGGAAACTTTTTGTTAAATACCCACTTCTCTGGTTCAGTTTTTTCTGTTCGCTTGGGTACCTTACTGGGTTTCAAACTTTCTGCCATGAAGCAATGTCTGTTTATGTAAATGATTGCCACTCCGGTGCGAGTTGGAACTCCTACCGCATCATGGGCTGTAGATGGGTACGCATTAAAGTCTCATATTGCTGTGCGTCCCAAAATGATATCATGCTTTGATCTTGCTGGTAAGACTAGGAATTCAACGTCCTTAGTTCGTGAGTGGACTCCATCACTAAGTATAACGGGGAAGAAAATCACCCCACGCGGGTGCATCACCTCACCCCCAAAGCCAGATACAGGCGCGTGAATTGGCTTCAGCCTCGCCTTGTCCTCTTCATCTAGCTGCTCAAAACACTGCTCGTACATAATGTCTGACGTACTTCCAGTATCAAAGAAGACGTACTTCGATCGGTAATGACCTATCAAGGCAGTGATTATCAGCGGATTCTTGTTGCATGGACCACCTTTCACCCACGGGAAAATTACGGGCTCACTCTTCCATTGTTCCTCGTCAATTTCTTGCCTTTTGTTACCAATTATTCGCCCTCCTTGAATCATATGAACATTCAAATCCTTGACCTGCTTTTTTGGCGGGCCCTGATTATCTTGTGCGGAACTCTTGTTAGATCCTTGTCTTACATTCTTGACCAAGTGTTCTAACATTCCCGACTTGACTGCCGCTTCAATTTCGTTCCTCAAGGATACACACTCATATGTGTTATGCCCAATATCATCATGGAACGTGCAATGCTTTTTCTGATTGAGGAACGTTCTCTTCATAATAGGTTCATACCTTTTGAATTTCACATTCTCATTGGTCAAAATTTCCGAGGGAGTCTTTCTCAGCAGGGTCCAATTGTTGGTACATTGCGTTGAGGTGCTTGCTTTGTTTTTGTTACCTATCAGTGACCTTGCATCAAATTGCTTTGATGTATTTGCAGAGGGTTGAAGCCTTGACCAAATTGATCCCTTGGCTTGTCTATTCAGCCGCGGATTCTGAAACTCCACCTTTGGTAACTGTTCAGGGCTTTCTAACCCTAAGGTTTTTTCAGTCCTCGTGAACAACTTTGCCTCAATCATTATCTCATCCCATGCCTTCGGCATTCCATCTTTGCCTGTCAAGCAGCGGATCAGAGCGTTACTCCGCATATTTTTGCGGAAGGCTCCCCTCAACATGTCTTCACTTATTCCTCCAATATTGAGACTTTCATCATTAAACAGTGTAAGTCCCGAATCTGGATCACTACAATATGATATCAACACGAACACGATATTTGTGCGGAATACAAATACCATGGTGATTCAAGAACAATAACAAGATTATTTGAAATATTTTCAATGCATACGATTATATTATCAAATAAATCGTCAAATACATAAACCGATTCACACAGAATACTATGCTCTCTGGATGTGATGGCTATCAAAGTGTGAGAGAGATCTCTAGTTCTGTTCAACAACTACTAACCCTAAAATGATTAAACATGATTTATATAGTTAGCATTTACAAGAGGCCTAATGACTAAGCCCAACTAAGTCCAAACAGAAATCAACATGATTTCTGTATTGCTAACCCATGCAAACCGAAATCCCTAAGGATTTCGGTATTACATGCTCCAAGCCGTAAATTCCATCGTGTATAATACTTCGACTCTTCTAGATTATTTCTCTTTTGTCTTGATCATGTCAGGTCTTTTGATATGAGTCAATCTAACCAAATCGTGACCCAACAATCTCCCCCTTAGACTGATGCTTTCAAAACCTTCGGAACCTTTACTTGTACATGATCAGCAACTTCAACATCTGCGTCCAATACTCTACCATCTCCCCCTTATTGACAGCATCATCCAATTTGAATCTCAGATACTTCATATGCTTCCGTTGCAAGAAATCAGTCTTGAAAGAACAATCAACTTTGATAGAAAGAACAACCAAAATATTTTGAAAACAATTAAATAAAACAAAATAAGACAGACATATTTTTGTAATTTGTATTTTTCTGTTTTTTATGATTTATTGAAAAAACTTGAGATGAGATCATACCAGCTAAACCAACTATAACACAATAACCGACATCAGATTTCATGAGCTGAAGACAACAGCTAAAACAAACTTTAAAACGATTTCTTAACACATTTATTTCGACAAGAGTAATTAAGAAGAAAAAAAATAAAATAAATGAAATAAAATAAAACCAAAAACAACAAATAAAACAAATTTAATTACCCGGTCTTCTTGTAATTTAGCAAAAATTTGGGATCAAATTTCAGTTTTTGATAAAGACTGTCGCCTTTATGAAAAGATCCGAATGTGGAATCTTATTGATTAAGGTGCTTTCACAAAGATTCATGTTCAGCGTTATTATGACATAAAGAAACAGGTTGATAGCAGGTATAACGAACTTAGCATGATTTTCATTGCGTCAGTGATATGGATTATGTTCAGTTAGGCATAAATCTCAGATGGACATCACTCATGGACCTGTGATACCTCCTATCTATTCTCAAAGCGTATTTGGCTTTCCCCAGATCACCCCAATTGGACTCCAACCCCCTAGCGCATGATCAAAAGTTTTTTTGTTTTTTTGTTTTTTTTTTGTAGATATTCAAACAAAATTTTAAGCTTTAAGGTTGAACGTTAGACTTACAAGTCGTCCGAACTTACAGGCCTTTCATTCAGAGTGTTTAGGACTTATTTGAATGCCCCACCCTTGTAGTTCTAGTTTGACCCTTTAAGCTTTTGAAATACAAATTTTTAATAACACAATAATCTATTTTTATTTATTTTTTTATAACATAAGCATTAACTTAGAAACATAATATTTTGGGTGATCAAGACACTAACGGGCTCGTGTATGATTGGGTAAGTGCTTTTCTGCCTATCATTCGGAGCGATGTATATGGAGACATGCACATTTCTTCAAAATGACTCTCCACAGTAAGTTTAGCATATTTAGTTATATCACTTCAACTTTTACGCATCATGGAAAGCTACCATACAAATCAATGACTGTTCTAGAGCCTTTTAAGCTTAATAACTTCACCCGTTAGGCACACGAAAACAATTTTCCTATCATTTTCCAAAGGTTGGATCAATTTTCATTTGAAAATATTTTGAAGCTTCTAAAAAGCTGTTAACTGAATAATCATATCACTTCCCAAATAAATACCGAAGACAATTTAAAATTCAGTCGCCCCGGTCACTCTTAGGTTTTAAAGTGAATGGCAATATCGTATGTCCACAAGTGGTTAACGGGACAAAACACATATGAGAATACATGTCCCTCCAACTTAGAGTTACCGACATATTTTTAAGCGAAAGAATTCAAAACACAAAAACACATCACAATCGCGCCGGATGCTTTCAGTCTTTAGGTAACTGGCTATCCTGTGAATCTATGAATAGATGACAGGACCAAACATATACAAGTATATGTCCTTCCAACTAAAGCAACCGACATAATTTTAAGCGAAAGTGAATCTTGAAAAACACAATCAAATATATTTTATTATTTTTTAATAAGCACACACACACACACTTTTTTTTAATTTTTTAAATCCCCCCCCCCCCCCCAAATTTGTGCAAGTTTAGAAAATATGTACACATTTATCCTCAAAAAATACTCAATCATCGAAACGTAGCTTTTAATAATAATATATGAATAAGTGAGATAGTCAGCCAACTGATGTACTATCATTTCTCATGTACGTTGAAGTCATTTTCACATTTTGAAATAAAACAAAATAAAAAACTATACTTGAAAAACTATACGTGAACATATTTTTGTATTTTTTAAAAAATTTAAAATTTTAAAATCTTTTTGACTGATCAATCTTTCATACCAAAGTGATACGGTTACCTTTTATCTTTATGACATCATTTTTCTGTTTGTGAGAATCTCCCCCTAAGAATAAGCTTGTTTTGAGATTCTGTATCCTTGCGAGTTGAGTGTCTAGAACAAGCCTTTTAATATGCAATGTATTCCCTGATTTGTTCCTACACACTTAGATAGCAAATTAAAAACGTTCTATCACCCTAAAATCTCGTCCAGGCAACAAATTATCCATTTTATGGTTTAAAGGTTAAAAAATGCAATGGATATTTGTCCTGTCATGTGCCTGGAACAACCCATTTAGTAAACAATGAAATTATGGTTGTTCCTACACGCATAGCGGGATCAGTTGGACACAGGAACCCAAGTCATAAATGTCTTGGGGTTCCCTTGAGCATCAACATATGTGACCTCTTGCCAACTCATATCTTTCCCATCTTTAACAGAATCATTTGTCATTACAGATTCTGTTTGCTGAGTTTTAAGCTTCCAAATCAGTCTTGGTTTAGTGAATTTAAAAAGAACAGATTTTGGAGGGGAGCAATTCAAATTCGAATTCTTAGAACTCTCAACACTCTTTGACTTCTGAAAATTTATTTTCCTTTTAACATCTAAATCATTTGAATGTAAACCTGTCATATTAACTTTAAATCCTTGAGTATCTGTGACCCGTTGTACAGATACTCATGGTTTTGTAAAATAAGCATTTTGTTTAACCACTGGATTCGGTTTAAACCTGTTACCTTTCAATTGAGAAGCTTGTCT
The DNA here is from genome assembly GCF_021521415.1 of Bidens hawaiensis. Classification (NCBI taxonomy): domain Eukaryota; kingdom Viridiplantae; phylum Streptophyta; class Magnoliopsida; order Asterales; family Asteraceae; genus Bidens; species Bidens hawaiensis. The sequence continues at coordinate 1,656,591 of NW_027491128.1, read as the reverse complement.
ATTAACAGCATGGTAGTGACACTCCTTTACCAAATGCCCGCCGTTTCCGCAGACGAAACACGCCTTCATCCTTCTTCTAATGTCATCGGAAGCACTTGCTCATGTTGGAATTCCTTCTTAGGAAAGGTTTTTCCATTCTTCTTGCCCCTTGGGGAAGCCTTCTGATCTTGCTTGTAATAGGGAACATATAGACGATGAACACAATTTCTGGCTATATATCCTGGCGTGCCACAGTGGTAACATGTTTGCCTCTTAATATAAATAGCACCCAATGATATATCAACACATGGAGATCCGGAGGATCTATGAGGACGAGACTATCCTTGTTGTGTTGATTTCTTATGTGTCTTCCCTTTATTGTCAAGACTCTACGTGTTATTATCAGTACAATTTTGTGTTGTGGGGTCATCTGAGTTTGATGACACGTTAGAATAATATTCATTTTCACTAGCTTGAACCCCTTTACTATCAGAAGCAACATCATTTACTATATCTGCACATGACGTAGAAGCATTAAAATTGATCTGTCACACCCTCAAAATCCACTAACGGAGTTTTACCGTCAGAGGGTGTGAACTGGCAGGATCGGAATCATCAGTTATAATCAAACCATAAAATAAAGTTTCAAAACCATGAAAACGTTTACGAGTAATTAAATGCGGAAGCGTAAAAACCTTTAATCAAAAGTTGCGTCACGCAGGACGACTTAAAACCAAAGATAACCGTTAAAAAAATAAGTTTGCAGGACAAAAGCGTTTTCAATCAATGCATGTTCCTAAACCGCGCGCCCGCCTCGGCTACCTGAGAATAACATACTAAAAGTGTCAACACAAGGTTGGTGAGTTCACAAGTTATATAAAAATAAATCGCTTAGCGTTTGCGTTCAGCGTTACAGCGTTTTGCGTTAAGCGTTTTGCGTAACAACGTTACGGCGTTTTGCGTTAAGCGTTTTGCGTAACAACGTTACGGCGTTTTGCGTTACCAGATAGTGTTATGTCAAATTATATATCGATAGGTAGCTAGTCTATACAACAAGTATTACTAAGTGTTCGACACCGAAGCTGACTCGTTTAATAAGTGCCTTGTCACCAGGTCCTCCAGACCATGGTACGTGTTAGCCAAAATTACACCCGCTCGACCTCCAGTCGAGTTTAGCGTTGGATGGGGTTTGTCAAACCCAGTAATACTACTCAACAGTGACTCGCAATTCTAAATATTAACCGGTTCGATGTGTAGGACTTCAAATATTTCGTTTGCCACTTAGCCTTTACAAGTGATATATAATTTATAACAAAATCTTAAATGCGTTGTGGAGTATGTTATCTCGCCCAAGTGAAAAACGTTTGAAAACAGTTTAAAGAGGGGAAAGTGAAACTCACTGTTTGCGAAGAATTTCCCAAAATAAATCAAGAATTTCCCAAAATAAATCACCAAGATGCGCGTCACCGAAAAACTCTCTCTAACGTTCTAAAACAACAAAGAGATTTTCTAAGTGTCGGAATATTATCGAGTCTCTAGACCCGGCACATAATACCTATGCACATAACATGTTTCGTGTTTCGTTTGTGAATCGTGTGTGACTTTAACAAGTGTTTTTGTGACACATCACATGTGTAAGCAATCATATACGTGTCATGTATTCATAACGTACAGTACTAGCAATTATTCCCCGTAAGGGCATTTTGGTCAACAAATAACAATTAACTAGCCATTATTCCCCATAAGGGCATTTTGGTCAAATTATGACAATCAATTAGCAGTTATTCCCCGCAAGGGCATTTTAGTTAAAACACGACAATTATCTTGCAATCATTCCCCTCAAGGGCAATTTGGTCAAAACACGATAATAAATTAGCAAGTATCATATTTCATGCATTTTCACAAAACTCAGCAGCTAGTTTCACCAAGACAGAAATCCTACTAGAAAGATTGTACTGTTTCACCGATCATAGCATCTCAATTAATTTACCAAAAATCATCACAGAAGCACATACGTCTTAGGTTTCCAGAACATATTTTATTACATTTTTATTCCTCATAGTTTTCTCACAATCATCAAATCATTACAGCAAACTCATAACAGTCAAATTCATGCGCAACAGAATGTTATTTGCAATTCCCGTTAAAAGAAAAATCCAATAAATGCAAGACCACTTGGGTTAGGTTCCTAACTCAATGAGTCAACTTCCAGAAGTGAAACTAACCCAATTGGTCTCGTAGTTCATGAGATATAACATTTACAACATAACCTAACAGCAGGTCTAACAGCTCAGCTTTGCACAACGTTTTTGTAAAATCATAAAAGTTAACTTCTACTTGTCCAAAAATTACAAGTTTATATTCTTTAGAAACTAGACTCAGCCTAGTTTACTGTAGTACCAACAAACTCAACCAATTTTTAGGTTTACACTTCGTTACAGTCACTTAAACATCAAATACACATTCTATCCAGAAACTGTTTGCATCCAAACTCAACATAATAACAACCTATGAACTATCATGTATTCATATGACCCTCTAGAATCCATAAAACCATCCATGCACATCAATTACATATTACACACTTGATTAGGGTTTGTGTTTGAACTCAAATCAAAGACACAACAATTTACATGCAACAAGATTCAATCTAGTTATCAAATCAACAACAATCATGTTAACTTCATACATACATGAAATCGGCTCATCTAGGTTTTCAATTAACCCATTAAACCTCAAAATCAATAAACAAGAATGTATAGAATAATCAAATATACCTTCCTAGCACCTAGTTCTTCAATCAACCACTTGATTTGATGTTGTATGTGTGTGTATAATGGACGGCAGCCGTGAGGGAGGGGGTAGGGGGTTTCCGATCGGGGTTGGGAGTGTAGAAAATAAGTTAGGGTTTAGGTTATTAGTATATATTTATAATAATAATAAGTTACACTCAAGTCCCTCCACTATCAAGTGTTACTTTTCTAGCCTAACTAACTTGTTTACATCTTGAGTTAACGTTTATAACCATGTTATCACATAACACATAAGTCTAACACATAATTATCACATAATTACTGTTTTGACATTTTTCGTTTATTCATCAATCGTTTGCGTCAACTCGTTTGCGTTTCGGTGCAAATCCCGAAAGACTACACATGTAGTAAGTGTTAAGCGTCATTTAAACCCTAGTTTAAATGTAATGAAGTGTGCGTTATAGATTTAGTGATCTTAAGTTTGAATTGACGGAGTTGAGTTAACGGAGTTAACCTGAAATTGACGATTGTCACATCATTCCCATGTTAAAGGATTTTCGTCCCAAAATTTGAGTCAAGTCGTGATGAGTGTCTGAAAGAGTAAGAAAAAAAATTTCAGTTTGTCATATCATCCCCTAGTAGAAAGAAATTTCGTCCCGAAATTTAATTCATACCTCCGGTGATGTCTGACGGTTTGCCGAGTTTCGCGGTTTTCTGTGTTTGGTTAGCCCTTCAAAAAGGTGAGGATACTTTTTCATCATTTGATCCTCGCGTTCCCACGTGAACTCCGGTCCACGTCTCGAGTTCCAACGAACCTTATCGATTGGAATTTTGCTGTGTTTGAGCGTTTTGGTTTCCCAATCCAAAACCTCGACTGGTTCCTCAATGAATCGTAACTGTTCATCAACTTGTAGTTCCTCCAAAGGGACTACTTGGGTTTCATCAGATAGGCATTTCTTCAAATTTGATACGTGGAATACATCGTGTACGCCACTGAGTTCTGTTGGTAGGTCCAGTCGGTACGCCACCGGACCAATGCGCTCAGTTATCCGGTACGGACCAACATACCGTGGGTTGAGTTTGTTTCGCTTCCCAAAGCGAACCACACCTTTCCAAGGTGAGACTTTGAGTAACACCCGATCGTTCACTTGAAATTCGAGAGGTTTTCGGCGCTTGTCGGCGTAACTCTTTTGGCGATCTCGTGCTGCTGCCATGCGATTTCGGATTTGAACAATCTTTTCCGAAGTTTCGAGTACCAGTTCCGGACCAGTGATTTGGCTGTCACCCACCTCAGCCCAGCAGAGTGGTGATCGACACTTCCGTCCGTACAGCGCTTCAAACGGCGCTGCCTTAATACTTGCGTGGTAGCTGTTATTGTATGAAAACTCTACCAAGGGTAAGTGGGGTTCCCAACTTTTTCCGAAATCCAATACGCAGGCACGCAACATATCCTCCAGGGTCTGTATAAATCGCTCACTTTGCCCATCCGTCTAAGGATGGTATGCTGTGCTCATATCGAGACGGGTGCCTAGTGCGCTTTGCAGCGACTTCCAAAAGTGCGAAGTGAAACGAGAATCTCGATCAGAATTGATTGAGACAGGCACTCCGTGTCTAGACACTACTTCCTTCATGTAAACATGAGTCAGTCTTTCCATTTTGTCCGTTTCTTTAATTGCTAGGAAGTGTGCCGATTTAGTCAACCGGTCAACGATCACCCAGATGGTATCGCATCCCGTCGGTGTCTTAGGTAAACCCGTAATAAAATCCATTGAGATGTGTTCCCATTTCCACATTGGGAGTTCCGGTTGTTGCAGTAGACCAGATGGTTTCTGGTATTCTATCTTGAATCTGGCACAAGTCAAGCATTTGCTCACGTAGGTGGCAATGTCGGCTTTCATGTTCGGCCACCAGTAAAGTGCCTTTAAATCATGATACATTTTATCTGAGCCAGGGTGGATAGAATATCGGGACTTGTGTGCTTCGTCCATCACTAGAGTTCTCAACTCTCCGTATCGTGGAACCCAAATCCGGTTCTCAAAATAACGAACCCCGTCCGATCTGGTTTCAAGTTGTTTGTTCATGCCCCGCATGAGTTCCGATGGAAGATTGTCATCTTTCAAAGCTTCAAGTTGCGCATCGCGAATCTGATCGGGTAAGCTGGCATGAATCGTGAGTTGCAATGCTCTCACCCGTCTGGGTTTATCTGTTTCTTTTCTGCTGAGGGCGTCGGCCACCACATTGGCCTTGCCAGGGTGGTACTTGATGGCACAATCATAATCTTTGAGCAGCTCGACCCAACGACGCTGTCGCATGTTCAGCTCCTTCTGATCGTAGATATGTTGGAGATTCTTGTGGTCGGTGTAAATGGTAAACTTGGTACCGTACAAGTAATGCCTCCATATCTTAAGGGCAAACACCACAGCTCCGAGTTCCAAATCGTGGGTCGTGTAGTTCTTCTCGTGAACCCGTAGTTGTCGAGAGGCGTAGGCTATAACTTTCTCGAGTTGCATCAGCACACAACCGAGACCTTGTATAGATGCGTCACAGTGTACCTCAAAATTTTCCGTTCCCTCGGGGAGGGCTAAAATAGGGGCGCTGCAGAGTTTGGTTTTCAATAGTTGAAAGGCAGATTCTTGCGCGTCACCCCAATCGTACTTAGTGCCCTTGTGAGTCAAAGCGGTGAGGGGTTGAGCAATCTTTGAAAATCCCTCGATGAAACGCCGATAGTAGCCGGCCAGTCCTAGGAATTGTCGCACCTCAGTCGGAGTCTTAGGTGCTTCCCAGTTTTTGATGGCCTCTACCTTACCGGGATCGACGTGGATACAATTCTCGTTGATCACATGTCCTAAAAAGTGAACCTCGCGAAGCCAAAATTCACATTTCGAGAGTTTTGCATACAGTTGTTCCTTCTTCAATAGTTCCAGAATTACCCTTAAGTGCTCTTCGTGGTCAGTCTCGTTCTTGGATTAGACGAGAATGTCATCGATGAAAACAATCACAAACTTGTCGAGGTACGCCTTGCATACTCGATTCATGAGATCCATAAATACGGCTGGTGCGTTGGTAAGGCCAAAAGGCATAACCGAAAACTCGTAGTGACCATACCGTGTTCTGAAAGCCGTCTTTGAGATATCTTCTTCGCGCACTCTAAGCTGATGGTAACCAGATCGCAGATCGATCTTCGAGTAGTAACTCGATCCTTGAAGCTGGTCAAACAAATCATCAATTCGGGGTAAAGGATAACGGTTCTTGACCGTCACCTTGTTCAATTCCCGGTAGTCGATGCACATTCGGAAAGTCCCGTCTTTCTTTCGGACAAACAAGACAGGGGCTCCCCACGGCGATGAGCTAGGTCGGATAAAACCCTTATCCAACAAATCTTGCAACAGAGTGGACAACTCCTGAAGTTCCGCCGGTGCGAGCTGATACGGGGCTCGTGCTATGGGTGCTGCACCGGGTGTCAACTCGATTTGGAATTCGACTTGACGAATAGGAGGGAGTCCGGGCAAATCCTCCGGGAAAACTTCAGGGAAGTCTCGCACAACAGGTATATCTTCAATTCGTTTCTCCTCCGCGGGTTTCTCAACAATCTGAGCCAAAATTGCCGGATGACCCTTTCGTAGATACTTCTGCGCCTTCATAAGGGTAATGACGCTGGTGGTCATACCGCTTCTCTCGCCTCGGACCGAAATGATCTCGCCGGAAGGGGTGGTAATATGGACTATCTTATCGTGGCATATAATCTCCGCTCGGTTCTCGGATAACCAGTCCATGCCGACAACGACATCGAAACTACTAAGCGTAAAAGGAATAAGGTCGATATCAAAGACATGACCTGACAGTTTTAACTTACATCCCGCAAGTACATGAGTCGTTACTATAGTCTTACCGTCAGCTAATTCAACAGGAAACTTAGCATCTAACGGAATTGGAGTTACGTCTAAGAGTTGACTAAAGGTTTTCGACACAAAACTCCTATCAGCTCTAGTGTCAAACAATACAGAAGCAAAACAATCGTTTACAGGGAACTTACCAGTCACCACGTACGGATCATTGCGGGCTTGACCCGACCCAATCACAAACGCTCTTCCCTTGCCATTGCTTCCACCACTACTGCCACTTCCATTACCTCCATTGTTGCCATTCTGTTTCAGCTTGGGGAAATCTTTTCTGAAATGACCTTCCTGCCCACATTCAAAGCATCCCTTCGTCGTCATAGGTGGCTTAGGAGCACCCTTTGCCGCAAGGTCTCCTCTACATTCTTTCGCTTGGTGACCCATCTTTCCGCATCTCTGACACTTGGCACGGTCACATTGGCCAACATGATGATAGTTGCACCCGTTGCACTTTGGATATTTCCCAGCATATCCGCTCGAAACCTGCCCGCTACCGTTGTTGTTGTTGTTGTGATTCTGAGTGTTAAAGCTCCGAGTGAATTCGGGCTTACGGTAGTGTTGTTGCGGTGGGAGGTTCGAGGATGAAGATCTGGTGTTGTCAAACTTCCTCTTCCCGCTGTTCGGGTTGCTGTTGCTGTTATTGTCGTTACTCTGGTTGTCACGGGCTTTAACGGTCGAACCCCTAGGTGGTAACGCACCTTGGGTCACAGCCTGATCCGTCAGTTTGTGAGCTAAACGGATCGCTTGTTGGATCGTGGCTGGTCTGGAAGACGTTACCATGCCCTGAATCTGCGGTGCTAACCCATCAATGTACATTTCGATCCTCTTGCTCGGCGGATCCACCATCCGCGGACACATCACAGCCAACTCGTGCGAACGGGTAGTGTAGGCTTCGATTTCCGAACCCCACCATCTTCAGCGACCAAAATTCTGACTCTAATTTTGAAATTTCTTCCCTCGGACAGTACTCCTCTCGCATCATATTTTTGAACCCCTCCCAGTTCATCGCATTAGCCAGTTCCAATCCAAGGATCTGGACGTTCGAATTCCACCAAGTGAGGGCAGAATCCTCAAGTGTTCCAGCAGCGAATTTGACCCTACTGGCAGGGGGACAATTACACATCTCAAAGGCCGACTCGGCCTTCTCAGCCCAACGCAGGAAGCCTATAGCTCCCTCAGTGCCCTTAAACGTACTGGGCTTGCAGTCAAGGTAGTTCTTGAACGTACACGTTCCACTCGGACCTCCAGCTTGATTCTGAACGTGCGCGGCTAAAGCGGCCGCAACATGGTCGTTCAGCAGAGTTTGGAGTTCAGCTGCAGTCAAGCTGATGTTACCACGTCCTCGTCCAGCGTTTCTTCCAGCCATTTCCTAGAATCACAGTATAAAATGTTAAACATGAATTTTTCTTTCATATACAACACACCATACACGTAATAAAAAGATAGGTAAGAAAGAAATAAGAAACAACATCACGTCACAACCACATATTAATCTAAATAAAAATTCATGATTAAAACCATTGTATTCGCTACAAAGTATTTCCAATCAATCCTTAAAATCATAGAAAAATAATAGTTCGGATGGAGACAACCCCTCCATCTAAGTGTCATCATCACTAGATGTCGTCATCCGAGGACACCTCTGAGTGTGCCTCTTCCTCAGCCGGTTCTTCCTCCGGTTCTTCTTCGGGTTCCTCCTCGGGATCTTCCTCGGGATCTTCCTCAGGCTCCTCTTCGGGATCTTCTTCAGGTTCGGCCTCAGGCCCCGCCTCAGGCTCGGCCTCAGGATCTGCCTCAGGTTCGGCTGCGTTCTGAGCAAGTTGCATTTGCAAGACATCGCAACGCTCCAACGCTATCTCAGTTCGGGTCCTTGCTTCTTGGAGTTGCTCTTGTAAGTCTATCATCTCGGCTTGCATCTTCATCATAACCTTCATTTGCTGATCACTACCCTCTCCCATTTCCTTCATTGCCGCTGCCATGCGGGCAATCTCCTCCTTAGTCTCGGTTCCGTCTTTTAACATTCTGGAAACGTTCTCCCTCGTATAGCGCATGTAACCCACGTCACGCTCCAAGCATGAAACAACAGCTGCGAGAACTCTCTCTACAGGTTCGGTTATGGGTGGTATGGTGTTGGGATAAGCAGGGTGGTTCAGGTGAGGCAACGGGGGAACTTGTTCGCGATAGACCATACGTCTGATCATGTTAGGGTACCAATCCCAGCTAACGTCGTTTTCGTAAATGCCTCCGGATAGGCGGTACCTCTTCGGTGCGGGAGCTTCGAGTTCCGGGACTACTCGGGGTGGTGAGGCGGTAGGTAACTGCGGTTCCTTCCCGTGAGCATGCGTCATCGAATCGGATGATGATGAGGGTGGCGTCGACATTCCTACAGGTAAACCGTGTATGCGCGCGCGTATGAGTGAAAGAGGTAAAGAGATAAGATTACAAGACTACACAAACCTATGCAGTGCGTAACATTATAACTAATGGGTCGTCGCGGTTATAGTCTAGTATGCATGCAGCTTCTAGTTCGCTATAACCAATGGCTCTGATACCAATCTGTCACACCCTCAAAATCCACTAACGGAGTTTTACCGTCAGAGGGTGTGAACTGGCAGGATCGGAATCATCAGTTATAATCAAACCATAAAATAAAGTTTCAAAACCATGAAAACGTTTACGAGTAATTAAATGCGGAAGCGTAAAAACCTTTAATCAAAAGTTGCGTCACGCAGGACGACTTAAAACCAAAGATAACCGTTAAAAAAATAAGTTTGCAGGACAAAAGCGTTTTCAATCAATGCATGTTCCTAAACCGCGCGCCCGCCTCGGCTACCTGAGAATAACATACTAAAAGTGTCAACACAAGGTTGGTGAGTTCACGAGTTATATAAAAATAAATCGTTTAGCGTTTGCGTTCAGCGTTACAGCGTTTTGCGTTAAGCGTTTTGCGTAACAACGTTACGGCGTTTTGCGTTAAGCGTTTTGCGTAACAACGTTACGGCGTTTTGCGTTACCAGATAGTGTTATGTCAAATTATATATCGATAGGTAGCTAGTCTATACAACAAGTATTACTAAGTGTTCGACACCGAAGCTGACTCGTTTAATAAATGCCTTGTCACCAGGTCCTCCAGACCATGGTACGTGTTAGCCAAAATTACACCCGCTCGACCTCCAGTCGAGTTTAGCGTTGGGTGGGGTTTGTCAAACCCAGTAGTACTACTCAACAGTAACTCGCTATTCTAAATATTAACCGGTTCGATGTGTAGGACTTCAAATATTTCGTTTGCCACTTAGCCTTTACAAGTGATATATAATTTATAACAAAATCTTAAATGCGTTGTGGAGTATGTTATCTCCCCCAAGTGAAAAACGTTTGAAAACAGTTTAAAGAGGGGAAAGTGAAACTCACTGTTTGCGAAGAATTTCCCAAAATAAATCACCAAGATGCGCGTCACCGAAAAACTCTCTCTAACGTTCTAAAACAACAAAGAGATTTTTCTAAGTGTCGGAATATTATCGAGTCTCTAGACCCGGCACATAATACCTATGCACATAACATGTTTCGTGTTTCGTTTGTGAATCGTGTGTGACTTTAACAAGTGTTTTTGTGACACATCACATGTGTAAGCAATCATATACGTGTCATGTATTCATAACGTACAGTACTAGCAATTATTCCCCGTAAGGGCATTTTGGTCAACAAATAACAATTAACTAGCCATTATTCCCCATAAGGGCATTTTGGTCAAATTATGACAATCAATTAGCAGTTATTCCCCACAAGGGCATTTTAGTCAAAACACGACAATTATCTTGCAATCATTCCCCTCAAGGGCAATTTGGTCAAAACACGATAATAAATTAGCAAGTATCATATTTCATGCATTTTCACAAAACTCAGCAGCTAGTTTCACCAAGACAGAAATCCTACTAGAAAGATTGTACTATTTCACCAATCATAGCATCTCAATTAATTTACCAAAAATCATCACAGAAGCACATACGTCTTAGGTTTCCATAACATATTTTATTACATTTTTATTCCTCATAGTTTTCTCACAATCATCAAATCATTACAGCAAACTCATAACAGTCAAATTCATGCGCAACAGATTGTTATTTGCAATTCCCGTTAAACGAAAAATCCAATAAATGCAAGACCACTTGGGTTAGGTTCCTAACTCAATGAGTCAACTTCCAGAAGTGGAACTAACCCAATTGGTCTCGTAGTTCATGAGATATAACATTTACAACATAACCTAACAGCAGGTCTAACAGCTCAGCTTTGCACAACGTTTTTGTAAAATCATAAAAGTTAACTTCTACTTGTCCAAAAATTACAAGTTTATATTCTTTAGAAACTAGACTCAGCCTAGTTTACTGTAGTGCCAACAACCTCAACCAATTTTCATGTTTGCACTTCGTTACAGTCACTTAAACATCAAATACACATTCTGTCCAGAAACTGTTTGCATCCAAACTCAACATAATAACAACCTATGAACTATCATGCATTCATATGACCCTCTAGACTCCATAAACACCATCCATGCACATCAATTACATATTACATACTTGATTAGGGTTTGTGTTTGAACTCAAATCAAAGACACAACAATTTACATGCAACAAGATTCAATCTAGTTATCAAATCATCATCAATCAACAACAATCATGTTAACTTCATACATACATGAAATCGGCTCATCTAGGTTTTCAATTAACCCATTAAACATCAAAATCAATCAACAAGAATGTATAGAATAATCAAATATACCTTCCTAGCACCTAGTTCTTCAATCAACCACTTGATTTGATGTTGTATGTGTGTGTATAATGGACGGCAGCCGTGAGGGAGGGGGTAGGGGGTTTCCGATCGGGGTTGGGAGTGTAGAAAATAAGTTAGGGTTTAGGTTATTAGTATATATTTATAATAACAATAAGTTACACTCAAGTCCCTCCACTATCAAGTGTTACTTTTCTAGCCTAACTAACTTGTTTACATCTTGAGTTAACGTCTATAACCATGTTATCACATAACACATAAATCTAACACATAATTATCACATAATTACTGTTTTGACGTTTTTCGTTTATTCATCAATCGTTTGCGTCAACTCGTTTGCGTTTCGGTGCAAATCCCGAAAGACTACACATGTAGTAAGTGTTAAGCGTCATTTAAACCCTAGTTTAAACGTAATGAAGTGTGCGTTATAGATTTAGTGATCTTAAGTTTGAATTGACGGAGTTGAGTTAACGGAGTTAACCTGAAATTGACGATTGTCACAGTTCACACATTTAAAAACATGCTTGATTTCCTCTAGGGATCTTGATCCAACAATTTCATATTGAACCTGTTTACCATACTTCATGTCTTTTACCTTTTCTTCCTGCTCTTTGGTAAGAGGAAGACTAGTATAGTTGTCATTGTATGGTGGGGGTACTTGACTATATCCTATACCCTCACCTTCGTTTTCTTTCCGCTATAATTGATTTTCAATCATTGAATTGACTACTTTACTAGAACCCTCGAATTTTTTAAAGTCTAGTTCAGCCCTTTCAAATTTACTAGTTAGATTCAGAATTTCTAACTTGGAGGCTTCCGATTTAGCAGTTAGTTCAGCGATTTCCTGTTTGACATCTAGGTGGTGACAACTTTTTATACTGAATTCAGACTTAAGCTTAGATATGTCCTTTTTTTGTGCTTCTATTTTGTCTAGGAAAGCTTTTTCATTTTTCTTAAGTTTAAAGTTTTCAGATTTTACTCTTGCCATGTCTCTAATCAAGTTATCATTATGGAGCTTATATAAATTTATTTTATCAACGCAATCTTGAGAACATGATTGAAAACTTACCTCCGTAGACGAACTCTGAAATACTACTTGTAAGGGAGCAGACTGATTAACAGTATTTCCAAACATTGAGATGGGTTGTGGAGAATCCATTGAGTAATTAAAGGAATTAATCTGATTTTCCCGCCAAAATTTTTCGAAAAATATGATCGCCAAAATTCTCAAGAAAGATGTCCCACTCAAAAGAAGCGTCTAGGAAAAAATTTTGTTCAAGACAAATTTTTCCGATTTTCCCGCCAAAAATTCAACAAAAATCACCCGAAAAAAAATTTGTTTTTGCCAAAATCTTCAGGAATGAAGTCTCACTTATAAGGAGTATTCAGGAAAAATTTCGTTCAACAAAACTTTTCCCGCCAAAAAACTCTTGTTTTATATATATTTTTTTACCGAGAACTATTACTTCTGACTGAGAATTCTTCTTGACTTTGACCAAGAACACAAGTGTTGACCGAGAACCCACAAATTTTACCGAGAACAACAATACGAAGAACAATAACAAGATTAGATGAAATAGTTTCAATGCATACGATTCTATTATCAAATAAATCGTCAAATACATAAACCGATTCACACAGAATATAATGCTCTCTGGATGTGATGGCTATCAAAGTGTGAGAGAGATCTCTAGTTCTGTTTAACAACTACTAACCCTAAAATGATTAAACATGCTTTATATAGTTAGCGTTTACAAGAGGCCTTATAACCAAGCCCAACTAAGCCCAAACATAAATCAACATGATTTCTGTATTAATAACCCATGCAAACCGAAATCCCTATGGATTTCGGTATTACATGCTCCAAGCCGTAAATTCCATCTTGTATAATACTTCGACTCTTCTAGATTATTTCTCTTTTGTCTTGATCATGTCAGGTCTTTTGATATGCGTCAGTCTAACCAAATCGTGACCCAACAAACCGGGAAATGAAGTCTTCAATAGACTCATTGTCCCGTCTCACGACATCTAAGATTTCGGAAGGATCACGGGTGTGCTTCTTTTGTTGACTGAAGTGTTGAGAAAATTTAACCACCAGATCATCCCAACTCTTGATTTGCCCATCCGGAAATTTTTCCAACCATTCGCGAGCTGCTCCAGTCAACGTTAATGCGAACATGTGGCACCGGTAAGGGAGGGTCCAACCACTGACTCCTCCAACAACCACAAAGTTTAACAAATGATCGCTTGGATCTGACGTTCCAGTGTACTTTCCCAAAGTAGTAGGGATCTTCACGTTAAAGGGGAACGGTGCAGTAGCGATGCGCGGGATAAATTTCGATTTCTTGGAAAATGCTTCGGGACGGTATGGTTTTGTGAAGTCTTCCTTCGCATCGCTGTGATACTCAATATGGCGAACTATCGCACGCGGGTGACTAGTTCCCTCTTTTCCATGGATTCTGCTATCACCACTGAAGTAACTAACTTCACTTGGACGATACGTTGGATCGTAGCTTTCATACTCGACTCTGCTGGAAGGCTCGCGTGTGACTGTGCGAGGACGATCACGTCTCCTTCTTTCAAAATCATCTTTAGAGAATCTTTCCATTTGAAGACTATCATGCATCTGGCTCCTCCGAACTGTTGGCGGAGGAGATGGATATATCCTGGGAGTCTCATCATAAGCCAAAGTGCAGCGCGGATTCGCTCGTAGCGAGTTATACGCTTGTATTCAGCTAGAGCATTTTCCTTGCTGAATGTGTAACCAGTCTTCGGGAGATTGGATCCCCCCAAATCTGGAGTTACGACGGTTAGACCTAACAGGTTCGAAATTATCGGATACGTCTTCCAGACCCAATTTCGTGCGAGCCAGACGAGTTTCAACCATAACGTGTCCTAAGTCACCCGGAGTTGGACCCCCAGGTGCTTCGACATCATTAATGCGCCTAACTGTTGCCGGAGTTCCCGTCGGCCCTTGGAGAGATTGACTCATATCGTTCGGAACAACGAACACTTTTACATTTCTAGCACAAGCACGGATCGCAACAATTGAAGAAACACGGATCTAATCCCCTAAGGGCCTGGATCCAATGAGTCTATAGGGTATGGGTCAAACTATTACTAAACTAACGATACGAGTCCGATCTCCCAAGTCCAATGACAGAAACCTGCAAAACAACCACCGTGAGCTCGTTACGGAAATGACAAGAGGGGGGGGTCTTCCCGTAACCACCCTCCAGCGTGAGAATAAGTACAGTTCCGATGGATAGAAAGTACTTAAGTATTTAGAGTAGATAGTTGGGAGAGAATGTTTACCTCATAGGAATGATGAAGATATTTATAGCCGAAGGGTAAGGGAATGTGATGGGTCCAACTGTCCCTTTCCAGATTATGCCTTCGTAACTGCGTGGACACGTGTCCGCGTATGATAGGACGAGCTATATCAGCCATGTGCATGGTTGTAACAACCTGGACACATGTCTACTCATGATAGGACGAGCTATTTTGGCCATGTGCATGTTTGTAACAACCTCGCCAGCTGTCCTTCTTCTATTGGCTGTTACGTCTCGTGCTTTCCAAGAAAGGATCTTGGTAAATCTTCTAGAAAGGAGTTGGTTAATTACAGTTGTTTTCTGACGTCACCTTCTGGTAATCCTTGCGGGTGGGCATAGTACCTTGCGGATGGCTTCTGAGGGCGTCTGGATTATTCCGCATACAATCTTTAGATCATGTTTATTGATGTTCCTTTATCTTGAGTTATGTGGGTGATTCATACGTCCCACGAGTGACGTATGAAGGGGTCCCCTCTTACCCGCGGGTGATCATAAGGGTTATATGGGTCTTTTTAGTATCCTACCTCTATAACCAGATAATTACAAGATTTTTTTATAAATCCAATCTTAAATAACTTGACTCATTTTCATCTCTAATAAAAATGATTAAAAAAATTAAATATTTGAATTTGATGTATCTTAGAATAGATTGCGTAACTCACTGATTTTTAATTATTATAATATCATAAAGGAAAAACATCCCAATTGCCTAGATATATAAAATTCATCATCTTTGTCTTTAAAATAACAATCTTATTCCAAGCTCTTTTCCTTTAATGCATCCATCCCTACGCCAACAAGTATGATGATTTCTCTTGTCTTTGTTGATAAATTTCGCTTAATCATTGTTGTGACGTATGGGTCTATATATATATAGAGATATTCGGATCTCAATATTGGGAGTGGGACCCATATGCATATGGGCTTTCAGAATCATATCAATAATTTATGAGGATGCTCCAACTAGTGTCACGACATAGGGCTAAACGATATCAAACTTAAACCTTTATTTTCAATCATTATCGTTACATTTTTTGAACAGGTGATAGGAGACATCGACTCATAACCACGGCTAAAGGTCTTCTATACGTGTTTGATAATTATTTATCACGGATCTTACATCTTCGTTGTTCACATGCTTTTGATAATTATATTAACTAGGTAATACCTGCCACGTTGCGCCGGCGGGTTAGTATCGGTTAAGTTCATTACGCCAACGATACCAAAACAAAAATATAAATTTGTAAACGCACGAAAATTGATACACGTACAACTTATAATCAAAACGACACAACTTGGGTCGGTACGTATTAGTTAGGTTCATTGTGTATCGGCACTGAACCAATAAAAAACGTAAAATGAACATATTTTTAAAAAAAAAAAAGAAACAGCCAAAATCGTGCGACGGCTAGTTGATGCGAATTCGGTTTATATTAGTTAGGTTTGTTACGGTACGAAAACTAAACCCAAAATATAAATTTGTAAAATAAATATATTTAATAAACATATTTTAATTTTAAGCAAAAAGGAATTCAAATAAAATATAAAAAAAAAACATTCTTACTGTTGTAAATTCGTGGATTGTAAAAATATTTTTTAAAAACTCCAAAAAACCGCTTGATTAGGACTAAACTAACTCCCAAAAGTGAACACAATGAAAACTATCAAAGCCAGTTTACCAATCAATAATGATGTAATTTCATCTTATAATTATCTACCTATTCTAAAAAGTAAAATAATTGATGACACATGTTACTCTATGGTTAATTATCACAATCTTTTTCCTCTAAATCTAATATATGTCATATATTAATATTATCTACTTTCCTTTTACACCCCATTTACGTATTTATACTATATAATAAATAAAGCTTTATTATGCCACATGTCATCACCAAATGGTTTCTTACAAAATTTTCCCACCCCTCTCTCATATTAAATACATTAATCTTTCTTATTAATAGTTTTGTATTTCATTTTAAAATCTTTTTAATCTTTCATTTTCTCTTTTAATAATTAATTTAAATACTAGCATAAATATACTATTTTTTTAATATAAATATATTATATTATTATTAACATTAGGTTTTTACAAGCCACCAATTTTCACGTTGATTTTGAATAATGATCGCAAAAAATAAGGTTTTAAATCTATTATTATATATTTGGTAATTAATATTTAAGGTTTTATAAGAAATGATATTATTGGATGAAAAGACAAAATTATGTTAAATTTAAAATTCAGTACACTTGAACTTATTAAATATATATGATCGTTTACTAAATAGCAAGTTTTTTTTATTCAAACTCTTAAAAGACAAATTCACTGTTGATGTATTCTCAGTGTTTATGTTAATTTCAACGAGTGGTTTTCTTTAACCGGGTAAAGTATTAAACATGTTTCAGGTCAAAACAATTTATTATTAGATAGAGTTTCGGTTACTGGGTTTAAAAAGTAATCATTTACAACTTCTTTTTTTAATTGGTATTTAATCAACTCATCATTTATATTAAGTTTATTATCTTAAAAATTCACAAAAGTATAAACACTAGACTAAATGTTTTGGTTTTTAGGTGGATAAGACAACTTCTTATCTTTGGAATACAAATGTTAAACATTAGCACCCTGTTAATCAGATGACAAATTAACTTTGTATCTCCTTTTATTATTGAAGATTTCAAAAATATAGATTTCTTTATTAAACGAGTTGTACTTACACCAATAAATGAGGTTGCTCAAGAAATTAGCAAACGTTAGTTATCCATGTTTCTACGAGATAAAAAATATTACCATTTTTCCAATGCTATCTATCATACGTAAAATGATAAGTTACAAGAAAGTATTAGTTTCCTGATGTTTTAAATGGCCTCAAAATTTACGGCAGTCACGTCATATGTTAGTCCTAAAACAGATGTTGAACTGATATTGCTTAAAACATTAACTAGAAAATTGGCCTATGCAATGAATCTAAACTACATATGAAAATGCACCATGATAACCGTGCTATAGAAGCTGAAATCATATCCAGAAATAATAAGAAATCATATTGGAACTCATACTTTTATTCTTAAGAAAAATGTACACCTTAAGATAAAATAAGTATTTCAAAGAATGAAATTTTCACTTTATTTTTGTTTTGCAATGAATATTAATAAAAACTAAGTTCAATCATTATAGATTGTTTTTTAGACAATTTATTTTAGCTTATTGTTAGTTATGTGTTACGTTATCTAGAGTTAAAAATAGAAACAATGTGAAACTACAAAGTTTTGATATAAAATGTAAAGTTACAAATAAAACTACAAATATTATGTACAAAGAAATATTTTGAGATTTATGAATTTTGTAACAACTTTTTATTTCCATATTGTGTATTGTGTAATTTATTATATCATATAATATATCTTTATATTTGTTAAACATATTTTTTTGTATTTTACGTTGTGTTATTTTTAAATAAATTTGTTTATTGTAGCCCGTGTACTACACGGGTAGCTAACCTAGTAATCTATAATATGTATAAACGAAACCTTTAAAAGCTCTCTGGTTGTTTCATATATTCTCTCAAACCACCAGATTTCATTATTTATAAATGGAGGCTTCTCATCATTTGAGTAGAATTCACGGGTATGAGTTTTATCAAACCCAGATATTCTTTTAACGGGTTATAACATCTTATTAAATTAAAAATTACTCTCACCAAATATTTGATATGAAAATCCTATAAAATAGGGATATAATAAAAATTAATATTTGATTTCTTTAAAAAAAGATATATATTATGTATAATCAAAAAACAATTTTATAGTAATAAAAATAAGTGGGTCATGGGCCTCACCAAACCCAAATAGCTTTTAAATCGGGTTATAATGTCTCATTTATATGTGAAACTCTTTCATCATCAAATACTAAGTATATTATTAACTTCTATACAATAAATAAAATTATAATCCAAAAAATATATAAATATTATAAACGAATAATTTAAAATAACCCCCATAATATGGGGATAAAAGCTAGTATTATATATATATATATATAGCATGATTTAATTATTCATTTTTCTTTAAACTATATATATATATATATATATATATATAAACGAGGGTTGAGTTATTTTACAAAGGCCAACAAAATTGAGAAGTGTGAGAAACCATAATTAATTAACATGTGTCAAGTGAGGACCAAAGGAAAAAGATATAAAAGTAATAATACATATTTGTTTCTCTGTATATGCAAGTCACATGTTAATTTTTCATCAGTTTTAAAAGTCTATAACTTTTTCATACGATATTTTTTTAAAATAAAATTCATCATAATAACAAGCGTTTTTATCTATAATATGAGTATGATTTTGTTATATAAGAATAAAAAAATAATTCACGTCATTGTGTATTTTTGCTTACCATTGTGTATTTTTCGTCATTGTGTCTTTTTGTTTATTATTGTGTTTTTTTCGTCATTGTGTCTTTCAGCTGATCATTGTGTTTTTTAAATACTAATAACACCGTTGTGTAACAATATGTTAATATAATGAAAAATATCAACAAATTATCTAATACATAAAACACAATGATAAATACATATTAGACAATAACCTGAAACGTAAAACAAATAAACGCATATAACACAATGGCCTGAAACGTAAGACACAATGGTAAATACATATAACACAATGGCCTGAAACGTAAAACACAATTAAATTTACATATTACACAATGACTTGAACGTAATAACAATGAACATAATACTATTTTTCTCAAATTAAGTGAATGTTGAGCATAATGAATAAAACACAAATATAAGTATAACGATAAATGTTAAGCACAAAGACATAGTGACGACCAAAAGACATAATGACGTAATCTTTGTTTTAATTTTTATTTTAAATATGAGTATCAATTTAAAAACACAATGACTAAAATCTATATCATAATGCATAAAAAACCCAATTAAAAACACAATGGACAACCAAATAACACAATATAAAAAACACACAAACTTTTTTTATTTTTATATAACAATATGATATTCATATTAAAGATAAAAACATGTTTGTTATTATGGTAAAAAAATTCAAAAAAATGTCGTATGAAAAAGTTATAGACATTTTAAAATGATGAAAGAATTAAC
Source organism: Bidens hawaiensis (assembly GCF_021521415.1). NCBI lineage: Eukaryota > Viridiplantae > Streptophyta > Magnoliopsida > Asterales > Asteraceae > Bidens > Bidens hawaiensis. Next base: position 1,636,709 of record NW_027491128.1, on the reverse strand, counting down.
ATTTGTCTTGCATGTGGAGAGATAAAGTCATCACAAGTGGGTTATTACCTTCATGTCCTTTTCATCAATTGTTATTCTTAAATTAATCTCCACAATCCAAATCTAAGATCAATGAATTAGATTCATTCTCACCATTTCTCATTTTTGTTGCATTTTGTATTTTAACTTTACCCTATAAACGAAACATTTTAAAAGCTACTTGGTTGCTTCATACGTTCTCTCAAGCCAAAATATTGCTTTATTTGTAAACAAAGGCTTTTCATGCATTTGACCCGAGTTCACGGGTATGGGTCTCACCAAATCCAGATAGCCCTTACATGGTTTATAATATCTCATTAAATTACAAATTAATCTCATAGAGATATACTAAAAAATTAATAACTGATTTTTTGAAAAAAAATATTATTTATAATTATGAAACTATTTTATAGTAAAAAAAACATTAACGGGCCATGGGTCTCACCAAACCCAGATAATTTTTAAACCGGTTTATAACATCTCATATATTTGAGAAACTCTTTCATCAACAAACCTTAAGTATATTATTAACTTTCTTACAACACATAAAATTAAAATTCAAAAAAAGTATATAAATATTATTAGAAACAAATAATATAAAACAATCCTCATAACACAAGGGTTAAAAAGCCAGTAGTAACTTATATACTAACAAATACATAATTCCAACACATTATGTGACACCAACATCTGATCTTTATATATATATATATATATATATGATTGATTTCTTTTGAGAACCATTTTGAGTTTTAAGAACTCGAAAGAACTTAACGTAACAATTTTTTTTCGAATTTTTTTTACACATGTGTAATACGCAAGTATAAGTAATGTACAAAAAATTACAGTATTTGTTTACACACCGAATCGACTTTTTACACATGTGTAACTAACGTTTAAATTTGTGTAATTATTAAAAATACTTATTCTCTCTCATGCTTCATTTTTTAATTAGATTTAATCTCAGCCACATATTTCATATCATTTAATTAAATGTGTGGTTCAAAATTGAGTTCTTAAAGTTCTTAAAACTCACCATGGTTCTCAAAATAACCCTCCGCTATATATATATATATATATATATATATATATAATTTCCATTAATGTCACTATTTTCTTTAATTTTTTTTAAAGGCCAAACTTTTATAGAATAAATTGTTGAATAACAACCCGCAAAGCCATAAGTAGCAAGCCACCCAAAACATACAAAGAGAGAAAAAACAAATACAACCAATGTCCAAGGCCAACTTTGAAGGAGGGCAGGGTGGTCGACGGACCTCGACCCGATCAACCCGACAGACCCGAATTTTTTTACAATATATATATATATATATATATATATATATATATATATATATATAAAGAATATGAACCCAATATACATGGAAAATATAACAACAATCAAATACATTAAAGGAGAATAATTGATTATAAATCAATACTAAAACTAATAATTAAATTTGAATTGAAAAGTTATTTCTTTAGAGGGAGAACTTTAATAGGTTATGCATTGTTAATTAAACTGAAAACACTTCAAGTCGTAAAAATTAGCACAATCAGTCAATTTACGTGGCACATGGCTATACAGAAATTTCTCTAACACCTCTAGAATTCCAATCATCAATTTTGGAATTGCCTATTCTTCATCTTTTCATAGACTGAGAGTGTATTCCTTGCTCTTGCAATTTGCGAATTATATTAAGTGTAACGTGTTTTGGTATTTTTGGAATTGCCGATTGCGTTTTGAATTTTGCATTTTTTTATTCGGGTTTGCCGATCGTAAAATGTGACATTTGTCAATTTCGGGTCTCGATTTGTATTCATTTTATCATTGTTGAGTCAAACAATTGACCTAAGGGGGATATTGCTGAGTCAAAGATTTGACCAGAATGAAGTATATGGAAGATTGGAATCTTCTCAACCTCCTCAGAATTCAGTAAGTATGGATCCGGGCACACCTTAGACATCCGAGCAAGGTTTTACTTAGCCGGGTATGATATTTTGTCTATCGAGCAAGGTTTACTTCAAGAAGTCTTCTTTAGTGGATATCCGAGCAGGGTTTGCAAATTAGTGCATTGCCGGGCAATGTACACTAGTTTATGTAAATCCGGGCAAGGTTCATTTTATCAAGCAAGTCTGTTCTTCAGAGCCAAGTATATTACTCTTCCGAGTAAGGTTTGGTTAACCAAGTCCAAGAAGCCAAGTGATTGGAAGACCAGGCAATGTATTCATTAATAAGTATGGTCCAAGTATGCTTGATGATCTAAAGGAATATCTCTAAGTAATATCGGGCAAGGTTCAGCTCAAGCAAGGAACTGTACTCCCGAGTAAACTTTGCTAATAAGTTATTTTATAGCAAAGAGCTGAAGTGGATCATTGAAGAACAAGGTTGCTCGTAAGGATTTGTCAGGCAAAGTTTGACAAAGCCAAGAAGACTGAAGTCTACCCGGTGAGTATTTTACTTGGTAAAATACTCTTCAAGTAAAGTTTACCCGGAAACTGATTTCGAGTACACTTCTATGTTACCAAGTCCTGAAGGATGGCAGAGTACACAGCGTACTCGGAAAATGAAGATTTATGAAAAGCCTACCTGGAAGACTTGTTTTACACATAGTTTATTTTGAATATGTATTTTGAATATGTATGATTGTATTTAGGGTTTCTAGAAAGAATGACAGCTGTCCTAGGTTGGCAGGCCTATAAATAGAATGTTTAGGGCACGCCGCCAAGGGGGCACAATAAGGATAGACAGACACATTTATTGAGATAGAATATATCGTGTGACGGCTGTCCTAGGATTCCTAAAACCCTAAATCGATTATCCACTTTGTATGATGAAAATTATATAGATGGAAATATTTAGAGTGAATCCTGTGTGTGCTTTCTACCTTTGATTATTCATAGCAACCGTATGTTTGTTATTGATTCCGCCTTTAACAAACGGATATCTTTCTAAATATAGCAACCCGTCATTAACTCACTTGTCGGCACATTAATCTGTGTGAGTTATGACATGATTAAGTAAGATCCAGCTGAAATCGAGGGGCCTGAAAATCATGTAAACCGACCCGTTTTGTAAACCGAAGCTTGGGTATAATCAAAATGATGGATTTTATGTTACAATATTGTTATACACTTGTTGGGTCTTGAAAACATTAATTTAGGTCCTTAAACGAACTCCGGGGACCAAATCCGACATTTTTGAAAGATTAGAAAATCTGGTGACCAACCCCATCGCGCTACGTGATGGGGGATACTCCAAGGGGTCGCGTATCGCGACCAGCATCCAGTGCAGCAGCTCGTATTTTGTTGTTTCGTGTTTTGTTTTGATCCATTTTGCATGCAAATACTTCTTATTTACACCCTTGTTTGACCCTTATCCTTACCCTACATATAAACCATCATTTCCCTTCATTTTCCCCTGCTACAACAACAAATTCTCTCTCAAACTTCAAAGATTCAAGGTTATTTTCTTAGTTGTTCTTGAATGTTTGACTTCCAAAAGTCAAACTGAGTTTAATCTTTCATTCTAATTAGCTTATATAGTCTTAATAATACTTGAATATGGTGGTACAACATATATATAATATACACCCTTTGTTACCTTGGTAGTTACTTCTCCGATCCCGGTCGGTGAGGTTTCGGACCTCGTAAGGAAAGGCTTCATGGAGGACTTCGTGTCCTTGATATATATATATATATATATATATATACACACACACACACACACACACACACTTATATAACTTGTTTATATATAATAACCATGCTTAACTTCTGCTCATTTTAGTTTATTTACAATTTCCATGGTTATGGGTTTGAAGAGTCTAACCACGGTTTAACCGTAACTAGCTCCAAACCGTAAACCGAACTTTGTTAACTAGTTCTTGTTAAATAATTGTTTAAACATGTTTATTGTTAGATTTAAGTTTATAAAATCTTTTTTATAAGTTCTATGGTTATGGGTTTGTAGAATCTTACCTCGGTTTTAACCCGAACCAAGATCCGAACCGAAAACCGAACTTTTGTTTAAATACATTATTGTTAAATTTTTGGTTGTAAAACTTAAGTATCATTACTTATATTTATTATGAAAGTTCTTTGATATTTGGGCATGTAAAAATGTAAGGCCCCGTTACCGATGCCCTACTTTGAACGTTGGATTTACTCATAAACGCAGTTCTAAATATCAGAGTTAATGAAAACATTCGCGGAATATTAAAAACATTCAAACCATTTCATTACATAACCATATTTCTTGTCTTAACAATAATTTCAAATCATATAACATAAAAATTATCTTTAAAATAACATAACACTTCCTTGATATGCCAGCTTCTTCAAGTCCATGCCATGTGTCTCCCTTTATGCAAGCTGCCTCAATCTACTCACCTGCGTGCATACTAAAAGTCAGCTACGCTGAGTGAGTTCGATTTAATCGCATAACTTACTTTACATACACATATACGTTCCCGAAGGTACACATTACATACATAACCTATACTTCAATCATCCATACACATTTATAGCTAACCTTACGTCATAACCGGCATTTCACCCTACATACCTCAGATTTTATTAGGGTCCGGTACCCTCCATCCTCGGATATTATTAGGGTCCGGTCACCCTTCATTCTCAGATATTATTAGGGTCCGGTTTCCCTTCATCCTCGGATATTATTAGGGTCCGGTCACCCTTTTCTTCCATTCCTTCCTACCATACCTTTCTATAAATATAATGGTAAGTTTCATACATACATACATAATTCATTCTTCATATACAACAATTTTATCATCAAACCTTTACCTGGCAGTACATGCAATATCCGAAGATCGTTCATGTACCGACAAGCAGTCAATCATACCTTTCACATAAAATATATATGGCATACACTTATCACTTAGGATAAGTGTATTAACTAATCACATCGAGTATGCACACAGCCCCGAAAACATAATAAGGAATGGGGCAAGAAACTCACCTGAATTCAGTACGTTCACCGTTAATCGTTATTCCCTTCTTGAGCTGTGCACGACTAACTGTATAACAATTATACGTATCAATAAACTGAAGCTAGTTCGCTATGTTTTTTGTAACGAATTACATGGAATCACCCTAAATTCGTTAACTCCCCGTTCACGAATTAGGTTAGGTCAGAGAATGTCAGGAACATTCTCTGACATTCCTGTCACACCCTCAAAATCCACTAACGGAGTTTTACCGTCAGAGGGTGTGAACTAACAGGATCGGAATCATTAGTTATAATCAAACCATAAAAACGTTTAAATGAAAATAAGTGCGGAAGCGTAAAACCATAGAAACCAATGTTGCGTCACGCAGGACGACTTAAAAACCCAATGATAACAGTTTAAAATAAGTTTGCATAATTAAAAGTGTTTGTCGGGTTTCACAGTTTGATTGAAGATTAAGGTGCTAGGAAGGTATAAACAAGTTTTCTATGCATCCTCTATGCTTAATTTCGATTTTAATGGGTTAATTATAAACCCTAGGTCCAATTTTTATATGTGATTATGTTCATGTGTCTTGTTTTGATTGAAAGATGTATTGATGGTTGAATTGATAGCTAGTATTGGTGTTATTGCATGTTAATCGTTTGTTTCTTGATTTTGAGTTCAAGTAAAACCCTAATCATGGATGTAATATGTAATTGATATGCATGGATAGTGATTATGGTGTTTAGAGTGTTATATGAACGGATTATGGTCTATAGATGGTTAATATGTTGAGTTTTGTTGCAAATAGTTTCTGGACAGATTGTGTTGTTGATATTCAATTGACTGTATCTGGGTGTAAATTTAAAAATTGGTTGAGATTATTGATACTACAGTAAACTATGTTGAGTCTAGTTTCTAAAGAATATAAATTTGCAATTTTTGGACGTGTAAAAGTTAACTTTTATGATTTTACAAAAACGTTGTGCAAAGCTGAGTTGTTAGACCTGCTGTTAGGTTGTTTTGTAAATATTATATCTCATGAACTACAAGGCCAAATGGGTTGGTTCTACTTCTGGAAGTTAACTTGTTGAGTTAAGAACCAAACCCAATTGGTCTTGCATTTGTTGGATTTTTCATTTAACGGGAATTTCAAATAACATCCTGTTGCGCATGAATTTGACTGTTATGAGCTTGCTGTAATGTTTTGATCATTATGAGAAATTTATCTGGAATAAAAATAAAATAAAATATGTTCTTGAAACCTAACACATGCATGCTTTTGTGATGATTTTTGGTAAATTAATTGAGATGCTATGATCGGTGGAATAGTACAATCTTTCAAGTAGAATTTCTGTCTCGGTGAAACTAGCTGCTGAATTTTGTGAAAATGCATGAAACATGATAATTGCTAGTTAATTGTTATGATTTGACCAAATTTCCCCTGTGGGGAATACTTGCTATATAATTGTTATGTTTTGACCAAATTGCCCCTGCGGGGAATACTTGCTAAATAGTTGTCGTGTTTTGACCAAATTGCCCTTGCAGGGAATAATTGCTAGTTAATTGTTATATGTGACCAAATTGCCCTTACGGGGAGTAATTGCTAGTGATGTACATTATTAATACATGACACGTAAATAATTGCTCACACATGTAATGTATCATGAATGTACTTGTTAAAGTCACACACGATTCACAAACGAAACACGAAACACATTGTGTGCATAGGTATTATGTGCCGAGTCTAGAGACTCGATAATAGTTCCGACACTTAGAAAAATCTCTTTGTTGTTATAGAACGCTAGAGAGAGTTTTTCTGTGACGCGCATCCTTTGGTGATTTATTTTGGGAATTCTTCGCAAACAGTGAGTTCACTTACCCCTTTTTAAACTGTTTTCAAACGCTTTTCACTTGGGGGAGATAACATACTCCGAAAATGCATTTAAGATTTTGTTAATATAGATTATATATCACTTGTAAAGACTAAGTGGCAAACGCAATAACTAAAGTCCTTCATTCACATCGAACAGTTTAATATTAGATAATAGCGAGTCATTCTTGAGTAGTACTACTGGGTTTGACAAACCCCACCCAACGCTAAACTCGACTGGAGGTCGAGTGGGTGTAATCTTGGCTAAACACATACCGTGGTCGGGATAGACCTGGTGGCAAGGCAAATGATAAACAGTCAGCTTCGGTGTCGAACACTTAGTAATACTTGTTTTATAGGCTAGCTACCTATAGATATATAATTGATTTAACACTATCTGGTAACGCAAAACGCTGAACGCTAAACGCAAAACGCTGAACGCAAAACGCTAAACGCAAAACGCTGAACGCAAAACGCTAAACGCAAAACGCTGAACGCAAAATGCTAAACGCTTTATTTTATACAAACTTGTGAACTCACCAACCCCGTGTTGACACTTTTAGTATGTTATTCTCAGGTAGCCGAGGTGGGCGCGCGGTTTAGGATCATGCATTGCTTGAAACACTTTTAATTATGTAAACTTATTTTAAACTGTTATCATTGGGTTTTTAAGTCGTCCTGCGTGACGCAACATTGATTTCTATGGTTTTACGCTTCCGCACTTATTTTCATTTAAACGTTTTTATGGTTTGATTATAAGTATTGATTCCGATCCTGTTAGTTCACACCCTCTGACGGTAAAACTCCGTTAGTGGATTTTGAGGGTGTGACAGATTGGTATCAAAGCCATTGGTTATAGCGAACTAGAAGCTGCATGCATACTGGACTATAACCGCGACGACCCATTAGTTATAATGATACGCACTGCATATGTTTGTGTAGTCTTTGTAATCTTATCTCTTTACCTCTTTCACTCATACGCGCGCATACACGGCTTACCTGTAGGGATGTCGACGCCACCCTCATCATCATCTGATCAGATGACTCATGCTCATGGGAAGGAGCCGCAGCTACCTACCTCATCGCCACCCCGAGTAGTCCCGGAACTCGAAGCTCCCGCACCGAAGAGGTATCGTTTATCCGGAGGCATGTACGAAAACGAAGTTAGCTGGGATTGGTACCCTAATATGATCAGACGTATGATCTATCGTGAACAAGTTCCCTCATTACCACCCCCGAACCATCCTGCTTACCCCAACACCCTACCACCCATAACCGAACCTGTAGAGCGTGTTCTCGCAGCTGTTGTTTCTTGTTTGGAGCGTGACGTTGATTACATGCGCTGTACGAGAGCGAACGTATCCGGACTGTTAAAGGATGGAACCGAAACTAAAGAGGAAATTTCCCGCCTAACAACGGTGATGAAGGAAATGCAAGAGGCTAGTGATCAACAGATGAAGATTATGAGAAAAATGCAAGCCGAGATGATAGACTTGCAAGAACAACTCCAAGTAGCAAGGACTCAAACCGAGATAGTTTAGAGCGTTGCGATGTCTTACAAATGCAAATTGCTCGGAACGCAGCCGAACCTGAGGCAGAGCCTGAGGCAGAACCTGAGGCAGAGCCTGAAGAGGAACCCGAAGAAGATCCCGAAGAGGAACCCGGGGAAGATCCCGAGGAAGATCCCGAGGAGGAACCCAAAGAGGAACCGGAGGAAGAACCGGCTGAGCCGGAGGCACACTCAGAGGTGTCCTCAGACGATGACATCTGAGAATGATAACACCTAGATGCCTGGAAGAAACGCTGGAAACGGTCGCGGTGACATCAACTTAACCGCAGCAGAATTCCAAACCCTGTTGAATGACCATGCGGCGGCAGCTCTAGCCGCACATGTTCAGAATCAAGCTGGAAGTCCAACTGGAACGTGTACTTCCAAGAATTACCTTGACTGCAAGCCCTGTACGTTTAAGGGCACTGAGGGAGCTATAGGCTTCCTGCGTTGGGCCGAGAAGGCCGAATCGGCATTTGAGATGTGTAATTGTCCCCCTGCCAGTAGAGTCAAATTTGCTGCTGGAACACTTGAAGATTCTGCCCTCACTTGGTGGAATTCAAACGTGCAGATCCTTGGATTGGAACTGGCTAACGCTATGAACTGGGAGGAGTTCAAGAACATGATGCGAGAGGAGTACTGTCCGAGAGAGGAGATTGCAAAGTTGGAGTCAGAGTTTTGGTCATTGAAGATGGTGGGTTCAGAAATCGAAGCCTACACTACCCGTTCTCACGAGTTAGCTGTGATGTGTCCACGGATGGTAGACCCGCCGAGTAAAAGGATTGAAATGTATATTAATGGGTTGGCACCGCAAATTCAGGGCATGGTGACGTCTTCTAGACCAGCCACGATTCAACAAGCGATCCGGTTAGCTCACAAACTGACGGATCAAGCAGTGACCCAAGGTGCGCTACCACCTAGGGGTTCAACCACTAAAGCCCGCGACAACCCGAGCACTGACAACAACAGCAACAACAACAACCTGATCAATGGAAAGAGAAAGTTTGACAACACCAGATCCTCATCCTCGAACCCCCCACAGCAACAACACTACCGTAAGCCCGAACTCACTCGGGGCTTCAACAATCAGGGTCACAACAACAATAACAACGGTAGCGGGCAGGGTTCGAGCGGCTATGCTGGGAAGTACCCGAAGTGCAACAGGTGTAACTATCATCATGCTGGCCCGTGTGACCGTGTCAAGTGTCTGAGATGCGGAAAGATGGGTCACCAGGCATAGGACTGTAGAGGAGACCTGGCGGCAAAGGGTGCTCCTAAACCACCCATGACAACCAAGGGATGTTTTGAGTGTGGACAAGAGGGACATTTAAGAAAGACTGCCCCAAGCTGAAACAGAACGACAACAATGGAGGTAATGGAAGTGGCAGTGGTGGTGGAAACAATGGTAAAGGAAGAGCTTTTGTTATTGGGTCGGGTCAAGCCCGCAATGATCCGTACGTGGTGACTGGTAAGTTCCCTGTGAACGATTGTTTTGCTTCTGTATTGTTTGACACTGGAGCTGATAGGAGTTTTGTATCGAAAGCCTTTAGTCAACTCTTAGACCTAACTCCAACCCCGTTAGACGCTAAGTTTCCTGTTGAATTAGCTGACGGTAAGACTATAGTAACGACTCATGTACTTGCGGGATGTATGTTAAAACTGTCAGGTCATGTCTTTGATATCGACCTTATTCCTTTCACGCTTAGTAGTTTCGATGTCGTTGTCGGCATGGACTGGTTATCCGACAACCGAGCAGAGATTATATGCCACGATAAGATAATCCAAATTACCACCCCTTCCGGCGAGATCATTTCGGTCTGAGGCGAGAGAAGCGGCATGACCACCAGCGTCATTACCCTTATGAAGGCGCAGAAGTATCTACGAAAGGGTCATCCGGCAATTTTGGCGCAGATTGTTGAGAAACCCACGGAGGAGAAACGAATTGAAGATATACCTGTTGTGCGAGACTTCCCGGAAGTTTTCCCGGAGGATTTGCCCGGACTCCCTCCTATTCGTCAAGTCGAATTCCAAATCGAGTTGACACCCGGTGCAGCACCCATAGCACGAGCCCCGTATCGGCTCGCACTGGCGGAACTTCAGGAGTTGTCCACTCTGTTGCAAGATTTGTTTGATAAGGGTTTTATCCGACCTAGCTCATCGCCGTGGGGAGCCCTTGTCTTGTTTGTCCGAAAGAAAGACGGGACTTTCCGAATGTGCATCGACTACTGGGAATTGAACAAGGTGACGGTCAAGAACCGTTATCCTTTACCCCGAATTGATGATTTGTTTGACCAGCTTCAAGGATCGAGTTACTACTCGAAGATCGATCTGCGATCTGGTTACCATCAGCTTAGAGTGCGCGAAGAAGATATCTCAAAGACGGCTTTCAGAACACGGTATGGTCACTACGAGTTTTCGGTTATGCCTTTTGGCCTAACCAACGCACCAGCCGTATTTATGGATCTCATGAATCGAGTATGCAAGGCGTACCTCGACAAGTTTGTGATTGTTTTCATCGATGATATTCTCGTCTACTCCAAGAACGAGACTGACCACGAAGAGCACTTAAGGGTAATTCTGGAACTATTGAAGAAGGAACAACTGTATGCTAAACTCTCGAAATGTGAATTTTGGCTTCGCGAGGTTCACTTTTTAGGACATGTGATCAACGAGAATGGTATCCATGTCGATCCCGGTAAGGTAGAGGCCATCAAAAACTGGGAAGCACCTAAGACTCCGACTGAGGTGCGACAATTCCTAGGACTGGCCGGCTACTACCGGCGTTTCATCAAGGGATTTTCAAAGATTGCTCAACCCCTCACCGCTTTGACTCACAAGGGCACTAAGTACGATTGGGGTGACGCGCAAGAATCCGCCTTTCAACTATTGAAAACCAAACTCTGCAGCGCCCCTATTTTAGCCCTCCTCGAGGGAACGGAAAATTTTCAGGTACACTGTGACGCATCTATACAAGGTCTCGGTTGTGTGCTGATGCAACTCGAGAAAGTTATAGCCTACGCCTCTCGACAGCTACGGGTTCACGAGAAGAACTACACGACCCACGATTTGGAACTCGGAGCTGTGGTGTTTGCCCTTAAGATATGGAGGCATTACTTGTACGGTACCAAGTTTACCATTTACACCAACCACAAGAGTCTCCAACATATCTACGATCAGAAGGAGCTGAACATGCGACAGCGTCGTTGGGTCGAGATGCTGAAAGATTATGATTGTGCCATCAAGTACCACCCTGGCAAGGCCAATGTGGTGGCCGACGCCCTTAGCAGAAAAGAAACAGATAAACCCAGAAGGGTGAGAGCATTGCAACTCACGATTCATGCCAGCTTACCCGATCAGATTCGCGATGCGCAACTTGAAGCTTTGAAAGATGACAATCTTCCATCGGAACTCATGCGGGGCATGAACAAACAACTTGAAACCAGATCGGACGGGGTTCGATATTTTGAGAACCGGATTTGGGTTCCACGATACGGAGAGTTGAGAACTCTAGTGATGGACGAAGCACACAAGTCCCGATATTCTATCCACCCTGGCTCAGATAAAATGTATCATGATTTAAAGGCACTTTACTGGTGGCCGAACATGAAAGCCGACATTGCCACCTACGTGAGCAAATGCTTGACTTGTGCCAGAGTCAAGATAGAATACCAGAAACCATCTGGTCTACTGCAACAACCGGAACTCCCAATGTGGAAATGGGAACACATCTCAATGGATTTTATTAAGGGTTTACCTAAGACACCGACGGGATGCGATACCATCTGGGTGATCGTTGACCGGTTGACTAAATCGGCACACTTCCTAGCAATTATAGAAACAGACAAAACGGAAAAACTGACTCGTGTTTACATGAAGGAAGTAGTGTCTAGACATGGAGTGCCTGTCTCAATCATTTCTGATCGAGATTCTCGTTTCACTTCGCACTTTTGGAAGTCGCTGCAAAGCGCACTAGGCACCCGTCTCGATATGAGCACAGCATACCATCCTCAGACGGATGGGCAAAGTGAGCGAACTATACAGACCCTGGAGGATATGTTGCGTGCCTGCGTATTGGATTTCGGAAAAAGTTGGGAACCCCACTTACCCTTGGTAGAGTTTTCATACAATAACAGCTACCACACAAGTATTAAGGCAGCGCCGTTTGAAGCGCTGTACGGACGGAAGTGTCGATCATGCCAGCTTACCCGATCAAATTTGCGAGGCGCAACTTGAAGCTTTGAAAGATGATAATCTTCCATCAGAACTCATGCGGGGCATGAACAAGAAACTTGGAACCAAATCGGATGGGGTCCGATATTTTGAGAACCGGATTTGGGTTCCACGATACGGAGAGTTGAGAACTCTAGTGATGGACGAAGCTCACAAGTCCCGATATTCTATCCACCCTGGCTCAGATAAAATGTACCGTGACTTAAAGGCACTTTACTGGTGGCCGAACATGAAAGCCGACATTGCCACCTACGTGAGCTAATGCTTGACTTGTGCCAGAGTCAAAATAGAATACCAGAAACCATCTGGCCTGCTACAGCAACCGGAACTTCCAATGTGGAAATGGGAACACATTTCAATGGATTTTATCACGGGTTTACCTAAGACACCGACGGGATGCGATACCATCTGGGTGATCGTTGACCGGTTGACTAAATCGGCACACTTCTTAGCGATTAAGGAATCGGACAAAATGGAAAGACTGACTCGTGTCTACATGAAAGAAGTGGTGTCTAGACACGGAGTGCCTGTCTCAATCATTTCTGATCGAGATTCCCGTTTCACTTCGCACTTTTGGAAGTCGCTGCAAAGCGCACTAGGCACCCGTCTTGATATGAGCACAGCATACCATCCTCAGACGGATGGGCAAAGTGAACGAACTATTCAGACCTTAGAGGACATGTTGCGTGCATGCGTATTGGATTTCGGAAAAAGTTGGGAACCTCACCTACCTTTGGTAGAGTTTTCATATAATAACAGCTACCACGCAAGTATTAAAGCAGCGCCGTTTGAAGCACTGTACGGACGGAAGTGTCGATCACCTCTCTGCTGGGCAGAGGTGGGTAACAACCAAATCACTGGTCCAGAACTGGTACTCGAAACTTCGGAAAAGATTGTTCAAATCCGAAACCGCATGGCAGCAGCACTAGATCGCCAAAAGAGTTACGCCGACAAGCGCCGAAAACCTCTCGAATTTCAAGTGAATGACCAAGTGTTACTCAAAGTCTCACCTTGGAAAGGTGTGGTTCGCTTTGGGAAGCGAAACAAACTCAACCCCCGATACGTTGGCCCTTATCGAATAACTGAGCGCATTGGTCCGGTGGCGTACCGACTGGACCTACCAACGGAACTCAGCAGCGTACACAATGTATTCCACGTATCCAATTGAAGAAATGCCTATCTGATGAAACCCAAGTAGTCCCTTTGGATGAACTGCAAGTTGATGAACAATTACGCTTCATTGAAGAACCAGTCGAAGTTTTGGATTGGGAAACCAAAACGCTCAAGCACAGCAAAATTCCAATCGTTAAGGTTCGTTGGAACTCGAGACTTGGACCGGAGTTCACGTGGGAACGCGAGGATCAAATGATGAAAAAGTATCCTCACCTTTTTGAAGGGCTGACCAAACACAGAAAACCGTGAAACCCGACAAACCGTCTGAAATCACCGGAGGTATGAATTAAATTTCGGGACGAAATTTCTTTCTACTAGGGGATGATATGACAAACTGAAAATTTATCTTACTTTTTCAGACACTCATCACGACTTGACTCAAATTTTCGGGATGAAAATTCTCTAACATGAGAATGATGTGACAATCGTCAATTTCAGGTTAACTCCGTTAACTCAACTCCGTCAATTCAAACTTTAGATCACTGAACCTATAACTTGTTGAGTTAAGAACCAAACCCAATTGGTCTTGCATTTGTTGGATTTTTCATTTAACGGGAATTTCAAATAACATTCTGTTACGCATGAATTTGACTGTTATGAGCTTGCTGTAATGTTTTGATCATTATGAGAAATCTATGTGGAATAAAAATAAAATAAAATATGTTCTAGAAACCTAACACATGCATGCTTTTGTGATGATTTTTGGTAAATTAATTGAGATGCTATGATCGGTGGAATAGTACAATCTTTCAAGTAGAATTTCTGTGTCGGTGAAACTAGCTGCTGAATTTTGTGAAAATGCATGAAACATGATAATTGCTATTTAGTTGTTATGATTTGACCAAATTTCCCTTGTGGGGAATACTTGCTATATAATTGTTATGTTTTGACCAAATTGCCCCTGCGGGGAATACTTGCTAAATAGTTGTCGTGTTTTGACCAAATTGCCCTTGCGGGGAATAATTGCTAGTTAATTGTTATGTGTGACCAAATTGCCCTTACGGGGAGTAATTGATAGTGATGTACATTATTAATACATGACACGTAAATAATTGCTCACACATGTAATGTATCACGAATGTACTTGTTAAAGTCACACACGATTAACAAACGAAACACGAAACACATTGTGTGCATAGGTATTATGTGCCGAGTCTAGAGACTCGATAATAGTTCCGACACTTAGAAAAATCTCTTTGTTGTTATAGAACGCTAGAGAGAGTTTTTCTGTGACGTGCATCCTTTGGTGATTTATTTTGGGAATTCTTCGCAAACAATGATTTCACTTACCCCTTTTTAAACTGTTTTCAAACGCTTTTCACTTGGGGGAGATAACATACTCCGAAAACGCATTTAAGATTTTGTTAATATAGATTATATATCACTTGTAAAGACTAAGTGGCAAACACAATAACTAAAGTCCTTCATTCACATCGAACCGTTTCATATTGGATAATAGCGAGTCATTGTTGAGTAGTACTACTGGGTTTGACAAACCCCACCCAACGCTAAACTCGACTGGAGGTCGAGTGGGTGTAATCTTGGCTAAACACATACCTTGGTCGGGATAGACCTGGTGGCAAGGCAAATGATAAACAGTCAGCTTCGGTGTCGAACACTTAGTAATACTTGTGCGTTTAGCGTTTTGCGTTTAGCGTTTTGCGTTCAGTGTTTTGCGTTTAGCGTTCAGCGTTTTGCGTTACCAGATAGTGTTAAATCAATTATATATCTATAGGTAGCTAGCCTATAAAACAAGTATTACTAAGTGTTTGACACCGAAGCTGACTGTTTATCATTTGCCTTGCCACCAGGTCTATCCCGACCATGGTATGTGTTTAGCCAAGATTGGAGGTCGAGTTTAGCGTTGGGTGGGGTTTGTCAAACCCAGTAGTACTACTCAACAATGACTCGCTATTATCCAATATTAAACGGTTCGATGTGAATGAAGGACTTTAGTTATTGCGTTTGCCACTTAGTCTTTACAAGTGATATATAATCTATATTAACAAAATCTTAAATGCGTTTTCGGAGTATGTTATCTCCCCCAAGTGAAAAGCGTTTGAAAACAGTTTAAAAAGGGGTAAGTGAACTCACTGTTTGCGAAGAATTCCCAAAATAAATCACCAAAGGACGCGCGTCACAGAAAAACTCTCTCTAGCGTTCTATAACAACAAAGAGATTTTTCTAAGTGTCGGAACTATTATCGAGTCTCTAGACTCGGCACATAATACCTATGCACACAATGTGTTTCGTGTTTCGTTTGTGACTTTAACAAGTACATTCGTGATACATTACATGTGTGAGCAATTATTTACGTGTCATGTATTAATAATGTACATCACTAGCAATTACTCCCCGTAAGGGCAATTTGGTCACACATAACAATTAACTAGCAATTATTCCCCGCAAGGGCAATTTGGTCAAAACATGACAACTATTTAGCAAGTATTCCCCGCAAGGGCAATTTGGTCAAAACATAACAATTATATAGCAAGTATTCCCCACAGGGGAAATTTGGTCAAATCATAACAAATAACTAGCAATTATCATGTTTCATGCATTTTCACAAAATTCAGCAGCTAGTTTCATCGAGACAGAAATTCTACTTGAAATATTGTACTATTCCACCGATCATAGCATCTCAATTAATTTACCAAAAATCATCACAAAAACATGAATGTGTTCGGTTTCCAGAACATATTTTATTTTATTTTTATTCCACATAGATTTCTCATAATGATCAAAACATTACAGAAAGCTCATAACAGTCAAATTCATGCGCAACAGAATGTTATTTGAAATTCCCGTTAAATGAAAAATCCAACAAATGCAAGACCAATTGGGTTTGGTTCTTAACTCAACAAGTTAACTTCTAGAAGTGAAACCAACCGATTTGGCCTTGTAGTTCATGAGATATAATATTTACAAAACAACCTAACAGCAGGTCTAACAACTCAGCTTTGCACAACGTTTTTGTAAAATCATAAAAGTTAACTTTTTCACGTCCAAAAATTGCAAATTTATATTCTTTAGAAACTAGACTCAACATAGTTTACAGTAGTATTAATAATCTCAACCAATTTTACATTTACACCCAGATACAGTCAATTGAACATCAACAACACAATCTGTCCAGAAACTGTTTGCAACGAAACTCAACATATTAACCATCTATAGACCATAATCCGTTCATATAACACTCTAAACACCATAATCACTATCCATGCATATCAATTACACATTACGTCCATGATTAGGGTTTTACTTGAACTCAAAATCAAGAAACAAACGATTAACATGCAATAACACCAATACTAGCTATCAATTCAACCATCAATACATCTTTCAATCAAAACAAGACACATGAACATAATCACATATAAAAATCGGACCTAGGGTTTATAATTAACCCATTAAAATCGAAATTAAGCATAGAGGATGCATAGGATAGTTGTTTATACCTTCCTAGCACCTTAATCTTCAATCAAACTTGAACAATCTTGATTGTATGTGTGTGTATGAGGGCCGATCGCAAGGGAGAAGTGGGAGAGGGGCTGCCGTCGGTTTGGGAGAGAAAGGAAGAGGAGAGTTAGGGTTTTAGGTTTATATTAATAATAATATAATACACTTTAGTCCCTCAACTTCCAAATGTTACTTTTCTAGCTTAATTAACTAGTTCTAGCACATTGAGTTAACGTTTATAACAATGTTATCACATAACACATAAGTCTAACACATAATTATCACATAATTATTGTTTTGACGTTTTTCGTTTATTCACCAATCGTTTGCGTCAACTCGTTTGCGTTTCGGTGCAATTCCTGAAAGACTACACATGTAGTAAATGTTAAGCGTCATTTAAACCCTAGTTTAAATGTAATGAGATGTGCATTATAGGTTCAGTGATCTAAAGTTTGAATTGACGGAGTTGAGTTAACGGAGTTAACCTGAAATTGACGATTGTCACATCATTCCAATGTTAGAGAATTATGGAATAAGTGTAGAAATGAATTAAATGGGTGATTAATGGTTTATATAATTATGGATCATGGGCTTAAGCCCATGGTCTTTTTCTTCTTTCCTTCATGACCCAAGTCCATAACCCATTTCCATTTTACCCAACACTAGCCCGACTCATAATAACTCGTATTTCATTTATTAACCAAAACTCAAAAAACGGGATGTTACAGGAAACCATCTATGAACTTATTGTAAGATGGAAACCGAACCAAACCGAACTAAACCGATTTTTACTCGCTTAAGACACACAAGTGTGTTTTTAGCTATCAAGACTTGTATATTTCTTTAAAAATACTTTTTAAACTGATTTTGAATATTTTATTAAAGTACTTGGAATGTTGGATCCAACTTGATCATATAACAAAGTTGGACCGACAAAACCGAACACTCGCTTAACGTGCATTGTTAGTTCCAAAACAATAGAACTACATACTTGGTTAAGTCTTATTAAATTTTATTGAGTTATCTCATGACATTTATTATTTTGGAAAGTTGACTTTGAGTTTGACCAATTATCAAGACCCGAACCAACAACCCGAACACTCGTTAAAACCCGTTTTAATATCTTTATTTTAAAGGGAATTGTATTCTTACATTTTTCCCATCCTATTACTAAACATAGGTTGAGTAAATATTAAGGTTAGATACTTTAACCTGGTTTTGAGCAAACTTATATTTTTAAAGGGCTATTATTATAAGTTCTTAAATAGTTACATTTTAAACCTTGAACTTTAAATTGTTTACTTTTCTCAACATGTATTTTATTAAAATACTTTCAAGACAACCTTCCTAATTCATGACCTTCTTTTATTTAGGCTTCGTTCGTTAAACCCGTCGTTCCGGTTAAACTTCAAATCATCCATCTTTCAAGTTTATTACTTGAACGTGAGTACTTTCATACCCCGTTTTCCATCTTTCATTTTGGGGTGACATTTCATACTTATTCAAACTAAATGATTTATACTTGAGTCTTAAACCACAGACTTTATTGTATACTTTACTTAAATAATTGCTCGATTTGGAAATGCTTACATGATTATATGCCTATGTGTTTACCGCTTTTGGTTGGTGGAACTATAAATCCTAGTCTATTTGGCAACCCCTTATACCAAGGTGTCGTTAATGTATGCTTATTAACGATAACTATAAAATCCTAGACTATTTGACATCCCTTTATAGCTAGGTGTCGCTAATGTGTTTAGCGATATCTTTTTTTATACAAGTTATTACTATTATTTATTGTTTCGTATACAAGATTGTGGCTTTTCTTATTATATACTTATATGCTCAAACTTATGAATTGCTCACCAACCTTTGGGTTGATAAACATTATTTTATGAAATGCTACAGGTTTGCATCTTGGTTGACTCGAGCTTGTGGAGAAAACGTTGTCAAGACCTTTAGGATATTAGTAAAATGAACAATATTTAATTTGCTATATTTTGTGATATCTTGTTATGACTATTTTATGAATATTTGTTATGTGACATTTTCTATGTTGTGAAATGAAATGAGTTTGTTAAATATTGTTGCTTTAATTAGTGTCATGTGCTTATGGGCAATCGTTACACCTCAGCATGTTCCGTCGCCTTTGGTCGGGGTGTGACAGATTGGTATCAGAGCCATGACAATAGGATAGGCGGTTAGACGTAACGACCTAGTATTGTTATGCTTAGGGTCCTATACATGTGCTTATACATGTTTACTCTATTTTGATTTTTCATATCGCATGTTATTTAAAAACTTGTTTAAAATTCACCAATATCCTAAATGTTCACATACACACACTTTCATAGTATTTCCAAGGTATCGTTACCTTAAAACGCAAAAGTAGATTTTCATTGTGTTTTATGGATTACAAGATTAACTTGAATCCCGTTGTTTCAAATCCCTTAAAGGTTGCGTTTATATCGAGTTTGTAGCCATCATAAGGAACGAGACATTATAAAACGACCATTTGATAAAAGATTCCAAGAATCGAAGGTGATTTACTTATATGGGATGGTTGGATTATAATGCTTGTTTTCTAGGTCACAAACCGTGTTATACATGTCAATACTTTAAGTAGTCGAATGCGAGCGTTCTGGTCGCCATCCTAAATTTTCGGTGTTAAAACAATAGAACTACGGTGGTTCGTGGACTAGTGTTTTGACATGACGTTGTATCTTGATTTATTGTGTTATTATCGTTTTTTGAGTCGAAAACATGAAAAAGTCGCGGTGGTTCATACACATGTTTAGACTCCAACGTGGTGTTTTATAAAAATTTTTAGTGTTGGAATATCAAATCATGGTGGTTCATGTACGATTTTCTGACTCTATAAATCTCAAAATCTCAATTTTTCAAGCTTTAACCTCTCAAAAATCATTTACTTTGTTTTCGGTTTATTGTTTATATACAAAGCTTTATATTTTATCTAACACTAATATCTTCTCCTCACTAACTCTAAGATTCACAATAAAAAAAAATTGACTTTATCTTATTTTATATTTATACACTCTCATATTCATTTCTTTTTACCTCAAACTTACTCCAATTCTTTATAATCTTTTAGCATGCCTCCGGTAAGCCGTCATCCACGCAAGAATTCCAACCGACATATGGCCGCTTTCATCTTCAAGCAAATGGCCGCGGTGATTCTCGAACTTGTAACACAAATCCAAGCTACCCAACCTCCTCCACCCGTTGTTGCACCCGTTGAACCTAAACCCGTATCTTACCCATACAAACAATTTACTAGTGTCAACCCAACCGAATTTTTGGGTACGAACTGTGAGACTATCTTGTTGCAATGGTTCGAGTCCATGGAGAATGTGATTAGATACAGCGAGTACCCCGAAGCGAAAAAGACAAATTTCGCTTCAAGCATGTTTAGAAAAACCTCTCTAACATGGTGGGGGTAGTGTTATACACATCCAAGGGTCGGAAGCGGCCATGGCTCTTCCATGGTCCGACCTAAAGGCGCTTATGATGAAGAAGTTCTGTCCCAAACACGAACTTCAAAAGCTCGAGGAGGAATTTTGGAACCTCAAGCAAGATAGTGGTGATAATGTCGCCTACTCCATTTCCACGAGTTGAGCATTCTCGTCCCTCATTTGGTTACCCCGGCTGAGTGTGAGCTTGAAAAATACATTGGGGGTTTACCGATGCAAATCCGGGACTTAGTCATGAGTAGCAAACCCGTGAATCTTGACGATGCCATCACTCTAGCCGGTGCGCTAACAGAGAATCATTTGAAGGCGGGTACCCTAACACTAAAGAAGCCAAACGAGAAAGCCAAGCCCGAGCCCGCACCTCAAGCCAAGGTTGAACCCGAACCTCAAGCGATTAACTACTCCAACTCTTCCCATCACAACAACAACAACAAAAAGAAACCCAAAACCAACTACCGAAACTATGCCGTTACTCAATCCCAACCACATCAACAAAACCAAACCCCTCCACAAACCTGAAAACCCTATGTTGGTACCTCCCCGCTATGAAAAAATTGCCAACTTCACCACCCACCAAACATGCCGTCGCCATTGTACCATTTGTAACCGACTTGGTCATCTCAACACCACCTGCAGATCCGCCCAAAGAACCCAACCTAACCAACCAAGAACCATTCCCCAAAATTCCTAAAACCGATATGCACACTACCCACAAAACCAACCCCAACAACCCTGAGCTTGCTTCAATTGTGGCGATCCTAACCATTTCTGCAACAATTGCCCCCGATTAACCATTGCCAACCAAGCCCAAAACGTGACCGTACCTTACTACCAAACCCAAGCCTACCAAGTCCAAACCTATCAACCCCAACTTCCCCAACTCAATGCACCACTCATCCAACCCATCCAAGCCATACAAGCACCACCTCCTCCTCCACCGCAAGCACCTTAAGTCAACCATGGCAATCAAGGGCGAGCTTTTATGATGAATGCTAATCAAGCACAAGTGGCAAACGATGTTGTGAACGGTATGTTTTTGGTGAACCATCATTTGGCTTCTATTTTATTTGATACTGGTGCTGATAGAAGTTTTATTTCTTTGAAATTTGAATCAAAACTTGCTACGCCTCGAACTAAGCTTTCCCGACCGTTTTCTGTTGAAGTCGCCAATGGCAATTCTATTACCATCAATTCCGTCGTCCGCGATTGTTCTCTCATCCTTTCCAAGCATAAATTCTCCATTGATCTCATCCCAATGCAAATGGGAATTTTCGATGTCATAGTAGGTATGGATTGGTTATCTTTGCACCGTGCCGAAGTCGTTTGTTTCGATAAATTCATTCGCATTCCGCTCGTCAACCGTAAAATTCTTAAAGTCTTCGGCAACATAACTTCTAGAAGACTTAATCTCATGTCGTGCGCCCAATCGCAAAAGTACTTACGCCAAAAGTACGTTCCGTTTTTAACTCTTGCGGTGATAAAAGACAAAAAGGAAAAGAAAATCCAAGATATTTATATTGTTCGTGAGTTCCTCGATGTGTTTTCCAATGATGTCACCGGTCTTCCACCCATTCGTCCGATTGAATTCCGAATCGGTCTTGTGCCCGGCGCAATGCCCGTGGCCAAGGCCCCCTATCGTTTTCCCCGTCGGAAATGCAAGAATTGTCGAACCAACTCGAAGAACTTTCCGATAAAGGTTTCATTCGTCCAAGCTCTTCTCCTTGGGGAGCTCCCGTCCTATTCGTGGAAAAGAAGGATGGTTCATTTTGTATGTGCATCGATTATCGAGAGCTTAAAAAACTCACTATCAAAAATCGCTATCCCTTACCACGAATCGACGACCTATTCGACCAACTTCAAGGCGCAACTTGTTTCTCAAAAATCGATCTTCGATCGGGTTATCATCAATTGCGTGTTCGCGAAGAAGACATTCCAAAAACCTCTTTCCATACTCGGTATTGACATTTCGAATATTTGGTTATGCCCTTCGGGTTAACAAATGCACTCCTGGTATTTATGGATCTCATGAACCGCGTTTGCAAACCATTCCTTGATAAATTCGTTATTGTATTTAATGATGACATCCTTATCTTTTCTAAATCCAAAGCCGAACATGAACATCATTTACGTTCCATTCTCGAACTCCTTAGAAACAAACGAATCTACGCCAAAATCTCCAAATGTGAATTTTGGCTCGAGGAAGTTCAATTTTTGGGACATATCGTAAACGACATAGGTATTCATGTTGATCCCGCTAAAATTGAGGCCGTTAAGAATCGAAAAACTCCAACGACTCCCACGGAAATTCGATCATTCCTTGGTTTGGCCGGATATTATCGGCGTTTCATTCGAAACTTTTCTAAGATTTCCTTTCCTCTTACCTCCCTTACTCATAAAGGGAAACCATTCTATTGGGGTTCGAAGCAAGAGGAAGCTTTTCAAACTCTCAAGTACATGCTTTGCAACGCTCCCGTTCTATCCCTTCCCGATGGAAACGACGATTTTGTTGTATTTTGTGATGCCTCTCATCAAGGACTTGGTTGTGTTATCATGCAACGAGGTCAAGTCATCGCTTACGCGTCAAGGCAACTTAAGGTCAACAAGAAGAACTATACGACTCATGATCTCGAACTTGGTGTCGTCATTTTCGCTCTCAAAATCTGGAGACATTACCTTTATGGTACAAAATGTGTGGTTTTTACCGATCATAAAAGCCTTCAACATATTTTTGACCAAAAAGATCTCAACATGAGGCAACAACAATGGGCCGAATTACTTAGTGATTATGATTACAAGATTCGCTGCCATCCGGTAAAGTGAATGTTGTCGCCGACGCCCTAAGTCGAAAGGTAAATGTTAAATCCGTTATGCTTTTAAGCGTGGTTGTTCAAACCGATATTCAAATTTGTATCTTCCAAGCTCAAGGTACCTCCGTGGAAGAAGGTAACATGTACGACTCATGTGGAGCCGAACTTCAACTCGAAACCAAATCCGATGGAATTCTGTACTTTCTCAATCGTTTGTGGGTTCCTGATCGCGATAATCTTCGTTCTTGTATTCCTGACGAAGCTCATAGTTCACGGTATTCCGTTCATCCCGATGTGGATAAGATGTATTTTGACTTTCGTGCTACCTATTGGTTGCCGTGCATGAAAAAGGACGTAGCGTTGTTTGTATCTAAATGTCTTACTTGCTCAAAAGTCAAAGCCGAATATCAAAGACCTTTTGGTCTACTCAAGCAACCACTGATTCCCGTTTGGAAATGGGAAGACATTGCTATGGACTTTATTACTAAACTACCCAACACCCAAAAAGGCAACGATAGTATTTGGGTGATTATCAATCGTTTAACCAAGTCTACTCATTTCATTCCAATCCGCGAAAAGTATTGTGTCGAGCAGCTTGATCAAATCTATGTTCGGGAAATTGTGTGCCGACACGGTTTACCATTGACTAGCATCTCCGATCGCGATACTCGTTTTACCTCTCATTTTTGGCGATCTATTCAAGAAGCCTTGGGAACACGTCTCGATCTTAGCACCGCTTATCATCCTCAAACGGACGGTCAATCCGAACGTACGATTCAAACACTCGAGGATATTCTACGAGAGTGTGTTCTTGGTTTCGGTGGGAATTGGGATTCTCACATTCCTTTCATCGAGTTTCATATAACAATAGCTATCATTCTAGCATTGATATGGCTCCTTTTCAAGCTCTTTACGGTCGTAAATGTTGTTCCCCTATTAGTTGGAAGGAAATCGGTGAAGCTCAAATCACGGGACCCGAAATGGTCCAAGAAGCCACCAACATTATCGATCAAATCCGTAAGAACCTCCTAGTCACTAGAAGTCGTCAAAAGAGTTACGCCGACAAATGGCAAAAACCGATCGAATTTAATGTTGTCGATCTTGTCCTTCTAAAAGTATCTCCTTGGAAGGGGGTAGTCCGTTCCGGAAAGAAGGGTAAGCTAGCTCCTCGTTTTGTTGGTCCTTTCAAAATCCTTGAGCGTGTTGGGAAGTTAGCATATCGACTCGAACTATCGCAAGAACTTTCTGGTGTTCATCCGACATTTCATGTTTCAAATCTTAAAAAGTGCTTAGTCGAGGGTAATCTCCTTATACCTCTAGACGAAGTACATGTCGATGAGTCGATGATCATGGTTGAACGAACCATTGAGATCGTGGATCACAACGAGAAGAAAACCAAGCGTAGTCGTATTCGGTTAGTCAAAGTTCGATTGGAATCACGGCGTGGTGCGGAATTCACTTGGGAACGAGAAGACTCAATGAAAGAGAAGTATCCACATTTGTTTGCATCATCATCTTCGTCTTAATTTCGGGACGAAATTTCCTAAAGTATGGGATACTGTGACATTTGTCAATTTCGGGTCTCGATTTGTATTCATTTTGTCATGTAAACCGACCCGTTTTGTAAACCGAAGATGGGATATAATCAAAATGATTGATTTTATGTTACAATATTGTTATACACTTGTTGGATCTTGAAAACTTTCATTTCAGTCCTTAAACGCGTAAAAATCACTTAAAACGAACTTCGGGGGACCAAATACGCCATTTTTGAACGTTTGGAAAATCTGGTGACCAACCCCATCGCGCTACATGATGGGGGATACCCCAAGGGGTCGCGTATCGCGACCAACATCCAGTGCAGTAGCTCGCATTTTGTTGTTTTGTGTTTTGTTTTAATCCATTTTGCATGAAAATACTTCTTATTTACACCCATGTTTGACCCTTATCCTTACCCTATATACACCACCTTTTCCCTTTATTTTCCCTACTACAAATTCAAATTCTCTCTCAAACTTCAAAGATTCAAGGTTATTTTCTTAGTTGTTCTTGAAGGTTTGACTTCTAAAAGTCAAACATAGTTTAATCTTTCATTCTAATTAGCTTATATAATCTTAATAATACTTGAATATGGTGGTACAACATATATATAATATACACCCCTTGTTACATTTGGTAGATACTTCTCCGATCCCGGTCGGTGAGGTTTCAGACCTCGTAAGGCAAGGCATCATGGAGGACTTCGTGTCCTTGATATATATATATATACACTTATATAACTTGTTTATACATACTAACCATGCTTAACTTCTGCTCATTATAGTTTATTTACAAGTTCCATGGTTATGGGTTTGAAGAGTCTAACCACGGTTTAACCGTAACTAGCTCCAAACCGTAAACCGAACTTTGTTTACTAGTTCTTGTTAAATAATTGTTAAAACATGTTTAATGTTAGATTTAAGTTTATAAAATTATTTTTTTAAGTTCTATGGTTATGGGTTTGTAGAATCTTACCTCGGTTTTAACCCGAACCAAGATCTGAACCGAAAACCGAACTTTTGTTCAAAGACTTTATTGTTAACTTTTTGGTTGTAAAACATGATACTTATAAGTTATTATGCAAGTTTTTTGATATTTGGGCATGTGGAAAACGTGATACTTATAAGTTATTATGCAAGTTCTTTGATATTTGGGCATGTGGAAACCATCTATGAACTTATTGTGAGATGAAAACCAAACAAAACCAAACTAAACTGATTTTTACTCGCTTAAAACACACAAGTGTGTTCTTAGCTATCAAGACTTGTATATTTCTTTAAAAAAATTTTATAAACTGAATTTAAATGTTTTATTAAAGTACATGGAATGTTGGATCCAACTTGATCTTATAACAAAGTTGGACCGACATAACCGAACACTCGCTTAACGTGCGTTGTTAGTTCTAAAACAATAGAACTACATACTTGGTTAGTTCTTATTAAGTTTTATTGAGTTATCTCATAACATTCATTATTTTGGAAAGTTGACTTCGTGTTTGACCAATTATCAAGACCCGAACCAACAACCCGATTACTCGTTAAAACCCGTTTTAGTATCTTTATTTTAAAGGGACTTGTATTGTTAGATTTTCCCACCTTATTACTTAACATAGGTTGAGTAAATATTAGGGTTAGATACTTTAACCCGGTTTTGAGCAAACTTACATTTTTAAAGGGCTATTATTATAAGTTCTTAAATAGTTACATTTTAAACCTTGAACTTTAAATTGTTTACTTTTCTCAACATGTATTTTATTAAACGACTTTCAAGACAACCTTCCTAATTCAAGACTTTCTTTTATTTAGGCTTTGTTCGTTACCCGTCGTTCCGGTTAAACTTCAAATCACCCATCTTTCAAGTTTATTACTTGAATGTGAGTACTTTCATACCTCGTTTTCCATCTTTCATTTTGGGGGTGACATTTCATACTTATTCAAACTAAATGTTTTATACTTGAGTCTTAAACCACAAACATTATTGTATACTTTACTTAAATAATTGTTCGATTTGGTGTTCTATGCTTACATGATTATATGCCTATGTGTTTACCGCTTTTGGTTGGTGGAACTATAAATCCTAGTCTATTTGGCAACCCCTTATAGCATGGTGTCGTTAATGCATGCTTATTAACGATAACTATAAAATCATAGACTATTTGGCATCCCTTTATAGCTAGGTGTCGTAATGTGTATAGCGATAACGTTTTTTATACAAGTTATTACTATTATTTATTGTTTCGTATACAAGATTGTGGCTTTTCTTATTATATACTTATATGCTCAAACTTATGAATTGCTCACCAACCTTTGTGTTGATAAACTTTATTTTATGAAATGCTACAGGTTTCATCTTGGTTGACTTGAGCTTGTGGAGAAAACGTCATCAAGACCTTTAGGATATTAGTAAAATGAACAATATTTAATTTGCTATATTTTGTGATATCTTATTATGACTATTTTATGAATATTTGTTATGTGACATTTTCGATGTTGTGAAATGAAATGAGTTTGTTAAATATTGTTGCTTTAATTAGTGTCATGTTCTTATGGACAATCGTTACACCTCGGCATGTTCCGCCGCCTTTTATCGGGGTGTGACATAAAATATTTATACTTTATACCAATCGGTGTTCTTTTGAATTTTGGATTTGCACTTTGATTTGGATTTTCCCAATTAAGATACCACTGGATTTGAGGTTAGTTTATTATTTTATAACCAATATTTACACTACAAATTTGCCTAATATATAATATGTTAGAATCAATAAAACTAGAAAGGTAATATTTATGTAAACATGTTTTTTTATAAACACAGGATATAGCTTCAGACAAAATTTTGTAACTTCATCAGCGTCGGTCCCAAGCACAGGTAAAGGAGACTTTATATGAACTTTTTTCAAAAGGCCCCTAACTTGATAGTTAGTTTGAGGTCTCCGAAAACATTGGGCCGCCACTGGAGAGAGAGATAGAGAGAGAGAGAGAGAGAGGTTATAATAAGTAGATTTTTTTTAAAAAGTGTATGAAGTAGATTTTTTCCATTAGATCTAATAAAACACACCACACAATAAACGCACTTTCCATATCCACCGTCAGATCAACATATCTAACGCACCAGATTACTTCTTGCATTTCTTAGACACACTCCACTTCTTATTATAACTCCACCCTATATATATATATATATATGAAAAAAATATGTATTCTTTATTTTTAAACCTAATCACTCAACTAATTTAAGCTCATTTAAAAAAAAATTGTAGAACCCTACTCATAACCAAGTAAGCCTATTTAAAAATTTAATTGTTTAAATCTAATAAAAAACCATTTTACTTAAGGACAAAGAAATTTTCTCATTCGGCCCAAAAACTTTAAACGATTCTTGGAGACGGCTGTGCCAACGTCTAAAACAAATAAGAACACTATGATAGGAAATTAGTAAAGTTGAAGTTACACCATTTTCCCCAATTTAAGCTCACCATTTTGCTTTTATTCTTGACCCAAAGAAACGAAGTAGCTTTTATGTCATTCGCCATTTTTGTCATCACCACGTGGTTGTTAAAAATGACACCGTTCCTTATTCTCCAAATCAACCAACATGTGACAACCAATATTGCTTCCAAACACTCCTCCTTGTTGTAAGGATTTTTTACACTAGGCCAACGTGTGATGAACAAGGTAGTTTTACCCAACCATTGATAATGGCTCATACCTACCTAGCAAACCAACATTTCACGGTAAGAACCATAAGATGTTCAGATGACTCGGGCTCCATATTGCAAAATACACACTTTTCATCTCCAAATCTTGTGCCGCTTTAAAGTAATTTACTCTTAGTCGCAATCTGATCCATTCAAATTACCTTAGTATCCCGAATTATCAGGTTCCCATCTATGATTCTTCACTAGAAACTCGTTCATAGAACGATCTGCATCCTTCTAAAAAGTCCCAACGTCATTAGATACTCAAGAAACACATTACACATAGTAGTTGCACCATATTTTGTATATTTGAAGGATTCAAATAGCTATAAACAAGTAGATACATTGTAACTCCACAACTATTTTATAATAGCTTTTAGCCCGCATGTTACGCGGTTTCATTTAGATTTTTTTATATATATTATTGTGAATAGATAATTTTCGATTACAACGTTTTTAGATTTCTATGGTTAAAATCAGTTATGATGTTTATTATTTGAGGTGTAGATTTTGTATTAAAATAAAAGGTTACATGAATAAGTAATTTATGTTCATTATGTTTTTTAATCTTTGGGCTCTTTCAATTAAGACGTGTAAATTTAAGATTGATCTGGAGTTTAAGTTTATAGATAGTTCTTTGGATTGAAATATGTGTGAAGTTTCTTTGCTAATAAACCTGAAGTATGAGATTCAAATCCTAGGCTAAGTAGCTTATGTTATCTTTTATTTTTATGGCTAAACAAAACCCTAATATATTATTATTACATAGTTACTAAATTACATTTTAAGGAGTTAATATATACAAACACCAATAATTTGGTTTTTGATTCTCTAAAAGTTGTTTGATGTAATTTATATAATAATAAAAGTGGAAGAAACATGCATTAGTGTTTTGTACATTATGCATTCAAGTTTGTACTATATAATAATCATTTTTATATAACTTTTATTTTTTACTTTTGGTCCCTACACTTTTTCATAGTTTACAAGTATGTCACAAAATATATTTTTCCAATTTCAACTTTGGTGGTGTCATATATTTTTCATCTTTTACATTTTTTTTGTTAAACGTTTACGCTTGAATTTAACGAGTTAACACGCTGCAACACATGGGTGTGGTTTAACGTTATGTCTATTTTCCCGTTTAACAGCCCCATCGCAACGCGTAGATGTTAAGTTGACTTAGTTATTTTTTTTATATTTTATGTTTCGGTCTAATTTTTGGAATAAGCGTATGTGGTTCAACGTTTTTACGTCTACTTTTTGTTCAGTTTTCTCAATGGTTAACGTTAGTTACTAACTGCGGGAGAGGGGATGGCGAACGAAGGCGGTAGTTGTGATAACTTCATGCTTTCGAATGGAGTGGATATGTAAATACAAGTTTTTACACCTCCGCCGCAACGCGGGGGTGTAAATACTACTAATATAACAATTGCAGGGAAGTTGTGTATTTTGGTGTGTACATTATGCAACAAGGTTTGTACAAAATTGATGAACTGAATTCATTACACGTGTTCCTACATAAAAAGGGGGCCGAGAATGTCGCGGCCGATCATCTTTCACGTCTAGAAGGTGCTGAGTTAGTAGATTCGGGGGGGCAGGATCAACGATCGTTTTCCGACGGAAAGTCTCATGTTCGTTAAGGCACAGGAGGAGGGTTTTCCATGGTTCGCTGACTTCGCAAACTATCTTGCTGATGGATACCTCCCGAAGATGTCTTACCAGCAAAAGAAGAAATTCTTTGCTGATGTTAAGTTCTACCTATGGGACGACCCGTATCTTTTCCGTGTTGGTGCTGATCAGTTAATTAGAAGATGTGTGGATGCAAAAGAGGGATGGCAGATTTTGAGCCATTGTCATGTGGGACCGACAGGAGGTCACCACGGTGCGAGTTCGACAGCGAAGAAGGTATTTGATTCTGGATTCTATTGGCCTTCTATTTTCAAAGACGCACATGAGTTTGTTAAAAATTGCGACCGATGTCGACGTGTTGGAAATATCTCATCCCGGAATGAGATGCCCCAAAATGCGATTCAGGTTTGCGAGGTTTTTGACATTTGGGGTATCGATTTTATGGGCCCGCACCCGTCATCTAGAGGGAACAAGTACATTCTTGTGGCTGTTGATTACGTTTCCAAGTGGGTCGAGGCTAAAGCATTTCCCACTAACGACGCCCGAGTTGTAGTGAGATTTTTAAAAGGTTTGTTTTCCCGTTTTGGAGTCCCGAAGGCCTTGATCAGTGATCGAGGTACTCACTTCTGCAATGCGCAGATGGAGAAGACGTTACAGCGCTATGGGGTCACCCACCGGCTTGCGACCGCCTACCACCCAAAGACCAGTGGGCAAGTAGAAGTGAGTAATCGGGGAATTAAACGTATTCTCGAGAAAACAGTTGGTTCAAATCGTCAGGATTGGTCCGACAAATTAGATGACGCTCTGTAGGCTTTCCGAACAGCCTACAAGACTCCGACTGGTTCCACACCATTTCGGATGATTTATGGGAAGGCATGTCATCTTCCTGTTGAATTGGAACACCGCGCTTCATGGGCCCTTCAGAGGGTTAATCTTGATTTATCCGTCGCTGAGAGTACACGTTTCCATCAGTTGCACGAGTTGGAGGAGCTCCAGGATCACGCATATGCACAATCATTTCGGTATAAGGAGCGGACGAAGGAACTGCATGATAGAAAGCTGAAGGGTAATAGGCAGTTCAAGTGTGGGGATAAGGTTTTATTGTATAACTCCCGGTTGAGGTTATTCCCGGGAAAGTTGAAATCCCGATGGTCGGGACCGTTCACGGTCACTGAGGTTTTCCCGTATGGCACGATTGAGATACAAGATCGAAGCGGGAAGTTTAAGGTGAACGGCCATAGACTGAAGCACTACATTGGAGAGCCGATAACTGATCAGACAGTCGAGGTGTTCTACCTTGACTCATTCACCGAGGGTTAGTCGTGATAGATGCATCACTCGGGAGACAGCCCGAGTTGTAGAGTTTGTATTATAATTCTCTTTATTGTCTGTTTTTATTTGTTTTATTTTTATTTTTATTTATAAAAATATAAAAATACAAAAAAAATAAATATTTAATAAAAATAAAAAAAAAATTAAAAAATTCAAAAACACAAAAATATGTTTATTTCTTATGTTTTTGTTTTCTGTTTTGTACGCCGCTACATGCGAGCGAGTTTGAGTTGTTACAGGTATTATTATGCGCATGGTAGCACTGATGGCGTTTTGGAACTGGTTCACCCGTGGTTGCGGCCGCGAATGAAATGCTATACGGTCGTTCGTTCGAATCATACACAGCTAATGAAGAATCTGCATCTAAACCAGGGGAGTAACCAGTTCTCTATTTTAATTTCTGTTCTTTCAAGTTTTAATTTTAGGCTTTAAGTTTTAATTTTATTTTTCAGTTTTTATTTTATTTTATTTCTCTTCCTTGTTCTCATCGAGGACGATTTCGTTCTAAGTGTGGGGATGAGAATTTATTTTACTTAGTTGTAGAAAAAAAAATAAAAAAATTAAAAATTAAAAAAAATTTAAAAATAAAAAATTTTTCACTCCTTTTTCGTTTTCGTACGTTGTTCAAGTTTGTGAAGAAAAAAGAAAAGAAAAAAATGTCCCATGTTTTTATTTTCTTTTGCATTAAAGTCGGAGATGATGATTTTATTCGGAAATCGGTTTTTCAAACTACTAATAATATGAGATAAATTAAAGAAAACGCACTTAACTTGGGATGTGTCGGTAGGCTCAGCCTTGAAAATGAAAGGGTAAATTTGATAAAACGGTTAAACGGAAACCTTTTGTGGGTAAAGCGCTTTGTCCGTGGAAAATAAGCAATGAAAGGTCGGGCCATACTCAAGCCTCAAATTTTGGTATGAAAAATTTGAAATATCATGAGTTTTAAAAATCTGAATACGTTATCATATGATGCTTGGGTAGGTTTAACG
This sequence comes from Bidens hawaiensis, assembly GCF_021521415.1. Classification (NCBI taxonomy): domain Eukaryota; kingdom Viridiplantae; phylum Streptophyta; class Magnoliopsida; order Asterales; family Asteraceae; genus Bidens; species Bidens hawaiensis. Next base: position 1,603,965 of record NW_027491128.1, on the reverse strand, counting down.
TTAGAGTATGCCGTGTAGCCTGTGATATAAATCTTAAAATGATAGTTTAGTGTTTTACACCTCATCGGCGTATGGTTTTATAACCTTAAATCCTGTATTGATGGGATGCTTCGGGTCCGGAGACCATGGGTCTGTATGCAATATATTTAGCTGGGTATTCACAATTCCTAAGTGGGGTTGTGTATATTTAAAATAAAGCCAAAGAGCAAACCTTTATAAGTCTATAAACATGATCACAACAGTACGAAAGTACAAATACACTACAGACTTGATCATCCACGCTGTTAGTCATGTGGGGTCCCCTTGCTCGCGTCTCATTACCATTAAGAAACGGACCACAAGGGACACGCCACATGTAAGCCCTATAGATAAAATTTTGCATACTCACCTATGGTGAAGGATTTGGGGTATTGCTTGATAACGGGGGTATGTCATGTTGTGGGGAGCACTGGCTATGAATAATTGAACCTTAATCATATCTAATGGCTGCTTGGTAGACTTTGATGCTTAAGCTTAGGTGGATAAACAATACCCTTGATCGTCTTAACTATTCATAAATGTGGAGCAACAAAGTTTTAATTCTGCTAATTTTGAGGTTTAAGTCAAGTTGGGGTGGTCTGGTCCGGTAAAAGCAGAAAATAAGCGGGTCTTAATTGTGTAAACCACTGAGTAATATTGTCTGATCTTATTTGTCTCGGTAAAGATTAAGGGCATGGGTTTAGGTGGACAACAGTATCGATGATCGCGGTTTTTGCGTTTTTCTGAGCTTTAAAATATAACCTATATGTTTGATTTAACTTTGATTTTCCGATTCTGATCCAACTGCATTAGACTTTTTCAGGGACGAAAAAGGTTTAAGTGTGGGGATGTTTGATGTGTTGTAAAACACATTGACTTTCCGTAGCATTTTTATCATGTTTTAATCGTTTTTAGTTTAATTATTAAGTGTTATGGTTTGTTTATGATTGATTTTACAAAGTTGAATATTTATTTGTAGGTTTATAGAAGATGGTGAAAAAAGAGGCAAATTGGAAGAGTTTAGGGGCCTTTTTGGTCAAAGTTTCAAAGTTTAAGCAAGGCCCGGTCCAAGCCCACTAATTAAAAGCCTTATAATATATTATATTAAGTTAATATCAGATTTGATCAGCCATTATTATCCACACGACCCGAAATCAAAAACCCTAACACCCTTACCCTAAGTTCCGATCGGAACTCTTGCTGCCGCCGGCCAAGAAAGAAGAAAAAAAAGAGAAGCTGTTTGGCGGCTGAGGTGTTGGCGGCTGAGGAAAGAAAGGAGTCTTGGGCAGCTGCTAGGGACTCAAAACATCCAAAAATCTCAGCCATATTGCTTAGTATACATCCTTAAACTTTGTTTATCTTTCAATAACCTTAACTTTGATTGATTTGGTCTTTTTAATTGAATTGTTTTGCAATTGTTTGATTGTTAGACTTGTTATTGATTGAGTTTTGATATTGAATGAGTTTTATAATGTTTATGATGATGTTTGTGATGTTTTTATTAAGTATGTATGGCTGTCCAAAAGTGATGAGTAGCTAAACTAGTTTGTTCTACCTAGGATAGATGATTGTTGAATGGTTTTAACTTGTTTAATGGATTGTTGATGTTCAAGACTTAAATTATTAATGTAAAGTTTAATTAAACCATGAATTAAATTGTGTGTGATGGCTGTGTTTTGTTTGTAATTACTTATAATCCTCTTGCATTAGTTAATTGAATCGGTTTTGATTAATTGATTGCTTGTTAAGCTCTCTACTTGGTGTTTTGGGTTTATTTGCGGGGTGTACAACCGTAGGGATAAGTGGGTAATATAATCATCTAAAATCAGTTAAAATACACCTTCTTTGAGACCGAGAGGTGATAAGAAGTAATATTGTCTCATTGCTTTTACTTGTTAGAATTAAGACCGCGCGAGAGCGTGTTTTTGTCTTGTCAAGTTTGAGTGTTTATGTGCAATTAGTTGGTTTAATTTGGGTTAAGTTAAATTTTTCCTCTATCCTTGGTTGCGTAGTATTCGTTTCCATTAGGTTAGTGTGTCGGTGAGACCGAGAGGTGAGTCGGTATTTGAACACGTTAATAATTGTTTGTCCGGTTTGTTCTTTAAAATCATCTAAAATAAGTTAGAGTTTGTTAGAGAGACTGAGAGGTAATTTGACGTTCTTAAACACATTTTAGTTGTGTTATCTTTTATAACCGGTGTCTTGAATATTTTCAATCCGTTATCTTGTTATTTCTTTCAACATGATTCATTCCTAGGTAGACGTTTTTATTCATTGAATTTAAGTCAAAGTTTTCTTAAAGTATTTTGTTAACAATTTTCTTTTAATTAAGTTAAGTAGTTAAATAAAATCTTAAAAGTTAAATAAATATTATTTTGGTAAGTCTTGGTTAGAGTTTTCTTAATCATAAACGTTTTCACGTGTCTTTGCGTTCGACATCCGGACTTCCTTGATGCTATACTATTTATGATCGGTACACTTGCCGGTTTTGTGTGGTTTCTATAGGATTTTCGTTTTTATAAATTTTAAGCTTAATTGTGATTCGTTCTTTATTTATATTATACATTTTCACACATCAAGTTTTTGGCGCCGTTGCCGGGGACTCGGTTTGAAGCGTTTTAAGAACGACTCGAGTCAAGATTTTCCTTGTTTATTACTTGTCTTTCTTATTTGTTTTGTTTATTAGTTTAAAATAGTTTAGATAATTATAATTTCTTTTATTTATTTTAAATAGTTGTATGCGACGTACTCGATCTCTAGGACCACCAGAAGTTGAAGGATTTCCCGGACCAGAGAGAGAACTTCTTGAGAGACGTCGTACAAAACCGTCTTCTAGTGCATCTACATCCGTCGGTAATACATTCTTTTCTCCTACTTTATCTGAACCCATCGTTAGGGATAGGATTATGGCCGACGCACCACCGAGGAGGACAGTCGCAGACCGGGCCCGTCCGGTCGATGCTGGCGCGAGATCCAGCATTGCTCCACCAGCTATAGGAGTTCAAACGAACTGGCTGATTCCATCGAACGTTCTGAACACCATTTCCCATTCTGCTCAATTTCACGGGTTGCTCCACGAAAACCCACATTCACATCTCACTCGCATCGCACGTATTTGCGACACGTTTCATCTTGCCAACGTATCCGAAGACGCAATCAAACTCCGCATCTTTCCGTTCTCACTCGTTGATCAGGCGAGTCTGTGGCTTGAGTCCCTCCCACAAGGATCCATTTCTACTTGGGCCGCCATGCAGACCCAGTTCCTGGAAAAATACAATCCTCCGGCTAAGGCCGCTCGTTTGCGTAAGTAGATTCATTCTTTCCAGATGGAGGACACTGAGAGTTTCTACGAGGTGTGGGAGAGATTCAAAAACCTACTTGCTTTATGTCCAAACCACGGCTTGCAGGACTGGGCGGTTGTTGAAAAGTTCAATAACGGAGTGACGTACGCGACTCAGAACATGCTTGACACTGCTGCAAGAGGCAACTTATTGACGACAAAGGATACCGATGGGTGCATTGCCCTATTTAACGGTTTAGCCATGAGTGGATACCAGCGACCACCTTCTAAGAGCACCAAAACCGTCGATGCTTTATCACACGGTATGCATTCAGTCGACACAAACACCGCCCTCACGGCACAGGTTGAGGCGTTAGCGAAGATTGTGAAGGACCTGCAGGTGAAGAGTAAATTGTGCGAGATCTGTAGAGGAGGGCATGATACCGTTCAGTGCCCTGTAGGTTTCCAGGAGGAGGCAGTCGACTATGTTAACAATCCGAACCGAAACCCTAATTCTTTTAATTCTTATAATTCGGGTTGGAGAGGTAACCAAAATCCTAACTGGAGGAACGGAAATCATTCCGGCTTCCAGCCGCTTCAGAGTCTATTCCAGGATTCCGGTGAAGGAGCGAGTGGTGGGGAGAAGAAGCCCACGCTCGAGGAGATGATGGCACAGCAGACTCAGATGCTGTCGCAGCTTATGACTCGAGAGGATTCCCGTCACAAAGAGACTCAAGAGAAATTTCGGGAACACGAGTCATTCATGAGAAATCAGGGGGCGTCAATTCAAAATCTTGAGAGGCAGATGGGAGAGATAGCGAATCGTCTGAATGAGAGGCCGCCAGGTACACTTCCGAGTAACACTGAGCAGAACCCGAAGGCCTTCGCGAAGGCGGTGACGACGAGGAGCGGTGCAGGGGCATGTAGTAAGCCAGTGAATCAGGGACCTGCGGTAGATGTAGAGGAGCAGGTAGACGAGGAGATTCAGATGGAGTCTCCACAGGCCAAGGTGCATCAGAGGCGAAGCCCAGGAAGTACAACACAAGCCGAGGACCAGCCATTACCCAGCACACCACCGAGAGTCTACAAACCTAGACTCCCATTTCCCGGGAGAGTCCGCAGGGATAGTGACGAGGAGCAGAACACTAAATTTCTTGATCTCCTGAAACAACTTCACCTTAACATTCCATTCCTTGAGGCACTAACTCAAATGCCCAAATACGCAAAGTTCCTTAAGGATATTCTTTCTAATAAAGAGAAGTTGGCTGAGGTCTCTTCCATCCCGCTGAGTGCTGGTTGCTCTGCAGTTTTGCTGAGAAAGTTACCGGAAAAGATGTCCGATCCTGGGAGTTTCACGATTCCCTGCATCTTAAGTGATAATACGGTTGTTCATGCACTGGCAGATCTTGGTTCCAGTATTAATCTCATGCCGTATTCCGTGTATCGCAAGTTGGGTTTAGGCGAACCGAGGCCTACCCGTATGAGTATCCAGCTTGCTGATCGTTTTGTAAAATACCCCCGAGGGGTGGTCGAGAACATGCTTGTTCGTGTCGACAAATTCATCTTCCCGGTGGACTTTGTCATCCTGGACATGAACGATGACGATAGTGTCCCACTCATCTTGGGCCGACCATTCCATGCCACTGCATAGGCATTGATCGATGTCTGCGAGGGTAAGTTGATTCTGAGAGTTGGGGATGAGAACGTCACCTTTGACGTTCGACAGTCACTGAAACACCCCAAGTCTGCTGATGACTCCTTATACTTCATTGATGCCATCATGGAGCATGTCGGGGAGTTTTTCAGCGAAATTTGTGGAGGATCTGCCTACGACACCCAGATTCTCGATAGGGAGATTCCTGAGATTGAGATGGTTGCCATGACCAATCAGTCCTTAGATGATGACACTGAGTCGCATACTCCTGAATTTGGCGTGTCTGCCGAGATCGTACGAGACGATCCGATGGACCGACCTTCGGTCGAGAGCCCTCCTTCTTCCTTAGAGCTTAGGGATCTGCCTGCCCATCTTGAATACGCATTTTTAGATGAAGAGAGGAAGCTTCCAGTTATCATTGCATCTGCTATGACGGAGGTCGAGAAGGAGAAGTTGTTGAGGGTGCTACGAGAGCACAAGGAGGCTATTGCTTGGAAGATTATCGACATCAAGGGTATCAACCCTTCGTTCTGCACTCATAAAATCTTCATGGAGGAAAATTTCAAAACTGTCGTCCAGCCGCAACGGCGGCTTAATCCGAAAATGCAAGAAGTCGTAAAGAAGGAGATCATTAAACTCCTTGATGCGGGGATCATTTTCCCCATTTCTGATAGTGCTTGGGTGAGTCCAGTCCAAGTGGTTCCTAAAAAGGGTGGTATGACTGTCTTTATCAACGAGAGGAACGAGCTTATTCCCACTAGGACTGTGACGGGATGGCGAGTCTGCATCGACTATCGCAGACTGAATGATGCCACCAGGAAAGACCACTTTCCTTTACCCTTCATTGATCAAATGTTGGAACGTTTAGCGGGTCAGCAGTACTACTGCTTCTTGGATGGTTTCTCCGGGTATTTTCAGATTCCCATAGCTCCCGATGACTAGGAGAAAACCACTTTCACCTGCCCTTACGGTACGTTTGCCTACAAACGTATGCCGTTCGGACTGTGTAACGCTCTGGCCACATTCCAGAGGTGTATGGTGGCCATTTTCCATGATATGATCGAGGACTCCATGGAGGTGTTCATGGACGATTTTTCCGTATTTGGGAGTTCCTTCGATCATTGTTTATCAAATCTCGAGAGGATGATGTCCCGCTGTGTTGACACCAACCTAGTCCTTAACTGGGAAAAATGTCATTTCATGGTTCGCGAGGGCATTGTTTTAGGACATCGGATCTCGAGTGCGGGGATAGAGGTTGATAAAGTGAAGGTCGAGACCATTTCTAATCTTCCCCCGCCTACTTCTGTGAGAGCTATTCGTAGTTTTCTAGGTCATGCCGGGTTCTACCGCCGGTTCATTAAAGATTTCTCTAAAATCGCGTGACCCATGACCAAACTTTTGGAGAAGGATGCTCCATTTAATTTTTCTGAGCAGTGTATCGAGGCGTTTGATCTTCTAAAAGACAAACTTGTTAACGCCCCGATCATGGTTGCTCCCGACTGGTCGTGACCATTCGAGTTGATGTGTGACGCGAGCGACTTCGCAGTCGGAGCGGTTCTTGGACAACGGAAGGATAAACATTTCCATCCGATCTATTATGCGAGCTGGACCTTAAATGGCGCACAGGAAAGCTATACCATCACCGAAAAAGAGCTTTTAGCTGTGGTGTTCGCTTTCGACAAATTTAGGTCCTATCTGGTTTTGTCCAAAACGATTGTTTATACGGATCACGCTGCTATTCGTTATCTTTTCAGCAAGCAGGATGCCAAACCTCGTCTTATCCGTTGGATCCTGTTGCTTCAAGAGTTTGATATTGAGATCCGTGATAAAAAGGGGGCCGAGAATGTCGCGGCCGATCATCTTTCACGTCTAGAAGGTGCTGAGTTAGGAGATTCGGGGGGCAGGATCAACGATCGTTTTCCGACGGAAAGTCTCATGTTCGTTAAGGCACAGGAGGAGGGTTTTCCATGGTTCGCTGACTTCGCAAATGATCTTGCTGATGGATACCTCCCGAAGATGTCTTACCAGCAAAAGAAGAAATTCTTTGCTGATGTTAAGTTCTACCTATGGGGCGACCCGTATCTTTTCCGTGTTGGTGCTGATCAGTTAATTAGAAGATGTGTGGATGCAAAGGAGGGATGGCAGATTTTAAGCCATTGTCATGTGGGACCGACAGGAGGTCACCACGGTGCGAGTTCGACAGCGAAGAAGGTATTTGATTCTGGATTCTATTGGCCTTCTATTTTCAAAGACGCACATGAGTTTGTTAAAAATTGTGACCGATGTCAACGTGTTGGTAATATCTCATCCCGGAATGAGATACCCCAAAATGCGATTCAGGTATGCGAGGTTTTTGACATTTGGGGTATCGATTTTATGGGCCCGTTCCCGTCATCTAGAGGGAACAAGTACATTCTTGTGACTGTTGATTACGTTTCCAAGTGGGTCGAGGCTAAAGCATTGCCCACTAACGACGCCCGAGTTGTAGTGAGATTTTTAAAAGGTTTGTTTTCCCGTTTTGGAGTCCCGAAGGCCTTGATCAGTGATCGAGGTACTCACTTCTGCAATGCGCAGATGGAGAAGGCGTTGCAGCCCTATGGGATCACCCACCGGCTTGCGACCGCCTACCACCCACAGACCAGTGGGCAAGTAGAAGTGAGTAATCGTGGAATTAAACGTATTCTCGAGAAAACAGTTGGTTCAAATCATCGGGATTGGTCCGACAAATTAGATGACGCTCTGTAGGCTTTCCGAACAGCCTACAAGACTCCGACTGGTTCCACACCATTTCGGATAATTTATGGGAAGGCCTGTCATCTTCCTGTTGAATTGGAACACCGCGCTTCATGGGCCCTTCAGAGGGTTAATCTTGATTTATCCGTCGCTGAGAGTACACGTTTCCATCAGTTGCACGAGTTGGAGGAGCTCCAGGATCACGCATATGCACAATCATTTCGGTATAAGGAGCGGACGAAGGAACTGCATGATAGAAAGCTGAAGGGTAATAGGCAGTTCAAGTGTGGGGATAAGGTTTTATTGTATAACTCCCGGTTGAGGTTATTCCCGGGAAAGTTGAAATCCCGATGGTCGGGACCATTCACGGTCACTGAGGTTTTCCCGTATGGCACGATTGAGATACAAGATCGAAGCGGGAAGTTTAAGGTGAACGGCCATAGACTGAAGCACTACATTGGAGAGCCGATAACTGATCAGACAGTCGAGGTGTTCTACCTTGACTCATTCACCGAGGGTTAGTCGTGATAGATGCATCACTCGGGAGACAGCCCGAGTTGTAGAGTTTGTATTATAATTCTCTTTATTATCTGTTTTTATTTGTTTTATTTTTATTTTTATTTATAAAAACATAAAAATACAAAAAAAAAAATATTTAATAAAAATAAAAAAAAAATTAAAAAATTCAGAAACACCAAAATATGTTTATTTCTTATGTTTTTGTTTTCTGTTTTGTACGCCGCTACATGCGAGCGAGTTTGAGTTGTTACAGGTATTATTATGCGCATGGTAGCTCTGATGGCGTTTTGGAACTGGTTCACCCGTGGTTGCGGCCGCGAATGAAATGCTATACGGTCGTTCGTTCGAATCATACACAGCTAATGAAGAATCTGCATCTAAACCAGGGGAGTAACCCGTTCTCTATTTTAATTTCTGTTCTTTCAAGTTTTAATTTTAGGCTTTAAGTTTTAATTTTATTTTTCAGTTTTTATTTTATTTTATTTCTCTTCATTGTTCTCATCGAGGACGATTTCGTTCTAAGTGTGGGGATGGGAATTTATTTTACTTAGTTGTAGAAAAAAAAATAAAAAATTAAAAAAATTTTTAAAATAAAAATTTTTTCACTCATTTTTCGTTTTTGTACGTTGTTCAAGTTTGTGAAAAAAAAAAGAAAAAGAAAAAAATGTCACTTGTTTTTAGTTTCTTTTGCATTAAAGTCGGAGATGATGATTTTATTCGGAAATCGGTTTTTCAAACTACTAATAATATGAGATAAAGAAAACGCACTTAACTTGGGATGTGTCGGTAGGCTCAGCCTTGAAAATGAAAGGGCAAATTTGATAAAACGGTTAAACGGAAATCTTTTGTGGGTAAAGCGCTTTGTCTGTGGAAAATAAGCAATGAAAGGTCAGGCCATACTCAAGCCTCAAATTTTGGTATGAAAAATTTAAAATATCATGAGTTTTAAAAATCTGAATACGTTATCATATGATGCTTGGGTAGGTTTAACGTTAGAGTATGCCGTGTAGCCTGTGATATAAATCTTAAAATGATAGTTTAGTGTTTTACACCTCATCGGCGTATGGTTTTATAACCTTAAATCCTGTATTGATGGGATGCTTCGGGTCCGGAGACCATGGGTCTGTATGCAATATATTTAGCTGGGTATTCACAATTCCTAAGTGGGGTTGTGTATATTTAAAATAAAGCCAAAGAGCAAACCTTTATAAGTCTATAAACATGATCACAACAGTACGAAAGTACAAATACACTACAGACTTGATCATCCACGCTGTTAGTCATGTGGGGTCCCCTTGCATTAGTTAATTGAATCGGTTTTGATTAATTGAATCGGTTTTGATTAATATATTTAGCTGTGTTTTGTTTGTAATTACTTATAATCCTCTTGCATTAGTTAATTGAATCGGTTTTGATTAATTGATTGCTTGTTAAGCTCTCTACTTGGTGTTTTGGGTTTATTTGCGGGGTGTACAACCGTAGGGATAAGTGGGTAATATAATCATCTAAAATCAGTTAAAATACACATTCTTTGAGACCGAGAGGTGATAAGAAGTAATATTGTCTCATTGCTTTTACTTGTTAGAATTAAGACCGCGCGAGAGCGGGTTTTTGTCTTGTCAAGTTTGAGTGTTTATGTGCAATTAGTTGGTTTAATTTGGGTTAAGTTAAATTGTTCCTCTATCCTTGGTTGCGTAGTATTCGTTTCCATTAGGTTAGTGTGTCGGTGAGACCGAGAGGTGAGTCGGTATTTGAACACACTAATAATTGTTTGTCCGGTTTGTTCTTTAAAATCATCTAAAATAAGTTAGAGTTTGTTAGAGAGACTGAGAGGTAATTTGACTTTCTTAAACACGTTTTAGTTGTGTTATCTTTTATAACCGGTGTCTTGAATATTTTCAATCCGTTATCTTGTTATTTCTTTCAACATGATTCATTCCTAGGTAGACGTTTTTATTCATTGAATTTAAGTCAAAGTTTTCTTAAAGTATTTTGTTAACAGTTTTCTTTTAATTAAGTTAAGTAGTTAAATAAAATCTTAAAAATAAATAAATATTATTTTGGTAAGTCTTGGTTAGAGTTTTCTTAATCATAAACGTTTTCACGTGTCTTTGCGTTCGACATCCGGACTTCCTTGATGCTATACTATTTATGATCGGTACACTTGCCGGTTTTGTGTGGTTTCTATAGGATTTTCGTTTTTATAAATTTAAAGCTTAATTGTGATTCGTTCTTTATTTATATTATACATTTTCACACATCAGACAACAAGGCCCCGTGTCAATATAAAAAATGCACTGATTTACATATGTAATAAAAGTATGCATAAACTTTACATATGTAACAAAACTTTTAACTATAAATACACGTTATATTTTTTTATGTAAAATAAAATAATAAAATAATAAAATAATAAAATAAATAAATAAAACTACTTGAATTAGAAAAATAAAAGCTAAAAACGATTTATAGTAACCCAAGTGAAAATATTTAAGTTTGTTTTAAATTATTTATCTTCAGTGTTATTAATATTAGAAAAAAAAAGCTAAATTGTTAAAATTGAAAAAACAAGAGGAAAGAAGAGTACACAGACAAGACAAATACAACTAATAATACTAGTCAGGTGTTCACGCGATATAGCGGGATACGCACGAACGTTATCGATGTCGATGTTGGTACGCTCCTCGCAACAGTACGTGCATATCCTGATGATGGTATGTGCGTAACGTGACATTAGACACGTAACCGGTTTCGGTAATCGCGTCACACAACACCAACACGCGAGTAATCTGGTACGCATAAACAAGGCCATCCACGTAACTAACGCCTGAATGCGCGTAACCGGTGACGAAAATCAAGAAGCAAAGATGAAATGTACAATAATTTCAAGTAGACCACTTTTTAACCCAACCCGTTTTGACGTGAAATTCATTCCAACCCAACATCGTTTTAACCCAAAGCTTGTTTTGACCTGAACCCACCGAGAACCGAAAATGAACCATTTTTTGTATCGACATATTCTGACCATAATTTGTTATGACCTATGAGCCGAAAATGTTCGAACTTTTGCCGGTACTAATTGATAATCAAGTAACATGTTAATTTTTTTTAAATTAATAAACTATAGTAATATGATACTCAAATTAAAGATAATAAAATGCTCGTTTTTATAGTGTAATATTTTTAAAAAAGTATTAACGTGTGAAAAAGTTATGGCCATTTAAAAGTCATGGGAGTAGTTTGTTTAGAATAAGAGGTAAAAGTGTAAGTATTATATAAATTAACAAAAACTTATTGAAGTTGAAGGACTAAAATTGTAATTTATTTTTTACGAATGTTCATTGACATGGTTAAACACCAAAAGTGGCATTAAAATCTTATAATTTGATGCATTATGTGTTGTACAAGTTGCATTATAGATTGGACCTCTTATTCATTAAGAGGTCCTTGCCATTCTTTTGATATATAGCCGAGGTGTATTTGAGACGATGGCTAGTATGTTGGATTCCTGATTGATGGATCCTCAACTGATTTGTTCGGGGGGCCTCTTGTATGTTGACCGACTTGCCCGGAAATGGCTAGTTCCCCCCGGGGGGGGGTCGTCATACGGTAGTCGTGGGAAGTTTGGTCGAGAGCTTGAAGATTGGTGGGCGCCTGTCGGTTGAGGCATCCTCCTAGGCCCTAGATTAGCATTATTTAGGATTGATGCTTGCTACGACAAGAATTTTACCCTGATGAAAACAATGCTTTGGCATGTCATAGTCGTGGTTATTGTGAATTATTGCCTGCTATTTTTACAGTGTTGTTGCCACAAATGGGATAATTTCGTTCGGTTCAATCTTGATGAATGTATAGATAGTATTATTTTTCTAATCATCTTTCATTTTCCCACTATCTACTTCCCCGCTTCAACACATGCCGGAAATTTTACCGGCAGTATTCCTTCTTCTCCGTTTTATCTTTCTCTTCCTTCTTTTCTCATTATTTGTCAAATTTTTACATGGGTCGGTCAGGATTTTTTCGTATATATAACACTTATTCTTTTTTTTTTTTTTTTTTTTATCACAGGGTCCGCAACTGAGTCCCTCCGATATGAGATTTTTTCAAGCTTGGAGCCATTTTAAGCTTGGAAACATTTTTGTGAGATGCCATGACCATCAACAACACCACCGAAATCGACGCTTACGACACCGTCTTCATTATCTTTATTCAACTTATCTCTCTAGGGTAAGGATTTAGGACTCTGATGATGGACTGTTTCAACTTTGCTGTTTAGATTTGGTTAACCCAACTTTATCTTTCGTGTCTACTCAGGTCTTCTGGTTTGATCTTTCTCAGGTGGCACTCGGTGAGGTGTACGCTTGAAGATGCTGCATGAATATTCTTCTAGTGCATGTAAATCGCATCATCTTCTATCTATTTTGATTAGTTGCATCTGATTAATTTAAGTTATTGTTGTAGTTCTGTGCGTATTTGTCAATTTAGCCCTAATATCATAATTAGGATGTTTTGATAAGTTTGCAGAAGCGGAAAGGCAGCAAATACTTCAGTTCAGGCTCATCCAGAAACAGAATTTCAGGTTTGTGTTTCATTTTCATTGCGAGTTTATGCAAGCATGTTGAGCAAACCGTACCGCTAGCCGATTCGGTACCCAACTATTTGAGGTTTCGGTGCCGGTATTTATCTAATTTTTACCAACCGTATCGAACCGAGCGTTTTCGACACTGGTACCAAGCTTTTGGGAGATTTGAGATTGGGAAATTCGGTATGGGTATGGTACCGAGCTCATCCTTAACGTGAAGTTAATGTTATTGTGGAGGGAGTGGCCTGGGCGCCAACATAAATTATCAATCTAGCATGATTATAGAAACCGTACTTACTAAAGTAACAGTATCATATAAACTCACTATTTGAACACACATTATCTGATGTCTGACCCGTTTAAATAATCCAGATTGTTTTCTTTTTAGATGCTAATCTTAGAAAAGATACTTAGTGACAATTGACATAGGGTAACTAATTATTTTTGTGTTTTCTCTTCTTCAGTTGAGTTGCTTTATAGCTGCTTCGAGAAAGTCAATACTCATATACATCATTCAGCATGCATGAATCAAAAACGTTTTCTATAGAGGTAGGGTACCAAAAGGACCCAAATACCCGTACTAAATGCCCGCGGGTCAATCAGAAGCTCCTCATAAGGCACCCGCGGGACATATAAACCATCCGCATAGTCATTTGAGGAAGAACACCCTCATAGCACGTGCGGAAGCATCACAGCACCCTCGAAAGTCATCCGCAAGAAGGAATATCCTTCCGCGTGAATAACTACGAGTCAATGCTCTGGGATAGTTGTTAGCAACCAATTACCTTCTAGAAGAATCGCCAAGATGCTTTCTTGGGCAATACGTGATCTATGGGCCAATTAGCTAATGACACGTGACAAGGTCGTTATAACCGTGCACATGGCCAATATTACCCCGTTAACCAATAATAGAGCAACACGTGTCCAGGTTGTTATACATGCACATGTAACGTATAAGCTAAACCTATCACATAAGGACACACGTCCAGACGGTTATGCAGGCATCTTCTAAAAGGACAGCTGGCCAATCACTTCCCCACACCCTTCGGCTATAAACACCCTCTCAATCACCATGAGGTATTCATTCATCATCACTGTACTCTCTCAATTTACTTAAGTACTTTATCTCTTTGTATGAACGGTACTTATTCTCACGCCGGAGGGTGGTTACGGGAATGCCCCCCCTCTTGTCCTTCCCGTAACGAGCTCACGGTGTTCTGTTTTGCAGGATTCACGTCATTGGACTTTAGGAATTGTATTCATATCGTGTTGGCAGTAACCGTATCCTACCTTGTGGACTCATTGGATCTAGGACCCATCAGTGGGGAGTAGATCCGTGTTTCTTCATTTTCTAAAGTTCATAACGGTTTAATAAAGAATCTAACGAGGTAATAATAAGATATATAATATGTTGGTGTGTTTTTCATCTTTGTTATATTGATTTATGGTAGTGAATTTGTGCTTGCTTCATTAGGTTGTTAAGAGAAGTTTTCTAGAGCATGGTATTAACAAGGTAGTAAAGTAATATTTGATGTCCTGTTAACAATAGATAAATTTTCATGTTAATGGCATTTAAGTTTTATGATGCAGTTATGCCTCGTTTTTATGTATATGCAGACAACATCACCTTTCACCTTTGAGAAGAATGTCATCATAAATCTCGCATGTACTCTCCATGTCCCAGAAATAAAGTATGCAACTTTTGACATGACACATACTTTAGTAAAAATGTTTGGAACAAATGTCTACAATAATCTAGCGTAATAAATGACATACAAAGAAGCTTACACAAGTATCGGCTGCTATGAGTGGTATCAAATTTTGATGACTGTTGTTTAGGGGATGCCAACCTATAAAATAGGGATTTACTTTGTGGTTTTCGAGTATTTCGGGTTAACCTGAACAATAAGTAGTTCAACCCTATATCGAACTAAATACATTTTATCGGGTTTGGTTTTAGTATTGTGAATGGATTTTTCATATATTTGTTGGCAATCGGTTCGGCCTGTGAAAACTAGAATGTGGCACATGTCAAACATCAATGTAGTCATTCATTTCAAATTAGGCGTTGTGATTGTATCGTGAAGAATTATGCACAATGGCGTTGTGATTGTAACGTGAAGATTTATGTATACCTAAACGTTGTCACGCTCCGCGAAGCGCACGGGTAAAGAAACCACTTTGATACAAATTTTCACTTCAACAAATGAATTTTTTTAAATATTATATAATATTTACAATTCTATATATACTATTAAAGGAATAGGATTTTTGGACATATGATATCTTATTGATCCATCTCTATTATTTTCATATATACCAAGTTTTCCCCTATTTTATTTATAATAAAATAATTCAAAAATAAAAAATATATTTCTAGGTCGGAATTAATGCTAATGACTTAGAGCATTCTCATCCCTTCTATCAAAACATCCCCAATTTCTATAATTTAAAAAAGGCTTCCAATTACTCACTTCATCATCCTATCCTCTATCCTTATACCCAATCTTTAAATAATGAAGATATGCTATAGAAACTTTTCATATATGAAAAGCTACTATAGCCCACCCCATCTCAATAACATTTACTTTCATAGTTTCACCCGCCCATTTCAATCACTTCTCCCGTTCAACTTTCTAGGGTTCCTCAGCCAAATACAAGAAATCAAAGGCAATTGACACCCTTTGAAGCAAATAAGCGGCCCCCTCTACCATCTTCATTCTCTCTGAAGCAACTCAAACACCAAAATCAAAGAGTTCTTGTAGTTGTTCGAATTGAAGCAATTGTGTCTGTGTTCATTGATACAAGCTGCAAGAGGTACCTTTCTCTCTCTTTATCTCTTAATTTCATTATGTTTATTGTAGGATTACAACTATCTTTATGAAATTTACCCTCATCTATCTTCTTGAAATTTACCCTACACTTGACTTGTGTTGACTTCAGTTTAAGTTATTTAGGCCCATGGTTATACAGTTAGTCATTTAACAGAAATTTGTTTTAGAGTTATTCAAAATTTCAATTTTGTCATGCACATAAGTTGTTCTGTAATTTATATATATATGGTTGAGGCCAACAAAAATAGGGTGTAGAGTGTAGAGAAGTTTTAATTAAAAAAAAGACATTTAATAATTGTATGAACTTTGAATTTGGACTTAAATGAAACAAAATGTGTAGTTACCTAATCAACGTTGACTTTGTGTCAACATGAATTTCAAGTAACTAAAAAATCATCTTTAGATCTTAACATGAGTGTCTAGAAATCTGTTTCAATTTAAAGAGTGCAATTTTTTATAGAATTACCATATACGAAATTCTCAGGTTTGATTTTAACCTAAACGGATTCAAGTAAGTTTTGAAGGTCAAAACAAGGAGCACATTTAGCTAAAAGGATCGTATTCAGATCAATCTGATCGATTTGTCGGTTAACTTGTTTAATGGATAGTTATTTTTACATATGCAACTTTAAACAAGACATAAGGTTCGTAGCCTAGTTTATAGTTTAGATGTAAAATTTTCTTTGCATATATAAATGTGATTGATGTATGTAAGTTTTTAATATTAATATGCATTTGGGGGATGTTCCTGTCTCACATAACCTTGTTGCTGGTATATGAGCAACCTAAGTGATTAATGAAAACAAAGCAAACAGCAGCCAAAGATTCACTTTTGAATCATAGAATTTCAGAAAAACATCATAACATGAGTACATAACAGCAGCCAAAGATTCACTCACTATTATCTTGCTTGTTATTATTATTATTAATCTGCAATTGAAATCATTTTTTATTGCTTGTTCCTTTTGTTTGGTGCACTGCTCTATAAAAAGTCTTAGCTGTTGTACAAACATTTATCTTCTAGAACAATATTTTATAAAATGTCTTTGGTGACCATTAGTGATGCTGCAACTTGAAATTTGTGGAAAATGAAACGATGATGATGTTGTTAGCTATCATCTTTAGTTTCTGTCACCTTTAGAATTTCATGTAATTACCCGAACCCGACCCGATACCGAATAGAATCAATTTTTAGGACCGAAACAAAACATAGAAAATTAGGTCGGTTATATTCTAATAATTGGTAATTGTTTCTGGTTCTGATTTGTGTAACATTTTTAGTTTTACAGAATAAGTTGTTATAACTCATTGAACTGGGTCAAAATGGTATGTTATAAGGCAGCGGACAACATGAAATAGAATAAAGATATTCACATCATGTTTGTTGTTAGTTTATAAATAATAATTGTTGAAATCAAACATTTTAGTAGGCATATGTAAATTTATAGGTTTGATTTGTTTTATTAATATAAGCTGCTCATATACATATACATATATAAATGCATTGCTTATTTGTTTGTGAATTACAAATAAAAAGCACTATAATTGTTCCAACATATTTCACCTTTAGCCTTGATAAAAATTTGTGTGTATTTTGACAGGTTGAGTTAATCGCATACTTGATCACATGCCTCGTACATTCTTTCGCAAATTGTTAACATACATATCTTCTGAAGATGATAGTGATGTTGATCTTAGCGAGGATGACGAAGGACAATGTATTCGCAAGCGTCGTAGGTTTATTCAGCGTAATTCAAGGACACCAACATCTATATCCTTTAGATCTATTTCGACGAAGATTTCGTATGCGTCGCCCACTATTTCTCCGGATTCTAAATGAGGTAGTGGCTCACGAGCCATACTTTGTCCAAAGAAGAGATAATGTCGGAAAACTAGGTTTATCTTCCATGCAAAAGATAACGGCAACACTTAGAATGATGGCGTATGGGGTTACCGCAAATTTTATGGATGAATACATAAGTATTGGTGAAAGCACTGCAATGGAGAGCCTTAAAAAATTTGGTGAGACGATAGTAAATATTTTTTCAACTGAATATTTACGTTCACCAAACACCAATGATATTACTCAATTGCTTGCTGTTGCGGATCAACGAGGATTCCCTGTAATGTTAGAAAGCATTGACTGCATGCACTGGAAGTGGAAAAATTGTCCCACGGCTTGGAAAGGTATGTACTCTGGCCACATTCGTGAACCTACTATTATTTTAAAGGTGGTTGCCTCATATGATCTCTGGATATGGCATGCATTTTTTGGCATGCCCGATTCACATAACGACATTAACGTGCTAGAGAGGTCTTTTGTTTTCACAGAACTTGCGCAAGGACGTGCTTCTCCAGTCAATTACACGGTTAATGGAAACGACTATACTATGGGGTATTACCTTGCAGATGGTATTTATCCTAGGTGGACAACTTTTGTAAAGACGATTCCGGCACCAAGAGGGAACAAGCATAAGAATCTGCAAGAAAAGATGTCGAGCGAGCATTTGGTGTACTTCAACAAAGATTTGCAATCATTCGAGGACCTTCATGAATGTTCAAAGTGAATGTGCTAACAAATATAATGAAAGCATGTGTTATTCTTCATAATATGATCATTGAAGATGAACGTGATGATGGTGACAGTCTTAATATGGAGTATGATCAACTTGATGATGATCTCCCCGAATTGTCGCGCACTCATACATATGAGTTTATGGACTTCATCGAACGTCATCTTTGTATTAGAGATAGCTTGGCTCATCATCAACTTCAAGAAGATCTAGTTGAACATCAATGGCTACTCTATTCTCAACAATAAACGACATCACGTTATATTTTATTATACCGTGAATGTTATTGGTCGGAGTTAGAAACATGCTATGTGATGATTATTAGAATTATTTATGTAAGAACATAACTTATTTGCTCACTTTTGTTTTAATTTGCATCTATTTGGGTCATTGCTTGTAATGTGTTAGGAGTAGGAATATACAACGGGTACGACACAGCCCGACCCAACAATTTATTGCTTTTGTTAATCTTTTGTTTGACTGATTAACGCTTTGTAATGCTTCTCTAGATGTTCATGTGATTTGTTTGTATATAGTTAGTTGCTACCTTTTTTTTCATTGTTAAAACATAGTCAGTTGCTACTTTCACTTTTATTTAGCTTATATATATATAGGTTTAAGTTTAAGAGAGAAATGATATTAGTGCGAGAACTGCGAGAAATGAATATAAACAACTAGTTTTATTTTAGGTTTTAAATATTTAAAAATAAATAAAAAAGATATAAATGCAACAATAAATGCACTTTCTCTCTCTCTCTCTCCCCAATTAATACAACTAATATAACCATAATAAATCTCTCTCTAATTAATATATCTAACTAATTTAATCATAATAATTAAAAAGATAAAAACACTACTTTAGTTTTATTTCTTATTTACACATTCTTCATTTTATTCAACATAAATACAATTTATTCATATAATACTATTTCTTTATACTAAAAAAATAATTTCCACTCAATTTATTAGCATATATCAACGTGTTTTTTAACACTAAATATCAAAACATAATATATATATATATATATATATATATATATATATATATATATTTCAATTGGTATGTCTATAAAAATTATTTTCATAAATAATAATAAAAAAATATCATACAAATGTTTTCATTAAATTTAAACAATAAATATACAACCTACACAAAGTTATATAACGTACAGCATACAAAAAACATAGAACTTACACATGTAATTCGACATCAACAATTATATAAATTACACAAAGATACACATATCTTACACATGCGTAGGTTATATGTTTTTCGTATGTAGGTTATATGTTTTCTTATTCTTAGAACAAGTGTAAGTTTTATATTTTTGTGTCGGTCGTATATTTTTATTGACATTTAATGCAAATATTTGTAAGATAATTTTTTGTATTATTCATCACAATGTAACTATGTGTTGATGGATATTGATATGTTGACTTTGAAGAAATTGATTTTGAATAAAAAGAAATTAATGTATGAATAAATTGTATTTGTGTAAGATAAAATTTTCGTGTGTAGGTTATATGTTTGTGTTTGCGTGTGTATTTTATTGATGTTGAATTTTGTGTGTAGATTATATGTTTTTCGTATGTAGGTTATATGTTGTCTTATTCTTAGAACAAATGTAGATTATACATTTTTGTGTCGGTTGTATGCTTTTTTGTTGATATATAATGCAAACACATGTAAAATAGTTTTTTTTGTTATTATTCATTATAATGTAAGTATGTGTTGATGGATATTAATATATTGATTTGAAAGAAATTAGTTTTAGATAGAAAGAAATTTTAATGTATGAATTAATTATACTTGTGTAGGATAAAAATTCAAGACAAAAAAAAAATAAGTTATAAAAATAAATGAGTTCTTAATATTTTCCAATTATAATAATTTAATTAGTTATATTAATTAAATAGATAAGTATTATGGTTTATTAGTTATATTAATAGAAGAAAGAGAATGGTTAATACTTTCTTTATTTAGCTTTAATCATTTAAAACTTAAAACAAAACTAGTGACACATATTCATTTCTCGCATTTCTTGCAGTAATATCGTTTATCTCTTGAACCATCCCCTATATATATATACACACACACACAAGTTCGAGCTGAGCTTTGGCTCGTTTAACGTTTAATTTGAGTTTTTTTAAATATTTAGTAACTTTTTAAAAGAAAAATATAATATGACAAAATAGAAAGTAGTTAAAATTGTAAGTGAGTAGAAAAAGAAAAAAATAATAAAGAAATAATATAGAGATATATATATATAGAGGATATGATGTGAGATGTTTTTTAAAATGAGAGGCAAATTTTAAAAAGTGGTGGTTTTTTGTTAAATTATGGGGATAAAGATGATGGAAGGGATGAGAATGCTCTTAGAGCATTCATTCAATCCACCATATTATGCGAGTGAAGTTTTTATAATGTAGGGAGCGGTTTAGGGTGTTCTGAGTGAAGAGGAGAAAAATTAATTGATTATTCTGTATATTTAAAATGATACTGTTCAAATCATATAATTTTTTAATATATTTTAAAAGTGGTTGTGAGTGAAGAAAAGAGAAATGGTAATGACAAAGATATAAAAATATATTATTTAATTAAAATGAGAGAGAAAATATAGTGATTTTTCGTGTAATTTTAAATTTGGAAATATGTGATTGGACGTGAATACTCGTAGATATTCAAATAATTAGTCAATGAATTTGTAGTTAACTCAATCAATGTTGTATTTTATATCAAAACATAAATTATGCCCCAATAACAACATGAGATCTGTTAACAAACGTTTTCCTGAATTCCTTACATTATTTTAATTCCTTATATATATATATATATATATATATATATATATATATATATATCAATTACTAGAAAAATCTTTGGGGTAACAATTTATTTAGCATTAACACAGTTTCGTCTATTTAAATTTATTTTGTTATATTATTAGCTTCAAGTTAAAGTTTACATTAACGTATAAGATACACTATAAATGTTAATGCAAAATAAATAACATTTTTTAATGTAATATCAATTGTATAAAATGTAAAATACATAATTACTTAAAAATAAGTAAACTAACATAATTGATTGTTGAGTTACAAAAAAATAATTATCATAAACGGTTTTGCTATTTTTTTTAAATAATACCCGATTTATATTTCACCTTCGTTGACAACCAAAACCAAGCTTCCACAATTATATTAACATATTACAGAAATATTTATTAAAGTACTTAATAAAACCGGCTAATCAGTTAAACGATTGTATAATTTAGCTTGGAGCATGTTTGGTTTTTAAATAAGTAAAATTTATTATGGTTTAGAATTATTTTATTTATTTACAAATATGTCAAATACCATCGATTAATGATAATCGAGTAGATGGTGGAAAAAATTAAGCGCCAAATACTATACAAGCTTCTAAATATACAAGTTCAACTAACGTAGGTTAGTTATTTTTAATCATTTACTTTTTGGATATACTATTGGGGTGTTTGTTTCTTCCCAGAAGAGCTTCCTGGCCTTTTTTGTCTGCGCCGTGCAGACCACTCGCAGACATTGAGGCTTGCAAACTGTTTGTTTTTCGGAAGACAATTCATTAAAAAAAGGTCTGCGCGCCCTCTTCTTGGCACATACATGGATCACTCACTTCTCACATCTTCTGAACTCTTTCACCTATTCAGAATAACATTTATCTCCACAAACCCTAGCCCCCATATCTCCCACCCTCTTCCCGTCACCCCCTTTCCCCACCTCCGGCACCGTACTCTCCAGCCACACCTCTGGCCGCCTCACTCCGGCCCCACCTCTGGCGCCGATCTGTTGAAATGTGGCTAGGACTTTGTCCTGGCCTTCTATGGCTCCAACCATCACTAGCGGTGTGTGAGTATTTGTGGATGGATTATGGTTTACTGACGGCTGATTGCTTAGAGGCACCGGCAGTGGCAGTGATAGCAAAAGGGTTGTTGGCCAGCTGGAATATTTAATATCAGATATGGTTTAGGAAAGTGTGGCATATTTATATTATCATCATCAATAGAATAAAAGGGTTTTAGTATTTGTTTATAATGACTAAAATTCTTATTATTGGTATTTGGGATGTGACTTTTATTATAAGGTAAATTTACTTTGAATAAAAACAAAAAAATTGATAATATGAAAATAAAAAAATTAAAAATAAATTTTTTTTGTTATAATTAGGCGTGTCAATCGTATAGGGTTGACAGGTTGATGGGTTTCAACTTATTCAAAAATTTCTGTTATATTTTAGCAGCCTACAGACGTTAAAAACAAATAGTCTTATTCTTGTAGACTGTAGAGGTTTGGTCCACGTCATTTATGATGTCTGCATATGTGGTCCGTAGACTGCAGACATTTATCTCTTAAAAAACAAACAACACCTACATCTATTCGAAAACATGCAGTGACCCGGGTTTGAACCCGGGTCTTCATGACCACAACACACAGACTTAACCAACTGGACCAACTTGTGAGTTGTTTTTTATAATAGAAACATAAATATAAATATAAATATTCATGTTCATCTTCTTCTATATAAACCCTAGGTTTTCAATTCGTTTAATCCGCTCCATGTTTGTTCAAAATAATTTATGGGTATTGTTTTGCGGCTTAACACGATTCAAATGCATATAATCATTGTTGGAATGGTTACGGATTGATGGTGAATGAAGTTTGGCCAGAAAACAAACTTTGATGAACAAGTTAAGATTACAAAGAGTATTTAAGTGTAGATTGATGATTGTAGCAGTTTTAGTTGAGGTCTAGTGTCCTATTTATAATACCAATTGGAGTGTATGGTGTTAAATGAGTGTTAATGAAATTTGACTAGGAATCCTGCGGTTACCCGGCTAATTCTCACCACTAAAGGTTGTTATAATGCGCTATCCCGTTTGAATGTACTTCTTGATCAGAAGGATCCATGATTCCCGGTTATTTGAGGATAATGGATCCTAGAGTACAATTTCTTTATCATTCTTTATCTCCCCAACTTCTTGTTCTTCTATTGCTGGTGAGAGAACATGAATGATTGAAATCTTTGTATCTTCTGGAATTTTCAGAGATGAGGCTAAATTTGCTAGAGCATCTGCCCCGACATTTTCTTCCCTTAGTACCTGTATAATACTAAAAAATTCGAAGGATTTTGCTAGTTCCTTCACAACATCTAGATATTTGATTAGTTTTTCTCCTTTAACAGCATATGAGCCATTAAAGTTGTTAGCAATTAATAATGAATCTATATATCCTTGAAGATACCTGATCCTCCTGCATTTAGCTAATTGCAAACCTGTGATCAAAGCCTCATACTCTGCCTCATTGTTCGTTGCTTGGAACTCACAGGCTATTGACTGGGGTAATATGTCCCCCTGTGGCGATTTCAGTAGGATCCCTAATCCTGTTCCTCTTACATTGGAAGCGCCATCAGTGAAGAGTATCCAAGGATCCTTAGTCTCTTCTAGTTGTTGGACCTCCAAGTCAGCTTCTTTCTGCATGTCGCTACTGAAATCAGCCACAAAGTCTGCGAGTGCTTGTGACTTGACGGCTGTTCTTGGCTCGTACTGAATATCATATGCACTCAGCTTCACAGCCCACTTGGCCATCCTACCTGAAATTTCTGGTTTTCTAAGCACATTCTTAACAGGATAGTTAGTTCTTAAAATAATAGTATGAGTTTCAAAATAATGTCTTAATTTAGTAGAAGCCATAATAAGTGCAAGAATTAACTTTTCTAAATGAGAATACCTGGCTTCTGCATCTAAAAGACTCTTACTTACATTGTAAACGGGATGTTGTTCACCTTCATGATCCTTACCAAAACGGCACTTACTGCATTTCCTGAGACAGCTAAATACAGATATAAGGATTCTCCATCCACAGACTTCATTAGAGTTGGAGCTGAGGATAAGTAATTGTTGGTGCATTTTGTGACCGTCGCTATGCAATTCTAATCAGCGGAAACGAAGTACGAAGTTTGAACAACTTCACCATAGGCGAAGTTATAACAACTTCGCCATAGGCGAAGTTGTAACAACTTCTGCCATACGCGAAGTTAGAACAACTTCGCCATAGGCGAAGTTATAACAACTTCGCCTACTGGCCCAAGCCCAAGCCCGCGAAGTTGTTTTGTCTATATATATATATGTGTCTTGTTTAGGTTTGAGTATCCAGAAAAGTTAGAGTATTGTGTGTTCAGTTCAAGTAGCTAGAGAGAAACAGAGAGGCAGAGTCGTGTGGGACGGCCCGAGGTAGAGCTCACCTCGGGTCGGCCGTGTCTTTGTTTTTGTTCGTTTTATAACATGGTTTGGTTATGATATAAAAGATCTGCAGATGTGTTTATCCCATTCGTGTGTTTGTTCGTGTATGTGTTTGTGTGTAATTGTGTTCTTCGTCTTCTACACCATTAAACGAGTCTAGGAGGATTCCGCACTCCTAGACCTCGTGCGGATCTCGTATCGATCAGCGACGCCCCGCGGGAACCTACAAGTGGTATCAGAGCCTTAGGCTCTTATGCTATGGTTCGAGATCTGCGTTTTGGTGTTTCTGGCACGTTTCTGATGCGTTTTTGGCCGAACAGCCGCCGCAGGCGAAGTTATGGGGTTCATGCGAAGTTGTCGCTTAAATTTTAGGGTTTAGGCGAAGCTATCAGTCAGGCGAAGTTATGGACAGGCGAAGTTAAGGAGGGGCGAAGTTGACTTTTAGGCGAAGTTGACTTTTAGGCGAAGTTGACTTTAGGCGAAGTTAAAAAAAAAAAAAATTAAAAAAAAAAGAAATTGTTTGGAGTTTTCGTCTGTATGGCCAGGTGTACACGATTATTGTGAGACCGGAGACGTTGTTCCGTCAACGAGTGAAACTTGTTATCTCTTGGTCTTACGTGTGAACAAATACGTGTCAACTCTGGATATGGAGTTGAGGTTGTGAATGAGATATTGATTGAAACTGGATATTGACACATATTTGGGTGTTTGTGGGCAATGAAATAGTTGTTGTTTGAGGTTGACCAACTGAAGAAAGTCAAATTGAACTGAAGGTTTTCGTCATTACTGGATTGCGGTCAGAGCATATTATTTATGTTATTTTCAAGGCGTTCGAGAATTGGATCCTGAAACGTGATGCTTATTTATTAAAGTGAAAATTCTGGAACAAGTTGGATTTAATCGGGAATTAAAGTGTTTATGTTCTTGATCGTTATCCCTGGTGATTGAAGATGCTTCGGATTAATTAATGGTCATGTGTGTTAGATTCTGTCAAGGTGGTTTTGTGATGAAATTGATCACTTGATGTTGAGTAGTTGAAGATTAAACCTTATCGTATGCCGACGTGTTGGTGAAGTTATGGAGGGAGCCCAACTTCACGTGTTGGTGAAGTCAGAAGGACTCACGTGATTGGTTGAGATGATCAATTAGGCACGGGGATGCATGCATTTCAAAGACCTCAATCTATATAGTCGGAGAAGCTTACACTGAAGGGGAGATCTGATATGGAAGACGCTGGGTGATTGGTAGATTTGTGAAGCTACAGACAGTTTCAGACACGGCTGGTTGAAGAGCAAACAGAAGATCATCAGTTAAGAGGGAGTCTGTTGGTGCATGTTTTGTAACAGATGATCTTTTGTGTTTGTTAGAATTGAGAGCAACGGTCAAAGGGGAGTCTGTTGGTGCATTTTGTGACCGTCGCTATGCAATTCTGATCAGCTGAAACGAAGTACGAAGTTAGAACAACTTCACCATAGGCGAAGTTAGAACAACTTCGCCATAGGCGAAGTTATAACAACTTCGCCTACTGGCCCAAGCCCAAGCCCGCGAAGTTGTTTTGTCTATATATATGTGTCTTGTTTAGGTTTGAGTATCCAGAAAAGTTAGAGTATTGTGTGTTCAGTTCAAGTAGCTAGAGAGAAACAGAGAGGCAGAGTCGTGTGGGACGGCCCGAGGTAGAGCTCACCTCGGGTCGGCCGTGTCTTTGTTTTTGTTCGTTTTGTAACATGGTTTGGTTATGATATAAAAGATCTGCAGATGTGTTTATCCCATTCGTGTGTTTGTTCGTGTATGTGTTTATGTGTAACTGTGTTCTTCGTCTTCTACACCATTAAACGAGTCTAGGAGGATTCCGCACTCCTAGACATCGTGCGGATCTCGTATCGATCAGCGACGCCCCGCCCTACAGTAATCCTTCAAGGCTGTAAGCGCAGCCTCATGCTTTTCCGTCCATTCAAACTTCTTATTCTTCCAAAGGATGTCATAGAAGTCCTTGCACTTCTCGGAGGATCTTGAGATGAACCTATTGAGAGCAGCTATTCTTCCCGTGAGCCTTTGGACATCCTTTGCATTTCCAGAAGATTTCAAATTGAGGATGGCTTTAATCTGTTCGGGGCTTGCTTCAATTCCTCTTTTAGTCACCATATATCCCAGAAACTTTCCAGCCTTAACACCAAAGTGGCATTTTGACAGATTCAATTTCATGTTATACTGGTCGAGGATATTGAATGCTTCCTCGAGCTCTCTAAGGTGATCCTCAGCTTTCTTCGACTTTACCCCCATATCGTCTATGTATACTTCCATAGTCTTTCCCAACTGATCCTTGAACATCATGTTGACTAGTCTTTGGTATGTTTCCCCTGCATTTCTTAGTCCAAACGGCATAGCAGTATAACAATATATGCCGGTACTTATCCATTTAAAAATGTAACACTTAAACCTTACCCCATAAAATCAACGTGTCAAACCTTGCCCGGTAATTTTATTATGAAATTGACAAAGTTTTCCCGGTACCTTCCACTTACAAACATTTATTGGTTAAGTTAAGTAATTTAAAGTCAAGTAATGATGAAAAAAGCTTACCCAAATACCAGATTTCTTGAGAACTTAATCACAAGATAAATAATCAAGTATGAAATATCAAATAAGCATCCTTGCTAGAAATCAATTAAGATACCCATATTAATTTCTCAAATATAAATTAAATAACTCAATCTAGCATAAACCCTATCAAAGTAAGAAACACATTCAATCAAACATACTTTGATGCATAGTGTGCCCGAGTAACCTTCCTAATGTACAGTGTGCCCGAACAATCTTCATATGCAAAGTATACCCAAATAACCTTCCTAGAGTACAAAGTGTGCCCGAAAAGATATCTAGCAAAAAGTGTATCTGGAAAGTCAAATTTTTGAAATTATCAATTATATTGAGGGAACAATAGTGTACCCGGAATATAAAGTGTGCCTGGAGGACAAAGTCTGCCCGGAAACACTTGTAATTTCAAAGAAATCATAATCACAAATAACACATAGCATGCCCGGAATGAAATTAAACATAAAAACACCTAAGTGTGCTATAGTCTAAAATTTCCAAAGCGTTCCCGGAAATCCTATGTTAGCACTAAGCTTGCTAGGATACTCATACATAAATCAGGCGTGCTCGGAAAGTTTAGTTCTAAGTAAATTACTGAACTTTACCTGAAAAAGTTAAAATACTTCCAAGCCTGCCCGAAAATAAGATCCTTAGTCCAAAGTGACTAAGCTTACTCGGAAAGGTTATAAAACGTCAAACCTTACCCGAAAATACATATTCATCTGTTTTGTGCCCGGGAAGGTTTGAAAATATCAAAACTTACCCGAAAATACATATTCAACCATTTTGAGGAAAACTGCAACTCTTTTTGACTTAAAACCACATGTCATGACATTTGTCGAATATGTTTCATTAAAGATCATAGTTTTAAGAGCAAATGGTGCATTTAGAGATCAAATTTCAGTCATGTTTCTCTTTAAAACGTTTTCTTTCTTTAACTGAAAATATCTCAAGAATGGGATCATATCGACTAAGTAGCTTTCTCAATACTTCATTCTTTGCATTATTATGACAACATAGACAGGTCAACAACAGGTCTAGACTTAACATGAATTTCATTTCCTTGGTGATATGATTAAGTTTCAATTAAGTTGCAGAAAATTTAATGGATAACACATGTTGTGTTCTGATGCTCCTTATCTATCCTCAAGGATTATTTGGCTTTCTCCAGATCACCCCAATTTGACTTTGTCCCCCTGGTTTTGGTCAAAACTTTTAATGACAGAACAATTTTTGTAGAAAATTTTTGAGAATTTTTATTTCAAATTTACAAACATATGTGAGGTTGAACATTAGACTTACATGCCACTCAATTCGGACTTACAGGCCTTTCATTCAGTTGGTTTAAAGGACTTATATTATTGCCTCCACCCCTGTAGTTCTATAATTAACCCTCACGTTTGCATTTTCTTTCAAAATGTATTGTGAACATCAATCAACTTTTGGTTGAGAAAATATTTAAAAGTTATGCTGTTCACAGTTGTTCCGTGTCATTATTTTAAATTAGACATTTTATTTTGGTAACCAAATACCAACAGGCTTGTGTATGACTGGATAATCACTTTTCTGCCTATCATTTGAAAAGGTTTATCTAGGAACATGCATAGACAACATTGTAACTCCACATAGATTTTAGCAGTTTCTTTAAGTTTATATCACCTGAGATATTACACATCATGAGAAAGAAACCACACATGTTAATGACTGTACTAAGTGCCCTTTTGGACTATTAAATCCATATGATTGGCTAAGTAGTCAACGTACTATCATTTCCCAATTAAATAAAGTTTAATATTCAATCACCCCAATTTCTCTTAATTGGAAGGTAAATGGCTATCATGTTTGACTACAAGTGGTCAGCAGGACCAAACATATATGTGAATATATGTCCTTTCAAAGTCAGAGTTATTGACTTGATTTTAAGTGAATGAACAAAAAACAAGTTACAATTTGCCCCAAATGCTTTCAGTTTTCCAGGTTAATATCTATCCTATCAATTATGATAACAGATGATAGGACCAAACATATATGTGAGTATATTCCTGTCCAACTTGAGCAAATGACATAATTTTCAGCAAATGTACCTTTTTGAGACTTTTCATTGAAAATTCCTTCTTTTGAGATTCTACAAAGCTTGAACTGAATAGTATTATCATATATTAACACCATTAACAACTTGCTCATGTTTTGATCAAAAGTCTTGTGATTATGCAAAATTCATTTGAAAAACTCATTTTATCATTTAATTTTGACATAAAAACACATTTTAACATAAGAAGTTGTAACATATTCAAATCTTAATCATGAATAACATCATCAAAACAAGCAGATATTAAAAACATTCATAGTCTAGCCTATTCTAATAATATCATATGATCAGATAGCACACATAAACAAACATATCATCATGACATCAGACACAAATATCAAATTTGACACTATAAAACATTACTTATCATAACATCTAAGCAGTTAACTAATAAGCAATAACAAGTATCAATGATACCTAAGTTGCACAGATAGTCACTTAAGCACATTTTAGTTAACACAGAACAAGAAACATATGCAAACATATTCAATCAACATTCAATGTGTGTAAACTCAGTTAAAAATAATCAATTAGCACATAGAGACACACACTAAGCACATATCTTCAATCAGGCCTCATCTGAGTTAATCATCCCCAGGGCTTTCAAGAGAAAGTTGAACCTGGTTCTGTCAAGTGGCTTGGTGAATAGGTCAGCCAAGTTGTCACTTGTTTCAACTCTTTTCATCTCAATCAAACCTTTTTCATTTCAATCTCTGATGAAGTGATGTCTGATTTCAATATGCTTAGTCTTTGAAAGTTGATCTGGATTTTTAACAGTAAAATATGCAGCAATATTATCAATAAAAATAGGAGTGTTCAGAAAATTCAAACCATAGTCCAGCATTTGGTTCTGAATCCAGAGAACTTGGGCACATCAAGTAGATGCAGCTTTGTATTCTGCTTCTACAGTAGATATTGACACAGTGCTCTGCTTCTTGCATTGCCATGACACCAGCCTGTCTCCCAGAAATTGACATCCACCTGAGGTTGACTTCCTGCTCATGTTGCAACCATCATGGTCACTGTCTGTGTAGGCAATTAGGTTAAAAGATTGGTTCTTTGGATACCAAATATCTAAGTCTGGTCTTCCCATCAAATATCTAAAAATTCGTTTGACAACATTCATGTGGGAGACTTTTGGACTTGATTGGAATCTTGCACAGACACACACAGCATATATAATGTCTGGTCTTGTAGCAGTTAGGTACATCAGGGATCCAATTTTAGCTATATATTCATGCTCATCCACAGGCTCTCCCTTTTCATCAGCAATCATCTTTTCTTTTGTGTCAATTGGAGTTGAAGCAGTTTTGAAGTCATGACATTTGAACTTATTCAAAATGTCCTGCACATATTTAGTTTGGTAAATGAAAATCCCCTCAGCCTTTTGTTGAACTTGCAGTCCAAGAAAGAAGTTCATTTCTCCCATAGAGCTCATGCTGTATTTGGATTTCATTACCCCTTCAAACTCCATACACATTTGTTCATTTGTTGACCCAAAAATGATATCATCCACATAGACTTGAAACAGCAGCAAATCTGATCCCTTTCTTTTGTAGAATAGTGTCTTGTCAATGGCTCCCCTTTGGAAACCATTTTTAAGTAAATGATTTGACAGCTCATCATACCAAGCTCTAGGAGCCTGATGCAATCCATATAGGGCTTTATTTAGCTTACACACCCTGTTTGAATACATTGGATCCTCAAAACCTGGAGGTTGAGCAACATACACCTCTTCATCAATCTTTCCATTTAGGAATGCAGACTTGACATCAAGCTGGAACACCTTAATGTTCTTTGAGGCAGCATATGCATGAAAGATCATGATGGCCTCAAGTCTTGCAACTGGTGCAAAGACTTCCTCAAAGTCTATTCCTTCCTCTTGGAGGCATCCCAGTGCCACAAGTCTAGCTTTGTTCTTAATCACCAAACCCCTCTCATCCCTTTTGTTTCTGAAAACCCATTTTGTTCCAATTGCAAACTTGTTTCTTAGCCTATCAACAAGATCCCAAACATGTAGATCTCTGAACTGTGCCAGTTCCTCCTGCATTGCCTCCACCCAACTGTTGTCTTTTAGAGCTTCAACTATGTTTTTTGGTTCTATCTGGGATAGAAAGTAGGAGTATAAACAGATGTTTGCAATTTTAGAATGGCTTCTAGTACTCTTTATTTTATATCTCCAATGATGTTTTAGAAGGATGATTCTTTTCAACTTAAGGAGTTTGAACTATCATATCTATAGACATATTTATGTCAAGATTTGATTCATTGAGTTCAGGTTCCTCACTGATCAATTCTGTTTCAGCATCATGAAACTCTGGTGCTTCTTCAGTGTGCTGTCTTGAAGTGGATGCACTATTGTTTCCTATATTCAACCTCTCAAATAGGTCTTGAAATCTTGCTGTTGTTACAACTTCTTCTTCAATTGTTTGGTTGCTTGGGTTTCCTTCATCCTGAACTTGATCAATATTCACTCCTTGATTGTCTTGATTGACATCTGCATGATCTTTTTCTGGACTGTGATTGTTCTCTTGGTCATTGTCTTGAACTTGTTCACCAATATCACTTGAGGGACCCTTTGTAAATGTATACTCCCTTTCTTGACTAGCAACCTTCTTCCACAACTTTTCTAAATTCAAAGTCTTCTCCTCTTTCTCTTCAATCACACTTGTCTTGTAAAATGAATCATCAAAGTCTTCAGGATAAATCTTGAAGGATTTTATCAATTTCTCATGATCAAACAGCAATGCTGCACCATCAACTATGTTGAACTAATTTTCATCAAAGACAATATCAGATGATTCAATCACACTCATATGATCTTTTACATATACCCTGTATGCCTTTGAGTGTGTTGAATAACCAACAAAGAAGCAGCCAAAGATTTAGTTTGAAACTTGTTCAAATAATCCCTGGTGTTGAGAAGAAAACATTTACATCCAAAAGGCTTGAAAAACTTGATGTAAGGATTCCTATTATAGAAAATTTCATATGGTGTCTTTTCATGCCTTTGGTTGACAAGTACCCTGTTCTGAACATAGCAGGTAGTATTGATGGCTTCAGCCCAAAATGTAACTGGTAGATTTGTATCTGCTAGCATGGTTCTTGCAGCTTCAATAAGTGTTATGATTCTTCTTTCTGCAACACCATTATATTCAGGAGTTCCAGGAGCCGAGAATTGTTGAAATATTCCCTTTTCTGTACAGAATTATTCCATGACTCCATTTTTGAACTCAGTACCATTATCACTTCTCATTGATTTTACTTTTTTATTCAGATTGTTCTCAATCATTGTCACACATTGCTTAATCAGCTCAGCAGTCTCATCCTTTGTACTTAGGAAATAAACCCAAGTGTATCTTGAGTAATCATCAATGATCACCAGACAATATCTTTTCTTCCCTATACTTGGCACACTCACAGGACCAAAAAGATCCATGTGAAGTAATTCAAGTGCTTGATCAATTGAGTTGATGATCTTTGTCTTATGAGAAGATTTGTGTTGCTTGCCTTTCTAGCATGAACTACAATGATCTTCTAATTTGAACTCTCTTGTAGGTAAGCCAATGAGATGCTCACCCTTAGCAATTTTGTTCATGTTCTTTAGATTCACATGACACAATTTCCTATGCCATAATTTTGACTCATTCTCAGTGGCTTTGGACACAAAACATGTACCTCCCCTTGAAACAACCTCTTTCATGTTAAGCTCATATAGGTTGCTATATCTTGGGGCCATTATCATAATCATATCAGGTGGAATTACAAATTCAAGTTTTAAGATGAAACAGTGTTAGTCATTAAAACCAACCTTGTCACCCTTATCACACATTTGTGATATGCTTAGCTGATTGTACTGTAGACCTTCAACATAAAACACATTATCAAATGAAAATTTTCCATTTGTTAAAATTCCTTTTCCAACAATCTTTCCACCATTCTCATTACTTCCAAATGCCATAGGACCTTCAAACTTTTCTTCATAACTAACAAGTGACCTTCTGTCACAAGTCATGTGCCTAGAACATCCACTATCCATGTACCATATGTCATTAAGTGGAGTGGACTGTTCCTGCACAAAAGAAAGAGTTTGATTAGTTGAGTGATGAAGTGCAAGTTATTTCAACTTGCAGCTCATCAATTTCAGTTTCAATGACAACATTAGAAATGAGTGTTATTGGTTTAGGATCTTCATGAGTCAATTCAATATTGTCTGAGTTATCAGTTTCATATCCACACTCTTGGAGTTTTAACAAATGAGGTTGTGACTTGGAATTCTTCTGGTTCATTGTCATATTGTTGAACTACATAATCTTTCTTTTCTGAGTATTCTCTTACTTCACCAGTTCTATCCACTTTAGCCTCAACCTTAGGTTTCCAAAGGAATCCTTCTGGTTCATATGCATGCTTTAACAAAAACTTCTCATCACCTGTCAGTTCAGTTGGTTTCTTTTTTGAAAAGACACCTTTGTTTCTTGTCTTTTCACTGCTAGGTGAACCTTGAGATTCATCAGACTTGACTGATTGAATATCTTGTTTGGGACTGATTCTCAAAGGTTGAAAGTCCTTTTTGACAACTTTCTCATGCTTCTTAGGAGACACACTTCTTCTTACTGATTTAGTCACTTGTTTCTTTGTTTTGACTTCAGTTTTCTTTTCATATCTTGTCTCCTCAGCTGATTTCAAGTCATCTTTACTTGTGGTTTCATTTCCACACACTTTTCATTTTCCCAGGTATGCATCATATTTTTGCTTGTAAAGACAAAGTCTTGGCCATACTTTGTTTCATCTGGGACATGGAAAGGTTTGAAGTTGAATCTTTCATTACAAGAGTCTGTGTGATGACCATACTCATCACACTTCTTGCACCAAACTTTTCCCTTGTATTTTTCATGATTGGTTCCCTTCTTGAATCCTTCACTTGGTTTGGGAGCTTTGACTCCAAGAGTCTTCTGATACTTTAGACCATCAAAGTTGATTGAGAATGGCACAAACTCCTCAATCTTGATGTCTTGTCTTTCATGTTTGCTTTTGACAAAGACAATCTTTTCCATAATCATAGATTCCTCATCTTGACTTTCTCTATGTCTTCATTATCTTTTCTCATATTCTTCCATGGTTTCCACCTCTCCAATGTCAAACACCTCATGACTAGAGAAACAGGGTAAACTGGAATAAAATTTTCAACATCAACAGTTTCAGTCACCCGTTTCTTGTTGTTTTGCTTTATCCTTTCCAATAGGTTTGCTTGGAGGCCTCACTGCATTGTAGCTTATCTTCTTCGTTTCACAAATGTCAAAAAACACATGTTCTCTTTTCATTCTTTCATTCCGTTTCTTCATTTTTGATGTGACAGGTGGATACATTGGAAGTTTATCAATTGACTCCGGTTTCTTGTATCTTCTTCCTCATTCAGCAGCTTTGATTTCCTCATCAGTGACTTGATCACTCAAATAACTTAAATCATCTTGATTCAGTTCAACAGAATCAAAGTCATCTTCGGAGACTTGAACTCCAATTGACTTATCTTCATTCACTTCTTCTTTGATCACAAATTCACTTTCTTGATTCACTTCAATATTCTTATACAGATCAACAAATTCCTCTTTGTCTTGAAAGACATCTCTGAATTGTTGCAGGTATGCATCTCTTTTTTCTTTATCAACTTTTGGCATAAAGTTGTTGTTGAATGGTGGTGGAACTGCTTTGTATTTGTCTTTCTCATCTACTTGGTTTAGAATACCACAGATGTTTCCAGTGGAAACCAAGTACTTCAAAAATTCATTTTCAACCTGCAATTTTGTGTTATGCAACTTTTCTTCAACAATCATCTTCTTCAGCCCATCAATCTCAGTGGTGTATCTTTTTTGAGATCTGTAACTACTTATGCAGTCATCTTCTAAGATTTTAACCCTTTCTTCACTGATCAGTTCACTAGACTCATATACATTGATTATACTTTGCTTCCTAAAACACTCACTTTCCATCTTGTCTACTTTTGTTTTCAATTCATTGATAATTTCATTTAAATCACCAATAGGAGCAGAGTGTACCTGAGATGATGATCCTGCTTCTCTCTCAATCAAGGCCATAAATGCCACATTTGCCCTCTTGATATCATCAACAATGTCTTCTTCATGATTGCTCCAATCAAAATTACCCTCATGCAGTGTGGTTACAGCCACATTCCCTTGGTTTCTGGGTTGAGATTGATTAGTTGGGATTGTGTTGTTTGCAATGGTTTGAAGGTTTTGATTGTTGTTTCTTTGAAAGTTTAGATTCTGAGGCACAACTTGATGATTATTGTTCATTTGAGGCTGTTGAAAGTTGTTGAAGTTGGAATTATAGTTGTTGAAGTTGTTGTGGTTGGGATTGTTGATTCTCTGCTGATTCTGCTGATATTGATACTGCTGATTTCTTGACTGGTTTTGGTATTGATTCATCTGGAAGTTTCTTGGCATGTTACATTCTCTGGCAAAATGACCAGGTTGTTGGCAGTTATAGCAAATGGATTTTGACTTGTCAAAACCAATTTTTTCATTAGGCCCTGATAGGAGTGATGTACCAGTTCTGTTGTATAGCCTTTTGCTTCTAAGAGACAACATGGCTGCTTGCCATTTCAAATCCATGTCTTCTAAATCATTAGCATCTATCTGTTCAAGGTCATCCTGGATGACACTTGTATGAATTAGATTCTTTGCAACAAAAGCATTGTATGATTCTATAAACATGGAGAGCAAAGCATGTGTTTCACTTCCTTGGCCACTAGCTCCACCAGTGTAAGGTACATGTCCAATAGCCATTGAGAAAGAATCAGTATCATCCATAAGTTGGACATTGAACCTTTGCTGGTTTCCATGATGACTTGTACTACCACCAACAAAAGATTTAGGTGTATCCACACCATGCTCAACTGGTTCTTCAATGATAGGAATTTGTTGTTGATTTTTGGTTGACAAGTTGCCCATTGGAGCAATGAGTGAATTAGTGACCTGGAAACATGGCATCTCTTCTTTAATCATTTCATTTTCAATCATTTCAATTTCTGCAGCCTGAAGGAAGCACACTACATCATCCACTTTCAAATTATTGAAATTGGGCTATTGGAGGATGAATTTGCAGGCAGTGTACCATTCCATAGGCGTTGAGTTAAGCAACTTGGTGTTCAGGTCAAAATAAGTCATGACATAGTCAGTGGTTCTTAGCTCATTCACAATTGCTAAGAATCTTTCCAGACTTCAATCTCTCTCCATCCTTGTATTTGAATCTCTCTAACTGTTGCTTGAGCCTCTGCTTTTTGATGTTCTTCAATTCAGTGTTTCCCTCAAACATTTCAAGTATTGCATCATACATAGCCTTAGCTGTTGTGTGATGTGCAAACTTGGTCAATATTTCCCATGACAGACCTAGCTTTATCATGGCTAAGGCCCTGTCATCCACTTTCCTCAATCTGTCTTTCACAGCAGCAGTTGCATTGGCACCTTCAGTAGTGTCTTGTGGACCATTCTTGATTGAGTTCCACATATCCACATCATTATAGCAAACGGCTGCTTCAAATAACACCTTCCGTTTTGTGAAGTTTTCCTGTCCATTGAGTCTAGGAATCTTATTAGTATACACTTCTTGTTCCTCATAACTAGACATTTTGAAAATCAAAATGAGTTGATTTGTTAAAGACAAGTTTTAAAACAATCAGATCTGAAAACCGGTTGTTCAGATCTGATGAATCTGGTGCGATTAGAGCAAGAAATAGAGTTAAAAAAATTCAAACTTTAATTGATATAACGAAGAGAAAACACCGGAAAGATGTAGATCTGGACAGAAATGAAAAAACAGAGCAGCTAACGTCACTCTTTAATGGAAGAGTGTTCTGCTTACGTCATTGTTCTTCAAATCTTCAATCAGCAACAATTTCTTACTAAAATAGCAGTGACCGGCTCTGATACCACTTGTCAGGTCCCCGATTGTTGGTAGATCGTTAACAAATTAAGTCATAACTCACACAATAATGTGTTGACAAGAGAGTTAATGACGGGTTGCTATATTTAGAAAGAAAACCGTTTGTTAAAGGCGGAATCAATAACAAACAGTTGACTCGCTGAATAATTAATCAAAAGTAACTAACACACAAGATTCACTCAAAAGATTTCCATTTACATAATATTCATCATACAAACGATAATCTATCTAGGGTTTCTTGATGGGAAAGTTATGTCCGTACAATTTAAGAACAACCGTCACTCAACAAATACTCTCACTTAATTCGTAATCAGCCGCTCTCCTAGAGGCGTGCCCTATATATTCCTTTTATATGCCTGACACCTCTGGACAACTTTCATTCCTTCTAGAAACCCTAAATATAATATACATATTCAGAATTATGCTAAGTGTAAAACAAGTCTTCCGGGTAGGCTTTGTAGAAGTAATCTTCTCCGAGTAGACTTTGTACTCTGCCTTTCTTGTTAGACTTGGTAACCTTGAAGTGTGCTCGGGAACAGTTTTTCGGGTATGCTTTACTTGGAGTATTTTCCAAACACCAGGTAGACCTCAATCTTTTTGATTATATCAGACTTTGCTCGACATAATCTAACTAGAAACCTTGTTCTTCAATGGTCCCATCAACTCCTTGCTTGGAATTAGCTTGTTAGCAAAGTGTGCTTGAGAGCATTGTACCTTACTTGAGTTGAACCCTGCCCAATATTACTGGAGATATTTCATTACACATCAAGCTTACTCGGACCACTGTATTATTAAAGAATACCTTGCCCGATCTTCCAATTACTTGGTTTCATGAGCTTGGTTAGTCAAGAGCTTACTCTGATGTAAACCTTACTCAGCTATGAAGAACAAACCTGCTTGATATAGAGAACCTTGCCTGGGTATACACTAACTAGTGAACCATATCTGGGTAAATACAAAAGTGTGAACCCTGCCCGGATATCCTCTAAAGAAGACTTCAAGAAGATAAGCTTGCCCGATAGGAAAAATATCCTGCCCGGCTAAGTAAAACCTTGCTCGGATGTCTCAGG
This sequence comes from Bidens hawaiensis, assembly GCF_021521415.1. Taxonomy (NCBI): domain Eukaryota; kingdom Viridiplantae; phylum Streptophyta; class Magnoliopsida; order Asterales; family Asteraceae; genus Bidens; species Bidens hawaiensis. The sequence goes on along the minus strand of NW_027491128.1, from coordinate 1,565,790 downwards.
TGTTCCCGGTTCCATACTTATCAGAGGAGGTTGAGAAGATTTCAATCTTCCTTGTAATCAGTTTTGGGTCAAATCTTGACTCAACAATTATGTGTGCTTAAATGATTTATCCATATATTCTCAAGTACACTTTGTGCTTAGAGCATACTTTTATATCTTAGGATATATAAGTCTTCTCTAGCACACTTTGCATTTTCAACTATTTTGGGGCACACTTTTGTATTAAATGAACTTGAATGAATATTTATTAAGTGTTATATAAATTCAGGTAAGGTTTATGATATGTTCAGCTTTTCGAGCATGGTTGACTATTAGAAATATTTCTAAGATGTTATTTTGGGTATCTTTATTGATTCCTAGCAAGGTTGCCTATTTGATGATTCATACTTGATTATTTATCTCGTGATTTTTTCTCAAGAAATCTTGTATTTCGAGTAACCTTCCTTCATTTTATTCTCTTAGATTTTTAACTTTATAATATCTGAACAAATTTTTTTTAACGAACAAGCTTTGTAAAACCTTTTCTAACAAACTGTGTGAATATTCACTTTAAAAAAGTTTGGAAATTCAATGCAGGTGGTTAAACTCATATATGTACTAAACGACAAAACGCTTTTAATCCTTACCTAGCGTGCCAAAGAAAAGAGAGAATCAAAAGAACTTTTTTCTGCAACTTGTCTATCAACCAATTGCAAACTTGTACTTTACTTTTATTTGACATATTGTCACTTTCATCAAATCAGACTATTAAAACTATTTGATTAATGAACTTCAACAAATTTTTTGTATTTAATCCGAAAAGCCTTCACATTTCAAGATAAACTTACATCTTTGTCTTGTGTGTAGGTTCCTATTTTGTTCAAGACGACAGTTTGAATAGAAACATTTTAATCTTTTATTCTCATTTTTCTGATAATTTTCACTATCTATCTGACTAGCATATGTTCCTTGTGTTTCTCGTGACTACAGATCAAAAATGGATTTCATCTCAAGTAGTCCCAAATCTTACAAAAGCCATTTATTAGAATTTGAAGATGAACTGAAGAAGGCTTTAAAGAAAGTTTAAACCCTAATGTCTGAGGTTGAGAAGACCTCAGCTGCACCTAAACAGGGGGAGAACTCATTGAATCAGGGGGTAGCGCATTGGATCTTTTGTCAATTTATGATGACAATGTTTCAGATGATGAAACTGATCAAGTTGTTGAAAGAAATAAGTTCAAGGGAAAAGAAATTTCTCTAGAAACCGAAAAGATACAGATCATTAATTCTCCAAAAATCTTGGACATTGATGAATCTAAATTAAAGGCCAAAATGGTCTATGAGCAAAGAATGACAGAAATTCAAGATAGAGAGTTTCTAAATCAAATGTTGTCAAATAAGGAATTTGAAGAACAAAGAAAAATTATGAAACAATTTGAAGCTGAGAAGAAATCAAGGAATGAACCGAACAATGAAAATTAGAAGGATGTCCCACAAGATGTAATTGAAAAATGTTTAAATGATCAAGAAATCCCAAATGGGGTGCTAGTATCATTACTCAAGCTGATTAAAAAGGAAGAATCAAAATCAAATGCAAAAGAAAAACTAGACATTGTGATTGACAGAATTTCAAAAGTATTAAATGATGAGAAGAATGTCAAGAACAACGAGCTAGCAAATGAAAACTCGAGAAAGCATGATGAACTAGTAGAAGAAATGGAAATTCAAAAATTTCTGTGCAAATATGGTGGGAAACCTAAACTTCTTGTGAAAAATGGGATTCCCTTTGACTCTGTGAAAATCATGAAAAAGAAAGAGATCTTGAGCAGCTTCAAGATGATAAAAGGAAAACTAATGAACCAAGGAAAGGCAACTGCTCAATCTCTAAATAGTAAGAACAAGGGAAAGTCCAAAAGGATTATTCATCCATCAAAGATTAAAAAATCTGAAGTCAAAGTATTCTGTGACAAGTCAAAGTCCTTAGTCTTCAACCTGAACAATGCAAAGAAGATAAAAAGGACAATGAATACCCCAAAGAAACCAAAACAATTACACTTCAATATGGTTGAACCTTCAGTTGAAGCTGTAGCAAAAGCCAAAAGTCCTCCAGTCAACTTCAACATTATGTCCGATGGAATATCTTATGATTCTAGGTTTGAATATCTGAATGTTCGAATGAAAAATGTAGAAATTGAGAAAATTTTCTTTAAAGATGACTTCAGAAATTTTAACCTAGAGCAATTGACTATGATTGCTGCACTGCACTTATCCGATTATCAGGAAAGACACAGGCCCGCCAGTGCACAACAATTTGATCTATTGAGATATTTGAGAGAACAAGCAAAATTGGGATTTCCTTGTATGAACAAGAGGAAAAGACGAAATGAAAAAGGCTCAGTGATTGAGAATCCAATTTTTGCAAGTTCATCAACCAAACCATGTTCTGTTATCAAAGAATGCAACACTATTGAATACATACTATATGATGACAGAAATGGAAGATTTCTACTGAGAAACATTGATGATATAATAAGCCACATAATCTCAAATGAAACTAATTTAGAGCTTCTTCGTGTAATCTGATCTTGAGGAAATAATCAGATGGAATCTGTCTCCTCAACATCCACACCACAAGGAGATTTCTCTATTTCAGCAAATGGCGGCTGAAATCAATTGTTCAGAAGATGAAGATGCAACTTAGAATATGATTGATTTGAAATGTCCTTGTGGCAAAATTATAAGTTGTAATCTTTGATTATGTAATATAATTTAACTTTGAGATTTGATGTGTATTTTTGACTAAGTGTATGTAATCATAAGAGTGTTTTTGTACAGCAGAGGTTGTTCCAATCTAGGGGAGATTGTTGGGATGAGAAAAGTGCTAAATGAAGATTGGAAACTTCTTAACCTCTCAAGAAACTGCTAAGTATGGAAACTGAGCGAGCTCAGACCTCCTAGCAAGGTTTTACATGGCCTAGCAAGGTATTTTGCCTTCCGAGCAAGGTTATCTTCTTGAAGTCTTCTTAAGTGTCAATCCGAGCAGGGTTCACTTTGTCTAGCAGAGTTGTTCTTCAAGCCAAGCAAGGTTTTCTTTCCCAGCAAGCTCTTGGCTAAACCAAGCTAAGGAAACCAAGTATTTTGGAAGTTCTAGCAAGGATATTTATTAATAAATAGTTGTCCCAAAAAGCTTAAAGAAAGTTGATAAGGAAACATCTTAAGGACTTTTTCTAGCAAGGTTCAACTCCGAGCAAGCTATAGTGCTACCAGCACAAGTCTATAGTGTTACCAGCACACTTGGGTTTGTTCAATAAGTTAGTTTTTAACAAAGAGTTGAAGGGATCTCTGAAGGACAAGTTTGCCCGTAGGACCATATCAAGCAAAGTTTGATAGGTCAGGAAGATTGAAGTCTGCTAGGTGAATATTTTCTAAGAAAATATTCTAAGTAAAGTATAACTGGAAAACTGTTCCACAACACACTTTAGTTACCAGGTCTGCTCGAAGAAGTCTAAAGCTGCAAAGTATACCCGAAGACCTGTTTTACACTTAGAATCTTTTGTAATATGTTTTTCTGATTATGTATCATTAATTTGGGTTTCCAGAAGGAATGACAGCTGTCACGGTAGGACTATAAATAGAATAATTTAGGGCACGCCTAAATAGAGAGATGAGAGATACGATTAAGACGACTGATAATATTTCTGACTTTGAGTGTGACGGCTGTTCTTTATTACGTGCTGACAAAAAACATTCCCTTTCTGGAACCCTGATTGATTCCCGTTTGTATTAAATCTTTCTATAAATGGAAATATTTTGAGTTACAGTTTGTGTGTGTTACCATAGTATTTATCGAGCAACATATATTGTGTAGTGATTTCGCCGTTAATACAATATTGTTCTTACCCTAAATAGCAAGTCGTTAACATTCTTGTCAACACTTAACGATGTGGGTTGCAACATTGGTAGTGTGATCGATATACAACAGGACCGACAATGCACTTATAGACTCCCTCTTTTCCGTAACAATCTAATGCCTCAACCTTGAGCTCTTTAACTGCAAATCATTAGTTCAAACTCCCCTATGACCGGTGATTCTTTGGCTTGTGAAAACAAACAAATCATTGAATCTTTTCAGCAAACCAGTAACTTGTTGCCTCTCATATCAGATCTCTTCCTCAAAGTGAGAAAATCTTGAAGATCTCCTGAGCATCCACCGACATATGATATGGTTCAATCTTTCAACAATCAGCAGCCAATCATCAACTATTTGTCAGCACCGGTAAAGTAAACATATTTTTACATTTAACCTTGTCACACATCTTCACGAACAACCCGATCAATCAACATCTTTCACTTCGGTTTTACCTCTCTTAATAATGTGTATCCCAAATTAACTCTTTGAAGCTCTTCTACATCCCATTTGCTAAGATGCACTAATGTTTGGGCATATGATTCAGAGTTCCAACCTCCATTAATCAACCCCGAACGATCTGATTCTTCAATCCAATGACAAGACTCGTATATTCCTCAGTAAGATCAACATGTTCGAGAATTGTCACCTTCAACAGAAGTATCCGCCGAATACTCGTAGCCAACATAGTCAGGTTTCAATCTCGAACAAATCAATCAACAATCAAAGAACAAGTGCAGTCTTGAACTCAGTAAATTGTAGCTTTGCAATCATGAATTACCACCCGAATTGTTGTAAGTTTTCAAGAAAACCATGCGAACGTAGGAAGATACAAGCCAAATAAACTCATATGAAAATTTTTATCTCCCCTATTTCTTGAGAAATTCAGCAAGGTGTTGAAAAATCTTCAAAACTCACTAACAAACTCCTCTTTAAATTACTCGTGGTCTCCCCCTCAGCCAGTAGATACGCGTAAAAAGTTGGCCAGAAAATATATCACCAAAATTTACAAGAAGACTTCCCAATACATTAGAAATATCCCCGAAAAATTTCGTTTAAGGATTTTTGTTTTACTTACACCAATAACGAATGAGTTTCAAAGAACGAATGAGACATCATTTGTTATCCTCATACGTTATCCTGATCAACATTCTTCAAAGCAATCACTCATTCGTTAGAGCAGTGTCCACATACGTTATCTATGTCCTCATTCAGTTACACATTTAACGAATGGAAAACACATTCGTTATAAAAGTACCACCCTCATTCGTTAAAACATATGAACAAATGAGGTACCATACGTTAAGGATCAAGGTGTCTGATCTGATAACGAATGAGCTCACATTCATGTGTTCTGATAACGAATGAGCCCACATTCGTTATACCCATAATTTAAAACACATTCGTTAAACACAATAATGAATGGCCTTCAAAAATTAACGAATGGCCTTCATTCGTTAAGTCCCGTAACGAATGACTACAGTAACATAATGAATCGGTTGTTGGATCAGTTACCGTTCACCAGAAAAGCTCATTTCACCGGATAAATTAGTTGCATCGCCGGGAAAATGGTTTTTTTGCCGGATTCTGCAAATCAAGTTTCATCCATGGCAGATTCATCAAATATTCATAATAATTTACCAAATTTATCCACGAAGGTTCGAATTTTCATCACGAACATGAATCAATGATCAATTTAACTTAGTAACCACTAATTCAACACCAACTGAATTAAATAGTAACTTGTTCAACAATGGTGGTACCTTCAATTCACCATAATTAACCACCAAAATCAACAAGAAGCTTCGTATTACATCAATAAACACGAATCTACCATCGATTTCAACATTCATACATTAATTTGATCCAAATCTTATCAATATATACCGAAACTCGATGAACACGAAGAACACCATCTCAGATCTAAATTATAAATTAAATAGATTCATCGAGAGCAGCCGTCTACTCTGATACCACTGTTGAAACACGTTTACGAGCCAAGATCTAGCCGATAACACGATACATCAAGTTGGTACATGAAACTAATATGTTAAATGAACACGGATACATTAAATACTATTCATTACATTAAAGGAGGAATACATTAATGGTGGATAACTTATGTCTAGAGAGAATCTGGCATGGTAACAGTTCCTTGATAAATTAAGAACATATTTCTACTTCATTGTAAATAGGAACTGCCTATATATAAGCCTATACCCCATTCATTAACATCTCTAAAGAAGGGGGTTTTCCCATCACGAATGGCTCCCATCCGTTATATCTCCATAAAGAATGGGGTATTAACTTAACGACTGAGCATGGGCTCATAACTTAACTAATAGCCTAGTCTATAACGAATGGACCCATTCGCTATACAATCCATAGTGAATGGCCATATTACATTAAACATAAAGACTTGTCTATCAATAACTTATTCGATCGGCTACGGACACCAAATCATGCACTTACAGGTTGCAGCAAGATTGATCGCGTCTCCAAGTTCTTTAGGAGCACTACTCAAGACGCTATCTTGAATTTGTCTTGGAAGCCCTCGAATGTACTTCTCGACGGAACACGAGGATGGGGTAATAAGGTGGGATACCAGCACGCTGAGTTCGTTGAATCAAGAGGTGTAAGTTGAGTGCTCATCACTCTCTTGTTTGAGGTTCCAGAACTCAGTCTCCAAGTTCATAAGTACATTTGAAGGGAAAAATTTTTTGGTCATCATATCCTTCAATTCATTCCATGGCAAGGCCATGGCAATTTTGGCACCTCGGGTTTGATTTTTCTATAACCCACTAGGTAAGTGCCCCTGCTGCAAAGACACTTGAAGCAAAACAGGTTCCCTTGTCATCAGAACATTCAATGTGGAGGAATATGATTTCTAGTTTTCGTACCACTGAAGTAGGGCAGGGACACCTTGAGTCTCGTCAAACTTTGGGGGTTTGGCACTAGTGAAGTTCTTGAACGAGCAGCCTTAGGCTCAGACGAAGCGAAGTTGATACTAGTAGTGAGGTTTCGATGAATTTGGGTCATCATATTGGGAAGGACCGCAGTTAGTCGCTTAGTGATCTGAGCAGCCATCTTGCGATTCAAGGTTCTAGAAGAACGGTGCTTATAATGACGGGAAGCAATTTTGCGAACAATGATAACTAAAATTGTGAAACCGGAATAGTGTATGGTAAAAAATTCTTGTTATAGTTTGTTAAATAAAATAATAATAAAAAAAATCATCACAATAATGATAAACGTTGTGTGGAACTTTAAAGTTTTCATGAACCACCATGGACCCTTAATTTCCCAAAATCAAAGAAATTCGTAATTAAATCGAACCGAAACCTGGGTATTCGTGTATCACCACGACTTGAAAGACTTACAGTTACAACACATTGTAAAAAATTGAGGGTCGGAGTCACACGTCGCATGAACTACCATGAAATTCATGACATCCTTAGGAGTGTAACCATATTCTATTGACAAAGATAACATGGTCACATTTGAAAGCTTTAAAGTTGTGATTCATATGGCGTTGTGGCAGTATGTTTTGGCTTAATAAGTTTCATGCCCTTTCCGAACTCTCAGGGTAAGTAACCGGGTCCCGCATCTGATTGGGATTTATTCACATTGCTTATCCTTAGGTTTCAATAACCTTTGTGTCAAGAGTTCAGAAAACAAGAACAATCCCTTTCCAGTTATGGCATACCCGCCACGGACAACCATCTTTAAAAAGAAGAAATATTGAAAAACAAAAAAAAAAATTGATTGTTGAAAATGTTTAAAAATCTTTCTTTTTAGGCATAAGCCTTGGACTTGTGTGTGTGTTTTGTGTACATAAGGCGTAAATGAATTGATAATAAAATAATAAACAAGTGCATTGAACAATCAAATAAAGCCCACATAATTTCTAATCATGCAACCTAAACATATAAACAAATAAGCTATAACTAACTAGAACATTACGTCTGATGTCCTATCTTATAGTCACAACTCTGATACCAATCTGTAACATCCCGGCTTAAGCGGAAATGCTCGAGTGTGATGTAAAGATTTCTCAAAACACATGTGACACTATTAAGTGACAATATTATCATTAATTCATTTAAAGACATCAAGTACACAAGTTTATAATAAAGAGAATACAAGGAACTGAAACATTACAAACATCTATTTAAAATATCCTAAGTGAAGTGTCTTCATCCATGTTATCCTCAAATAATGGTACTTGTAGCATATGTAAAAAATAATTTCAACTAACTAAATATTGGGTTATATGTTCAATTATGTTTTACAATTGTCAGATCAAGATAACACACTTTACGATATTTTAAAACACTCTATTATTGATAAAAGCGACTTAAAACGAACTTCAGGGACTAAAATCGCCAAAAAACCAAAGCTGGAGTCCATCCCACCCCCATGGAAAGCGACGCCGCGCGGCCAGGAGGGGTTAGGATGATCACGGGTGGCGGCCACGTAGCTGCATCAGATTCCCACTCGGCTTTGATATTTTAACTTGATTTTAAACCCTCCAATCAACCATTTAACTTGATTTTAAACCCTCCAATCAACCAAAATGCATGTAATTCTATTGGTGGAGACTTGTGGTAATACCCTAACCATTCCTCTAAAAATGCTAACTCATTTCCACCGTTTCCCAGCTGCTCACACTTCAAACACTCTCCCAAATTAGAGTTATAAGCTTCATTCCCATGTTCTTGACAATTTGACTTTCTGAAGTTAAACATAAGCTAAACTTTGATTTGAATCCGTTTTTGGTAATTAAAACTTGTATGTTCATTTTTTATGTTATAATACTTAACTTCTTTGTGTTCCCCTCTTCAACAATGGTTGAATTAGGTGTTTACGCCATCCTAAGGCAAATATACATGAAAGGGCTATTTTAGTCCATTTCAACACTTTAAATCATTTAAGCTTACTGTTTTTGTTTAAGAACTGAGTTTTTAAGATTCTATATTAGTTCTATGGTTTTGGGAATTTGGTAAGCAACCTCATTCTCATTCCAAGTCATGGACCGAACCGAAACCGAACTCTCATTTAACTCGTTATTCAATTGTTTTAAAACAAGTTGTATGTAAGATTTAAGTTTTTAAATTCTTTTATTTACATTTTCTATTTTTTGTAATGATATGTATTTGTTGGATCCAAACTTTGTCATATACCATGTTTTGAACCAACCAAACCAATCAAACCGAAGAAACCGAGTTCACTCACTTAAAACACACTAATTGTATTTTGGGCCACCGAATCTCAAATTTTCTTTTAATATCTTTTTATAAATTGATCAAGAATGTGTTCTCAAAATATTTTGTATGTCGGAACTAACTTGATCTTATAACAAGCTTGGGCCGACAAAGTTGAACACCCACCTAACATTGACGTTTGGAGTTTCTTGCTCATAGATCTTCTAACTTAGCTAAGCTTGTGGTTTTAATGAGTTATCTCATAATATTTATCACTTTGGAATGTCGGGTTCGGACTTGACAACTTATAAAGATCCGAACTGATTAAGCCGAACAATCGTTAAAACCCGTTTTGGTATTTATCTAACAAGGGGCCGTGCACTATTGCATTAAACCAATCTCAACATATTTACTTAACGAAGGTTAAGTAAAACTTATGGATAAAAACACCAAGACTCTATTTGAGATAACTTACTTTTTAAACCGTTATTTTAATTACTTAAGTTCTTACACTTTAAACCCCAAAACTTTGTTTATTGATTTTTACCTGTCCTTTTATTTTACTTTAAGTCTTCTCAATACATCCTACTAACTTAATGACCTTTTAATCTAGGAAGATCGTCTTTCCTAAGCTATATTTTGAACAATTTCATCAAAGTCACTTATTCCAAGTTAGTACATTTCATCCCTCGTTTTAACTTTTACACTTTTACACTTTTGGGGTAACATGAATACCTTTCAAAACAAGAATGATTTAAGATACTAGATCCTCAGTGCACAAACTCTAGGGTGTATGATACTTAGAATAATTGCTCGATTGTGGTGTTATATGCCACATATGCTTTACATGCACGAGCGTTTATTTTGATGTTGTTGTCGAGCCTCATTATATATGATCATACGCATCCCTAACTATTTTACCCTCGTGCTAATAAAATAGGGCCTCATTATCCGAGTATTTGGGTAGTTTTACCTATAAGAAAGGAGCCTCATTTATTTATTTATATAACTCCATTGTTTCATATACGAGTTGTGGATTTTTCCTTATATTATATATACTCAAAACTATAAAATTGCTCACTAACATTCGTGTTGACAAAATATATTTTATACATTGTTACAGGTTTAATTATTGGTTGATTGAAGTTTGAAGACGCTATTTTATTTTGGGACCGTTTTGGTTATTCTAAGAATGAACAATTTATTTCTTTGTGTTTTATGTCATTTTGTATGGACAAGTTGTGTTACTTTTGCTGATTGAATGAAATGAATGAGTTGATTAAATATTGTCACTTTAAGAGTGTTATTGTGTTCTTGAGCAATCCATCGTGCCCCGACATGTTTCACTGCCTTTGGTCAGGGTGTGACAGATTGGTATCGGATCCATGACTATATGATAGGTGGTTAGACGTAACGGTGTAGTATAGTTTATGCTTTAGGGTCCTTATACGTGTTGCTTATACGTGATTACCCTACTTGATTGATCATTGCACTTATTTATTTTTCTACTTATTTACTTCATTTAACCCCAAAAAATATACACATGCACACGCTAGCATAGTATTTCAAGGTATCCTTACCCTATCGCAAAAAGTTAGTCTTTATGATGTTTTTATGGATCACAAACTTAATTTGGATCATGGTATTTATCATATCCATAAATATTGACTCTGTAATGGGTTTGTAGCAACCGTAGGAGGCGAAACACTAGGATCCGATCCTTTGACAAAAAGTGAGAAACTAATACGGACGAATCAATATCAATTCATACTTTAATATAGGTGATTGAATGAATACTTTAGTGTGAAGTGTGTGTGTGTTGAGAGGAAAACTGAGCAGCGTAACGACACACAGATAATAATAATACACACTTGTTAATTAACTCATCATGATACATGTATATATAGAAGATGAATCCCGTTCGTTATAAATGCCATAGCGAAGGGGGATCATTCGTCTTCAATCCCTAACTTAACTTAATAGTATAGCGAATGACTCATTTACTATGCCTCATTCGTTAACATTCCATAAGGAATGGTACATATTAATAACGATTAGACTCATTCATTAAACATTCTTAACGACTGGTAGTTAAACATAACATATAGGTTCATTCATTAAACATATATAACGAATGACCACATAAACATACGAATGGGCTGGTAAATTACCAAAAAGCCCTTTTACATTAATAAGAATAAATCACAATAAGAAACAAAGATCGAGACGACAAACAATGCACTAACAAACTCCCCCTTGTCTCGTGCTCTTGCCTTCGATCACTTGATCTCTTTATCTTCCAATCCTCACAAACATGAATTCCAAACACGTTGCAAACACGCACGACATGTTGGAATTGCATAGCACGATCATAATCTTTAATCTCGGCAAACCGGATCTCATTCTTAAATAACGCGTCATTGTCCGATTCCGATAAATTGACTAACCACATCGGATCAATCACCCGTATGAACTTTGTCTTCAATCTAGTACTGAGTACGATAATGGCTTCACCCGTGTGGTTGTCGTAGTACCACGATTAAATTTCTTGTCAAGACTTTGAGGGAAGGTCTTTATGAGCACTCGTTTCATCGTTTGAGGAGGCTTTACCTTCAACAAAAGCTTCCTCTAACCTGTTCTTGGGTCGATCTCGTCGATGTACTTTCTTGTCGAAACCTGTGGTTTATAGAATTTAAAACCATGATTTACCTTAAATAGCAGGTGTTGACGAAACCATTCTACCAATTATTTTCTACCACGATTCACGAATGGCCTGTTTGCTAGTGCTCGTACATCCCACCTTGGTACAGTAAGAACATCAGTGATGTATTGGTAGTACTGTACACCGTGTTCCCACTTAATGATGTATACTTTAAGATCAGAGTCATACAACCAAGACATAATATCACCTTTGACAATCTTCGTAGCTTTGAATGTTGTCATTTGGTGAGCTGTTGCACGAGCTTTGTCTCGCTTGCTGTTTTCTTGCTCCACATATCTATAAAACTCAATCATCGTCGAAAATCGAGTTTTACTGCGTACCTCAAACAAACCCTCGAATGCAGGATCCTTTGAACCTGACCCAGCTTCAGATACTTTTTCTTTATTCTTCTTTTTCTTCTCAAGATGTTCTTCAACTGCTTGTACGTGTTCAGTGGTGAAGAATGGAATACCCTGATCAACATTGGTACGCGTGTGTAGATCAGGACACTCCACAACTGGCAAATCTTCTACTTCAATGTCATCATAATTAACCAAAGTATCCCGAGACGGGATACTCGTGTCAAATATGACCTCATCATCATTTATCACTTCCACATCCTCCTCGTTCTTCAATGCGTCCAATTCCTCATCGTTCAGACCAAGTCTCAGGACCGATCAATCAACACAACAATCTCGTAACCAACAACAACGTGTTGACAAGACAGTTACAAGTTCTGCTTTTGTGAAGATCCAATGAATATTAAAGGTAGAATCAATAATACTCAAATTGTTGCTAAATAGACAGAAATATAACAAACACACAAAGTAACTTAAAAGATTTTTATTAATATTGTGAAGGATACAATGAAAATTGATTAGGGTTTCTAGGTTGAATGTTTGTATTTATGGCAGCTTTTCCGTACAAAGATATTCTTTTTTAGGAAATGGCAGCAGTCAGATCATAATATTCGCTATGTCTCCGTTGTCATAGGCGTGCCCTAGTTTCCTTAAATAGGCATGCCCTGACACTTTCTAGAAACCCTAATGATTGATACCTAACATATTCGAACATATTACAAAATATTACAAGTGTAAACAGGTCTTCGAGTAAGCTTGTAAGCTTTTATCCTTGTCAAGCAGACCTGGTAACAATAAGTGTGCTTGGAACAGTTCTCCGAGTAAGCTTTACTTAGGATACTTTCCTTATAAAATCTCCTTCAAGCAGACTTCATCCTTCATGACAAAATCAAACTTTGCTCGATAGTATTCTACGAGCAAACTTGTTCTTCTTGGAACCATTCAACCTTTTGTTACTTAACTTATTTGAACAAGTTAAATATGCTGGTGACAATGTGGCTTTCTCGAGGATGAACCTTACTTGATGGAAGTCCTTTGGATAATTTCTTTAGTAACTTCCTTCAAGTATGCTTGGGCCACTGTTTATTAATAAACCTTGCTCAATCCACTAAAATACTTGGTTTTAGCTTGGTTAAGTCAAGAGTTTGCTCTAAAACAAACCTTGCTCGACTTGAAGAACAACCTTGCTTGATGAAGTGTAGCTTGCTCGAACTAACACATAGAATAATTCTAGAAGATAACTTTGCTCATTGAGTAAAATACCTTATTTGAATTAAGTCTAAGCATGCTCGAAGTGTTAAGTTTTCTCGTTTTCTATACATAGCCATTTTTGAGGAGGTTGAGAAGATTCCAATCTTCCTTTTGTCGAATCTTGATCCCAACAATCTCCCGTAGATTGGAACAAACTTAGATGCACCAAAATACCTGTTGGTTACATACACTATTCAAACTACACATCAAATTTCAAAAAGTAAAAATTACATTACTTAAAGAAAAATTACATATTCAAAATTATGTCACATGGACATTACAAATCAAATTCAACTATAAAAATAAAAGGCCTTCATCTTCTTGGGCTTCCAACCTCCGATTTTCTATCAAACTTGACAGCTGCAGCCTTCAGCTGGAATAAGAAGATATCCCTGTGGTGTGGATGTTGAGACGATATATTCCATATAATTATGTCATCAAGATCCTCCACATGCAGATACTCCAAGTCAGTTTCATGCTCTATGATGCCTAAGGCCAGTCCATTAGAATTTATCAAAATGAAAGATTGGGATTTTACTTCAAAGACTCTCTTGGTAAATTTCCCATCCTTTTGGAATTCACAGTTGGGCCTCATCATCTGCTGCTTCATGTTTATGCACTCCATTGTACCTAGAGGATTAGAGGATCTTCTTGTTTGCTTGTAAGATAGTTCAGTCATCCTAATATCACTCATCCTCCTCTGTCTCTTTGTCTTTTTAGCTTGAGAGAGCTCCGGCTTCCTTTTCTTGTTCAATATATGAAATACCTTTCTAGATTGTTCTTTTAAAAACCTAAAAAAATCTATGTCTCTCTTGATAATCATACAAATTAAGTCTGGCCATTTCTTCCAGTTGTTCTCTCTTGTAATATTGAAAGCCATCTTTGAATATAATATTATTCAATTCTCCATTAGACATAATTACTTTCAAGGTCTTTGTCCTTGAACCAAAATTAAGTTTCTTTGGTAGGTCCACATCTGAAGGTGGCCTTTGTTGTATTTGCAGATTTGACCTTGTAGAGGAAATAGGAACACTTATAGTGGAGACCCTTGGAGTATATTGTAACGCCCTGTAATTTGACTAGTAAACTAAAATCAAGAAATCATCGGAAACTATACACTTTGGGTTCTGGACGATAAGTTCGGAATCCATATCATTGGAAAATCTGTTTATTTCAGCTAAAAATGTTATTTCATAAAAAGAACTTTTACGTTTGAAAAATATTAATTTTGTGTTTTCGAAAAATAAAAGGTTTTTATTTAAAAAGATTCCAAGCGATTACTTGAAAAATGATTTTTATAAAATTCTTACTGGAAAGTTCTAGCTCGTTAAAACTTATGAACTCAGCTAGCCTTGACCCGTAGGTAACCGAAACCCGAAACCCGATAGAACCAAGTATATAAGCGTAGTGCAAGAACAAACTCCACCATTTTCCTTTCATCTCTTCCACACCCACACCCAAGCACCCCAATTCTAGAGAGAGAGTAGCGAGAGAAAGTTATTCAATCCAAAATCCGAGTCCACCAATCTGTTTATTGTTGTTTTTGGTAAGATCTTCTTGAAAATCATACGTTTTTATCATCAAATCCGGCCCCGAATCGAGCAAAAACCCCAACTTTTGTTTCAAGTGTGTTCTTGGTCAAAAATCGTCATTTTTGGTGTCAAAAAGCATACTTTTGTTGTTATAAACGTTAGGAATCAATAGCCCTATGGATTCTGAGCATTTCCAAGTATAAAACATTGATTTTGGGCGAAAAATCATGAAAATCGTCAAAATCCCGTAGGTTTCTCCATCATCCGGCTTGAAGGAGTCGAATAGGTCTATTCGGTCGAATAGACCAATCGAACCTGACCATTCGGTCGAACCATCTCCTATTCGGTCGAACAAGAGACCATTCGGTCGAACCAGTGGGCAAACGAACAGACTAACCGGATCAGAATATACATTCGATCGAATACGATTGTATTCGACCGAATGTACATCCTACTCGACCGAACGAGTCCTCAATCGACTGAACGTGTTCTTCCCAGCCCTTTTGACCGAACCAGTACCATATTCGATCGAACAGGTAGCAGATTCGATCGAACCTGCCCTTATTCGACCGAATGTGCCAGAATCAGCTTGTTTTCAACTTTAAAACTTGGTTTTTTGCTCGAGGTCGCGTAGGCTTATACTCTTAGACTTAAAGCGTGTTGTTAACCTATTATGTCCTTGTCTAGACTTAGAGGATCGACGTTTGGCAGCACTCGACCACCCTAGCAACCATTCTTAGCCAACAAGGTGAGTTCATAGCCCCCTTTTTCTTTTAAGCTTTTCAAATCATTGGGATGGAAACATGGTAACTGCACACGTTTTGACAAAACTCATTTATTTAAACATTCTTTATCATAGACATTCTTGGCAAATCTTTTGCAAACAATGAATATTGGGGAAAACAAGTAATCATGGCAGGTTACTCATACCTTAACTTTCTCGGAAGCTGTGTATGTCTAATCAATTATTCAGGAGTAAACATGGGAATCATTGATCGCTTAGGGAACATTGGACTTTGGAAAACAAAGTCATATGCCCGTTATACATTATCATGAAAACACATCATTCATTGGACAGTCTAGTGGTCGTGTGAACATAGGCAGTATAGGTCACACTAGTGCATATGTTTGGTCTCCAAGTGGTCGATTGGTAGACAGGCCGTCACTAGATGTGGGATCCTAAAGTGTTCGATTTAGAATACACGTGACCTATGGGGTTCTTAAAGTGTTCGATTAAGAATCCGAAGGATTTCCTAAGTGATCGATTAGGAATCCAAGAGATACTAAAGTGGACGCTTTAGAATTATCTTATGGTATCCAAAGTGATCGATTTGGGTTACCATCATGGAAATCAAGTAGCATCGGGTGGTCT
Organism: Bidens hawaiensis; assembly: GCF_021521415.1. Taxonomy (NCBI): domain Eukaryota; kingdom Viridiplantae; phylum Streptophyta; class Magnoliopsida; order Asterales; family Asteraceae; genus Bidens; species Bidens hawaiensis. The sequence continues at coordinate 1,549,485 of NW_027491128.1, read as the reverse complement.
TGTGTGGGTTGTTGTCAGGTCTCGTGTGATCATTATGCATATTCATCATTATCATCAAGACATGGTTACATATGATTCTTTGGTATCTTTATACATATAACCTTGATATCATTACACCTCTATGCATGGGAATAATACATGGGATCATTATACATAACTCTTGCAGTCTTGTGTAAGGCTTATCACTACATTATTAGTTGACCTATCTTTATACCTTGGATTTACAAATATAAACAAGCTTAGCAGAGTAGGTTGTAGGAATGGAGGGTTAGCCGATGGTACACCCTATGTAAAAACCCCTACAACCTAGTCTGGTACGCTTGTCTTGTCTTACAAACCTTTTCAAAACCGGGCTTTATACCCGAGCATGGTTGGATAAGTTGTAGGAGTGGTGGGTTAGCCGATGGTACACCCTATACATAAACCCCTACAACTTAGTCTAGTATGCTTGTGTATAATCCCTTTTTCCTTAAACCTATGAATTCACTCATCTACTTTATGTAGTTGACATTTTCGTTACATGTTTTCAGGAAATGAAGCAGGAAGTAGCAAATAGCTGATAGAGGCCTTAGATGGAAGACATTTAGGATTGATGTTAGCTTTATCCGTTGTAATGGAACGAATTTGCTACCTGTTGAATTGTTGTAATGTTGACATGTTTTAAGTTTATGCATTTAGACTTTTTAATCTATTGTGCTCAATCAATCACGACCCCGTCGCCACGCCTAGGTTTTTCCGCCAATTACGACCGGGGTGTGACAGATTGGTATCAGAGCCAATGGTTATAGGGAATTAGGAAACCGACCTAGACTATAACCTAGGACCCTTGACTCTAGATAATTCATGCATCACTATCACATGCCCACACTTATATGCTTGCTATGTGCTTATGTGTTGCATCATTAACTGTAAATCTAGTAGCGATGTACTCTTTGGCAATTCCTTATCCAGTTATTCTTTATTCTCAATTTTAACTAATGCGCATTCTTATTCTTTTAATAGAATGCCTCCTCGTCGCTCATCCGTCAATGTTGACCCCGCTGACCTCGCTGCCCTCATAGCGCAGCAAATTGCAGCAGTTCTCCCGGGTCTGGTAAACAACATGAGGCAAGAAGGAACCTCGGGTGCACCCCAAGCCCCAGAACCGAATCCCACGCTTCAGGCCGATAAGCTCTATAAGGCTTTTACCAACACTAGGCCTACAAGTTTTAGCGGAACCGAGGGAGCCGCTGGTCTTCTCCAGTGGTTCGAGAAAGTCGAAGCTTCATTCAACATGTGCTCCTGCCCGGATGAACTCAGGGTAAAATTCGCAGCGAGTATGTTCCACAAACGGGCTCTCACGTGGTGGAATAACGAGATAAGAACCGGGGGACGAGACGCGGCTCTAGCCCTGCCCTGGGCTGAGTTTGTTGAGCTAGTCACGCAGGAGTTCGTTCCGAGAACCGAGATCCAGAAACTGGAGGCTGAGTTTAGGGCGCACACGATGAAGGGCGCGGATCACATGAAGTACACGGAGAGATTTCATGAACTCTCCTTATTGGTGCCCCATATGGTTACCCCAGCTTCCCGTGCCGTCGAGCAATACATCAGCGGTCTTCCGGACTCCATGAGGGGCATTGCGGTTGGAGTTGACCCCACTACACTTAAGGCAGCGATCGATCTCACTGCCCGTCTGACCAGGGAACAGCTCAAGTCTGGTGTTCTGCATCAGGATAAGGGCAAATCCTCCGACTGGAGGGCGAAAAAGGGGAGCAATAGGAAGCGGAAGGCGACCAACTTAGCTGCAATCACTGATGCTACGCCTATCAACTCCATAGCCCCCGCTCCAGCCACAACAGCTCAGGGAAGACCAAGAAAGGAATATACTGGGCTTCATCCCAAGTGCAACTTATGTTCTTATCATCACCCAACTAGGGAGTCGTGCCGCAAGTGCACGAATTGTGGACGATTCGGGCACCTGGTGGAGCGATGCAGGAGTCCTGGCAACCAACTGGCTGTGGGGAATGCTAACCCTCAGCCTAACCCTGCTCGAGGCTGCTTCGAGTGTGGCGCTATGGACCATTACAGAAATCGATGCCCCCGCGTCACCAGCATCCCTCCGGCTCGCGGAAGGGCTTTTACCATTGGAGCTGCCGATGCACGCCAAAACCCCGATGTTATTACTGGTACGTTTATTCTTAACAACAACTGGGTGTCTGTCCTTTTTGATACAGGAGCTGATAGGAGCTTTGTTTCTTGCAAATTGGTTCCTTTGCTGAAATTAAAAATTTCCGAGTTGGACCCTGCCTTTTCTGTTGAACTTGCTAGTGGGGAGTCCAAACAAGTGAAGTCTGTCATCCGAAATTGCACTCTTACTCTTGTCACCACATCGTTCAGTATTGACCTTATTCCTTTTCGTCTTGGAAGCTTCGATCTAGTTGTGGGAATGGACTGGCTGTCCAGCAATCTCGCGGAGGTAATCTGCGCCGAGAAACTTATTCGTATCCCTTTACCTTCTGGCGAAATTCTAACTATTCAAGGCGAAAAATCGGGTGGATGCCTAAGGATCGTCTCTTGCTTAAAGGCCAGTCGGTACCTTCGAAAGAAGTATCCCGCATTTCTAGCTCATGTTACTCTCAGGGAATCCGAAGACAAGAGACTGCAGGACTTTCCTGTTGTGCGTGAATTTTCTGATGTTTTTCCCGAAGATCTGCCTGGACTTCCTCCTAGCAGGCAGGTGGAATTTCGTATCGATCTTATTCCTGGTGCTCTCCCTATTGCTAAGGCACCGTATCGTCTAGCTCCGTCGGAACTTCTAGAATTATCAAATCAGCTTCAAGAACTTCTTAGCAAGGGATTCATTCGCCCTAGCTCGTCTCCATGGGGAGCCCCAGTACTCTTCGTCAAAAAGAAGGACGGGACTTTCCGTATGTGCATTGACTACCGGGAGCTTAATAAGCTCACTATCAAAAATCGGTACCCATTACCGAGAATTGATGATCTATTTGATCAGCTCCAAGGTGCTACGTTTTTCTCTAAGATCGATCTGCGTTCTGGTTACCATCAGTTGCGTGTTCTGGAAGAGGATATCCCGAAAACTGCGTTCCGAACTCGTTATGGTCATTACGAGTTCATGGTTATGCCTTTTGGAATGACCAATGCTCCCGCCATCTTCATGGATCTGATGAATCGCGTCTGCCGTCCATATCTTGATCCGTTTGTCATTGTTTTCATAGACGATATTCTCATTTATTCTCGTTCGAGGACCGATCATGAGCTTCATCTCAGGCTTATTTTGGAGCTTCTCAGAAAAGAGCAACTATATGCCAAGTTCTCCAAGTGTGAATTTTGGCTAAGGGAAGTTCAATTCTTGGGACATGTCATCAATGTCGACGGCATTCACGTCGACCCTTCCAAGATAGAAGCCATCAGAAATTGGGTAGCGCCTAAAACACCTACCGAAATCCGTTCATTTCTTGGTCTGGCCGGTTACTACCGCCGATTTATCTCGAACTTCTCCAGGATTGCCTTGCCTTTAACCACTTTGACCCAGAAAGGGGAACCTTTCGTGTGGGGACAAGATCAAGAGGAAGCTTTCCAAACTCTGAAGAATAAGCTTTGCCAAGCACCGATCCTATCACTTCCGGAAGGTGACGATGACTTTACCGTTTATTGCGATGCTTCGAATCAGGGCCTCGGTTGCGTTTTAATGCAACAAAGGAAGGTCATCGCTTACGCTTCTCGACAACTCAAGGTGCACGAGAAAAACTACGCCACACATGACCTGGAGTTGGGTGCAGTGGTGTTTGCCCTAAAAATCTGGAGACATTACCTGTACGGTACGAAGTGTGTCATTTTTACCGATCACAAGAGCTTACAACACATCCTCAATCAGAAAGAGTTGAACATGAGGCAGCGACGCTGGGTCGAACTTCTCAGCGATTACGATTGTGAAATTCGCTACCACCCGGGAAAGGCTAATGTGGTGGCTGACGCATTGAGTCGTAAAGAAAGGACCCAGCTGCACTCTATTCGGATTCAATCCAACCTTCCTTCCTTAATTCGTGAAGCTCAGAATCAAGCGCTTGTAAATGGTGATCTCAAGGGCGTTTTGTCTTGTGGAGCCGAGCAGAAATTCGAAACCAAGTCAGACGGCATCCTCTATTTTCTTGACCGAGCGTGGATCCCGAACTCCGAGCCTCTTCGGACGCTTATTCTAAATGAAGCCCACAAGTCCAGATACTCGATTCATCCAGGCAGCAACAAGATGTATCAAGATCTTAAACCCCATTATTGGTGGACCGGGATGAAGAAAGATATCGCTTCGTATGTGATGAGATGTTTGACTTGTTCGCGAGTCAAGACAGAGCATCAAAGGCCGTCTGGGCTACTTCAACAACCTATTATCCCTCAGTGGAAGAGGGAAGAGTTAGCTATGGATTTCATCACCAAGCTACCACGGACGCCTAGCGGTCATGACTCAATTTGGGTTATTGTGGACATTCTAACAAAATCCGCCCACTTTATCCCGGTTCGTGAAGACTACACTACGGAGAAGTTGGCGCGGGTATACATTCGTGAGATCGTTTCCCGTCACGGTGTGCCTAAGGGCATCACGTCTGATCGTGACAGCAGTTTTTCTTCCAGGTTCTGGAAATCTTTGCAAAAGGCCTTTGGGACAAGTGTGAAGCTTAGCTCTTCCTATCATCCAGAAACGGATGGGCAGAGCGAGAAGACCATACAAACCCTAGAAGACTTGTTGAGAGCTTGTATCCTCGATTTCGGCAGTAGTTGGGAAGCTCATCTGCCACTGGCAGAATTTTCTTACAACAATAGTTACCACGCTACCATTAAATGCGCGCCGTTTGAAGCTCTTTACGGCCGCAAATGTCGCTCTCCCTTATGTTGGTCCGAGACCGGGGATTCACAGATCATCGGCCCCGAACTAATACAGGAGACATCCGATCAAATTGCTTTCATTCAGCAGCGACTCAAAGACGCTCGATGCCGACATAAGTACTACGCCGACAAACGACGCAAGCCACTCGAGTTTCGAGTTGGTGACCGTGTCATGCTGAAAGTTTCCCCCTGGAAGGGCGTAGTCCGCTTCGGGAGGAAGGGAAAGTTCGCTCCTAGGTATGTTGGACCATTCAAAATCCTTGAAAGGATCGGACTAGTTGCCTATCGTCTTGAGCTGCCACCGGAACTCAGTAGAGTTCACAACGTTTTTCATGTTTCGCAATTAAAGAAGTGTCTTGTTGACGAGGCCCTTCACATTCCCGTCGACGAGGTTCGATTTAGCGACAATCTGCTTTTCGTTGAAGAACCCGTCGAGATCATGGATCGCGAGGTCAAGAAGACCAAGCGTAGCCGCATACCGCTTGTGAAAGTTCGATGGAATAACAAACGCGGACCCGAGTTTACTTGGGAACGCGAGGATCAGATGAAGGAGAAATACCCTCATCTGTTCTCTTAATCTATATTCTTGTAATCTAATTGTCTAGAAGTCAATATAAATTTGCAGCATGTATCAAATAACTGTGTTATTCAATGAATATCATGTTGCCTTGTTATGCTTATAAGTATTCTTTTATTTGCATCCATAAACTTTGGCTACTCAGGGCTCATGCTGGAAAGCACAAGTAATATCTACTCAATCATATAAACCTTGGGGAATTTATACATCATTTAAGCTAAAAATTTGTTATCATTCTAGCATTCATGGAGCATGGTTGTGTGTATGTGTGTGGTGTCGTGTCAAATTTTCTAGCCGCACGCAATAGAGTTTATACATTGATACAAGGTGAGCTTGCAATTATAGTCCGGAATATAATTGCATCAAGGTCACAGGTGTATACGTGTATAAGCAATATGCTATTGTGCAACTAGGAGTCGTGAACTCAAGGTTCGTGTAGGGAAGTATTCGACAAAGGTTGAAGGAGTGGTGGGTTAGCCGCTGGTACACCCTATATATAAGCCCCTTCAGCACGAGTTGAATATGTCTGAAGCGAAACTTGGAATTAGGGACTTATAGTTAGCGTGGCAGCTGTGAGACATTAAATTCAAGAATTATTGAGGGAATTATTCACAGAAGATTGAAGGAGTGGTGGGTTAGCCGCTGGTACACCCTATATATAAACCCCTTCAATCCGAAATGAATATGTCTGATGTAAAGCTTGAGGGTGATGCCTTGTAGTGGAAAATAGTGTGTCGTCCTGTGTGTCATTGACCTAATAGGAGTCGAAGGAAACACTCAAGTAAGGTTGAAGGAGTGGTGGGTTAGCCGCTGGTACACCCTATATATAAGCCCCTTCAGCTTGATTTGGGTGGTATCTGAGACGAATATTAGAAGTAGTGGCGCATAGTGGTCATCATGGGATCATGAAATCTAAATCATCGTTGCATCAAGTATACTAAAAATCTAAATTTCGGGACGAAATTCTTCTAAGTTGGGGAGGATGTAACGCCCTGGAATTTGACTGGTAAACTAAAATCAAGAAATCATCGGAAACTATACACTTTGGGTTCTGGACGATAAGTTCGGAATCCATATCATTGGAAAATCTGTTTATTTCAGCTAAAAATGTTATTTCATAAAAAGAACTTTTACGTTTGAAAAATATTAATTTTGTGTTTTCGAAAAATAAAAGGTTTTTATTTAAAAAGATTCCAAGCGATTACTTGAAAAATGATTTTTATAAAATTCTTACTGGAAAGTTCTAGCTCGTTAAAACTTATGAACTCAGCTAGCCTTGACCCGTAGGTAACCGAAACCCGAAACCCGATAGAACCAAGTATATAAGCGTAGTGCAAGAACAAACTCCACCATTTTCCTTTCATCTCTTCCACACCCACACCCAAGCACCCCAATTCTAGAGAGAGAGTAGTGAGAGAAAGTTATTCAATCCAAAATCCGAGTCCACCAATCTGTTTATTGTTGTTTTTGGTAAGATCTTCTTGAAAATCATACGTTTTTATCATCAAATCCGGCCCCGAATCGAGCAAAAACCCCAACTTTTGTTTCAAGTGTGTTCTTGGTCAAAAATCGTCATTTTTGGTGTCAAAAAGCATACTTTTGTTGTTATAAACGTTAGGAATCAATAGCCCTATGGATTCCGAGCATTTCCAAGTATAAAACATTGATTTTGGGCGAAAAATCTTGAAAATCGTCAAAATCCCGTAGGTTTCTCCATCATCCGGCTTGAAGGAGTCGAATAGGTCTATTCGGTCGAATAGACCAATCGAACCTGACCATTCGGTCGAACCATCTCCTATTCGGTCGAACAAGAGACCATTCGGTCGAACCAGTGGGCAAACGAACAGACTAACCGGATCAGAATATACATTCGATCGAATACGATTGTATTCGACCGAATGTACATCCTACTCGACCGAACGAGTCCTCAATCGACTGAACGTGTTCTTCCCAGCCCTTTTGACCGAACCAGTACCATATTCGATCGAACAGGTAGCAGATTCGATCGAACCTGCCCTTATTCGACCGAATGTGCCAGAATCAGCTTGTTTTCAACTTTAAAACTTGGTTTTTTGCTCGAGGTCGCGTAGGCTTATACTCTTAGAGTTAAAGCGTGTTGTTAACCTATTATGTCCTTGTCTAGACTTAGAGGATCGACGTTTGGCAGCACTCGACCACCCTAGCAACCATTCTTAGCCAACAAGGTGAGTTCATAGCCCCCTTTTTCTTTTAAGCTTTTCAAATCATTGGGATGGAAACATGGTAACTGCACACGTTTTGACAAAACTCATTTATTTAAACATTCTTTATCATAGACATTCTTGGCAAATCTTTTGCAAACAATGAATATTGGGGAAAACAAGTAATCATGGCAGGTTACTCATACCTTAACTTTCTCGGAAGCTGTGTATGTCTAATCAATTATTCAGGAGTAAACATGGGAATCATTGATCGCTTAGGGAACATTGGACTTTGGAAAACAAAGTCATATGCCCGTTATACATTATCATGAAAACACATCATTCATTGGACAGTCTAGTGGTCGTGTGAACATAGGCAGTATAGGTCACACTAGTGCATATGTTTGGTCTCCAAGTGGTCGATTGGTAGACAGGCCGTCACTAGATGTGGGATCCTAAAGTGTTCGATTTAGAATACACGTGACCTATGGGGTTCTTAAAGTGTTCGATTAAGAATCCGAAGGATTTCCTAAGTGATCGATTAGGAATCCAAGAGATACTAAAGTGGACGCTTTAGAATTCTCTTATGGTATCCAAAGTGATCGATTTGGGTTACCATCATGGAAATCAAGTAGCATCGGGTGGTCTTGTGTGGGTTGTTGTCAGGTCTCGTGTGATCATTATGCATATTCATCATTATCATCAAGACATGGTTACATATGATTCTTTGGTATCTTTATACATATAACCTTGATATCATTACACCTCTATGCATGGGAACAATACATGGGATCATTATACATAACTCTTGCAGTCTTGTGTAAGGCTTATCACTACATTATTAGTTGACCTATCTTTATACCTTGGATTTACAAATATAAACAAGCTTAGCAGAGTAGGTTGTAGGAATGGAGGGTTAGCCGATGGTACACCCTATGTAAAAACCCCTACAACCTAGTCTGGTACGCTTGTCTTGTCTTACAAACCTTTTCAAAACCGGGCTTTATACCCGAGCATGGTAGGATAAGTTGTAGGAGTGGTGGGTTAGCCGATGGTACACCCTATACATAAACCCCTACAACTTAGTCTAGTATGCTTGTGTATAATCCCTTTTTCCTTAAACCTATGAATTCACTCATCTACTTTATGTAGTTGACATTTTCGTTACATGTTTTCAGGAAATGAAGCAGGAAGTAGCAAATAGCTGATAGAGGCCTTAGATGGAAGACATTTAGGATTGATGTTAGCTTTATCCGTTGTAATGGAACGAATTTGCTACCTGTTGAATTGTTGTAATGTTGACATGTTTTAAGTTTATGCATTTAGACTTTTTAATCTATTGTGCTCAATCAATCACGACCCCGTCGCCACGCCTCGGTTTTTCCGCCAATTACGACCGGGGTGTGACATATATTGTCTTTTGGATTGACGTCTTCTCACATGCCCCCTTTGTTCATACAGTTTCACAATTACAGCCTTTTTCGTCATAATCAATTTTATGTAATCAGCCCTTTCTTTAAACAAGGTTCTGATCATCTCCATTGTCTCTCTATCAATTTTTCAGTGGGGGAGATCTTTGCCTTTGAACTGGTTCCCCTATTGGTCCATATTGGAAAGATAATAATTTTCTTTGTTCTTCCAATTTCTCCCAGTGCACTTTTTCAGTATAGAACAGTTCTTTAAGTTGTGCTTGGCCAAGGTTGTCAAAGACTTTTTCAGATATTCCTTTGCTTAACATGAGTTCTTTTAGAGTCTTGATTGTATATTTATCTTCCCACGGCAATAGATTGACTCTTATACTTATTTCAGCCGGTTCTTCTTTCACTTTTATCACCAGAGGAGAAGCCTGAGTTGGTTTAGACTGATCTTTCAATTCTTCCCTGTATATTCCCAACTCAGACTCATAAAACTTCTTCTTCCCACTATCAGTCAGATTCTTCACTTTATCTCCTTCACTCCTTGCCACCGTCAATCTTCCCAGTAAACTTTCATTATCTTGTGAAAGTTTATTTTTCTTAGCATTATTGGCATCTTCTGTTATTTTCATTGATAATCTTTTGAACATCTCCTCTACTTCTCTCCTGCACATTAAGTCCACAATCTCAAGGTTAAACCCATGCTCAATGAGGAATACACATTTACCACCAAATCTACTAAATATTTCATCATATCATTTTTTATCATAAAAATATTTCTTTTAAATTCTTTTCTTCTTCTTTATGAACCCTTTCTTGTGTAGACTTGTAAACAGACTCAAGATCATCATAACTCATATGGCTTAAGTGTTTGTTTGAGAAGTTGTGGAGCCTCTGATAAGCAAGATACTTTTGTGTATTTTTGTTTCTCTTTTCTCTTAATTATATGAGTTCCTCTATCTTCTTTTCATGTAGAGAGTCGAACTCCTCTTCAGTCAAAACTGCCAACTTCTCAAATTCAAAGCCACGTCCCATTAACTTTAATGTCCTGGGATCTTCTCTCTTCAACTCATCCAGTCTGGCTTGAATATTTTTCCATGTAAATGTATGTTAAATCCACATGGGGAGAATCATGAGCCTCTTCTTTGTTTTCATCAACCTCCTCATATTCAACATCAGTCAAGTTATTTAGAGCATCAATCTGGGGTTCATTTATAAAGCCATCCGGTTTCACAGCTTGCACATGTACAACATTAATTCCACCCTTTTTCCTTTTAGGTACTGCCTCTTCGGCAATTTTGTTCACTCCAAACCTTTTTCTTTTCTTTACATATTTCAACAAATAGGTTGGCCAGCTCTTTTCATTTTTGCTTATTTCATCAACTAAACATTGATTCATCATTTCACTGGCTCTTTTCACCATTTCTTCTTGAATAGTCTTTCCATCCAGATCAGAAACCAACTGCATATTAGATTTATCAGATTCAGGTTTAGCAGTGGGAGTAACTATCTCAGGCTCAGGGGATTTAGCAGTGGGAATATTCAATTCAGGCTCAGGGGTTTTGGGTTGTGGTGTTTTGGGTTGTTGGCCATGATGGGTGACAATAGCAAGAGCATTGTCGGCATCTTATTCTTGTTGCAACCTCAACAATCCTTCAATAACTTCTTGATCAATTTCCCCCTTATCTTCATTCAATTTATTTTTCATTTCACACTCTTCAAACAAAATTCTTTGTTCCTCCATTTCTTTGTCTGTGAAGAATCTATTAATCATTTCTAGTTGTATCCATTCTCCCACAATCTTTTCATGCCTCTTGATCCCTTCTTCAATTGTTTCATCAACAAATAATAGCTCATCACTGGTCTCAACTCTTTTATATTTCAAAGGTTGCAGTTGGACTTCTATTCAACCACTGCCTACCCTTTGATTCTCCTCCTTTCAACTTCAATTTTTTCCTGTTTAGATGGGCCTACTTCCCTCACCACCGTGGGTGGGAAGCCTTCTTGGAAATCATCAATCTCTTTAAATAAGTTATTCATCTAATCATTAACTTCTTTCTCTTTGGAGGTTACTTCATTAATATCATCATTTAGCTCTTCAGTTTTGTCAGTCAAGGTTATAGTCTCACCTGAGATCACCATCTCCTTAGTGGCATTGTCAGCCTCATTTGTTTTATCAGTTTGTACTTCAGTCAAATCATCATTAACCACCTTCTCAACAATTTCTACCTCATCATTTACATTCACCTCATCCTCACATACATTTTCCACAATAGTCCCAGCCACAATGCCATCAATCGTTTCATCCTCAACAATATTCTCGTCGTTATTCACCTCAACGTCATTTACATTGTATTCTTGTACAACATCATCATAAACATATGCTTCATACCCTCCATCATCCTCTTATTTATCCCTTTCCTCATCATCCTCCTCATTCCCATTCAATTCTCCAAAATATTTTAAAACATCAACAACATCAACATCAACATCAACATCTGTACCAGAAATAGGTAAATTCTCTTTTTGTTTTGGTGCATCTGAGGCCTTCTCAACCTCAGCCACTAGGGCTTGAATTTTTTGTAGAGCCTGCTCCAGTTGAGATTAAAGATTAGTCTTTTTCTTATTTAATGCCTCATTTTCCCTTCTTAGATCACAATTCTTAATAAGAACAGTCATATGTTTGTCAAGAAGTCTCATTCTAGCATAAGGGAATGGTGAGTTTATAGGTGAAATAGGAAATGGATCAGGTACTTGAGTTGGTTGAGTTACATGGGGTGGGCTTTAAATTATATTTTCACTGGTGCTTGGTAAAGGATTTTTGGTGAATGGTCGGTGAATAAGTATGTATGATTGTGAATGATGGTATTTGTTATTGGTCAAAGGTTTGGGAATGTGTTGCTGATTGGTAAGGTGTGTTGGGTTGGTTTATAAAATGGGATGGAATGTATTATGGTATGTAAGGTTCACGTTCAGTGTAAGTTTGGGTTTGGGTATTTGTAGAGAGTTGGGTATGGGTTTCAGTTTTAGGGGCTTAGGTGGTTTGTGGTTTAGTTGGTGGTAATGGAATGTATGGTTCATTAGGTTCGTCATGGTGTGATGGTGAAGGGATATATGGCTCGTGGGTATGGTCTTGGGGTGGTGATTGATGTTGTGGTGAAGTGGATGGTGTTAGAACAATGTTGTCAATGATCAAATCATCATGGGTTTCATCATTGGTTGTCTCCCCCTGAACTTGTGCTCCACTCTCATTTACAAATGTATTTACAACATCATCAACATTTTTAATCTCTTCCTCTCTTTCATCATCATGTTCACCAACAAGATTATCTCCTCCATCATCATCTTCATCATCAGAATCCGATATGTCATCATCATCCTCACTTTTACTTCTCTCCTCATCACTAGTCACTCTTGGTGACTCAAGTACTTCCATAATCTCCATGTTATTATCAACAAGCCATGTGAGAATATCATACTCCACCTTTGAATTGAAATGGCTTGTTGGTCCCAACCTTTGAATTCTTCTATACATATTCGGGTCTTGGAGGACATGTGTAATACCCAAAGATGGAATATTAGGATACAAAAGATTGAAAATAATCTGAAGAAACTGTGGGTACATTTGAAATGATCCTTCTCCAACTTCCTCAAGTTCCCAACCAGGCCTTCGAGAATCCTTCTTGACAAGTTGAATGGCCAATTATAAACAACAGTAACAGTGGCTGTTGATATTTCCCTGCTCATTAGTGTCTAAGTACCCCTTCGCGGTGTAAATCCTTGAATGATATGGTGGATTAGAAATCAGTAAAGAACCGGGAACATCCCCTTTTGGAACTGTCCTTCATTCACATATCCTTGGTACCCCATTATCTCTTGGAAGATCCTGAACAATCTCTGGGTAGGATAAGATAGTTATACATCCAGATTATCATGTAGTTGCAGGCTTGTTCTGATTATGTTTTTCAGTAATCTCCACCTCTTGTCCTGCCACAGTGGCCTCTATACGATGGCCATTAATGTCATCCACCAACTGGGCTGATCTCCAAAAATCAAGATGATGATTTCTATAGATCACCGGGCTTTCAGTTAGGGAAAACCGGATGCTTGAGCGAACGAGCCACCTTATCATCAACTCCAACGGCCTGTTCTGCTTAGTAACTTGGAGAAAGGCACACATGTTGTGATTCTTCTCTAACGGGTATACCATTTATGCACAATCACAAACAAAAATACATTCAAAGCAAAAAATAGTCATTTAAGTTCATTACTCTATTATGCATCAAATTAAATTTGAAGAAGAATTTAAAGGATAATCTTTATGAACCTGTTCTTTGACAAATTAATAACCTACACAGAAAACAGAGATGTCAGTAAACATGAAATTGAAACCCTAAACTCATACAATGGGTGGCGTAAATCATTTAATTGAACCTTACCGAGTCGAAATTAGAAGGATGACTAACTTTGGGTAAGAATTTTGAGCAACAGTTGAGTGCTTAGGTTGCGAGCAAGTGGATAATAATGCAAGAGTGAAAGAGGGAAAAGGTGAAATGAAAATTCTTCTAAGTCCCCCTTTTATAGTATATGCTATGCATAGTTGAAAGTGGATTTTAAATGAATTTTGTCATTTAGTACATGAATACTACCAAAAATCCAATTTTAAATATACCAGCGTAAAGCTTACTCGATAAAGTATATTATCCAAGCTTGCTCGTCCTAGAATTTTCTCATGTATTAAAGTTATTAGAAATAAACTAAGTAAATAAAATGAAAGAAGCTTACTCGAATATACAAGATTGCTCGAGAAATTAATCATAAGTTAAATAATCAAGTATATTTGATCAAATAGGCAACCTTACTCGAGATCAATAAAGATCCTGAAATTGTAAGTTAGGACTATTTCTAAATTTCAACCTTACTCTAATACCTTATTATTACTAACCTTACTCAAATCTAATAAGAAAAGCAAAGAGTTAACCAAATATAGAGATATACATCCAGGTATACTCCAAAGCAAAGTTTACTCGACTATACTTTAAAAGTGCAAAGTGTGCTTGATAAGTCTTGATATATTATTTTAATATACAAGTATGCTCAAAGCATAAAATGTACTCGGAAAGTAAATTTTGCTTGTAAACTTCTGAAATATGCAAGTATGCTTTGAGAACACTAGAACTATTATTGTAATATACATGTGTGCTCTAAGCATGAAGTTTTCTTAATAAACATAGTTTAGTCGAAAACACTTGCAATTTCAGAAAACAATTATCAATACTTAAGCAAATCAGTTTTTTAACCAGTGTGCTTGACACATTTACCAAGTTTACTCGATTGAGATAAACAAGTAAATAGTCAAGTTTACTCGAAAAATATTCATTATGTTCAACTTTAATCCAAAATCATGAAGTATGCTTGACAAACACAGATGTCAACTAAAACAACAAAGTTTACTTGAAACAAGTATTTATAGAATATTCATACATTTATATCACATATTCATCAAGTGTGCTTGAGTGACATGACCTTCTAAACAACCAAGTTTACTCGAAAGTGCATAATCGCCAAAGTGTACTTGATAATACATGAATAATCATATTCAAAGCAAATAAGTATCAAGTATGCTTGAATGAGTTAACCATCAAATAAAAACACCTAAGTTTACTCGAATATTTAAAAACAACAAAGTTTACTCGAAATTACATATGCAGACATATTCAAAGTGAAGATGCAACACTTTTTGACTTAAACTTTACGTCAGACAGTTTTCTCATTAAAGTTCAAAGTTTAGAGAAAATGGTGCATAATGAGATTAAATTTCAGTTTAATCATTTTAGATCCTTTTATTTTTTATGAAAAGATCTCAACATGGGATCATATCGATTAAGTTACCTTTAAATACTTCATTCTCAGCACTATTATGACATAATAGGCAGGTTAATAGCAGGTATTGACTTAGCATGAATTTCATTACTTTGGTTATATGCTTAAGGCTCAATTAATTGCATAATACAAAAAAGGATAACACTTATAGCACTATAATGTTCCATATCTCTTCTCAAAGCTTATTTGGCTTTCTCCAGATCACTCCAATTTGACTTCACCCCCCTGATATTTGGTCAAAATATTTTATGACAGAACATTTAAGCTTTCTTAATGAATTTTTCTTTTCAAAACATTTGAGGTTGAACGTTGGACTTACATGCCACGCAGTTCGGTCTTACAAGTCTTCCATTCAAGGTGTTTAGGACTTATAATGATGCCCCACCTCTGTAGTTCTAGTTTAAATCCTCATGTTTGATTTCTCTAAAACTTTTGAACATTTATCAACTATTGGTTGATGTATAATCAATTTGCACAAACTTGTTCTTTGTCATATTGATAAGATGTTTCATTTTGAGTGACCAAATACCAACAGGCTCGTGTATGGCTGGGTAATCACTTTTCTGCCTATCATTCCGAGATATTTATCTTGAAACAAGCATATTTCAATAATGTATCTCCACATTAAGTTTAGCATTATCATTTTGATTATATCACCTTAGTTTTTACATATCATGGAAATCAACCACACTTATCAATTATTGCACTAATAGTCTTTTTAGCCTATTAAATCCATATGATTGGTGTAAATAATCAATCTACTATCATTTCCCAAAAAGGTTGGATCAATTTTCATTGAAAACCATTTAAACTTCTATAAAGCTTTGAACTGAATAATCTTATCATTTCTCCACACCATTAACTTGCTCAGCATGTGAAAAATGATTTCATTTGAAAAACTTTCTTTGTAAAATATTCATTTGAGCACATCAGTTTGATTTTCAAAGCATAGTTTTTGACACAAGCATTTAATAACATATTCAAGAATAATCAAAAAATGAATGGCATGCATTAACACAACAGACTAACATAATATTCAAACCAAGATTAACTATGCAAAGTCTATCATTTCCTAAGCACATCACCATTTCAGATCATCTAATCAAAATATAAGACATCAGATGAGCATGCAGATAATCATTTCAAAGCAGATATTGACACACCTATCTAAACATCCTAATCAATCACTGAATTCATACCTACGCATCGTAGACACCTAAGAAAAGCATAATCATTAAAGCATATATCAGATTGAACAGATTCTCATAATCAAAAACAAAATACAACTTACTCACTCAAGACTTCTTAAGGGATAGTCAATTAGCACATTGAGCACATATCATTAATCAAACTTCATCATAATTGATCATGCCTAATGCTTTTAAAAGAAAGTGAAATCTTGTTTTATCTTATGACTTGGTGAATAAATCTGCCAAGTTTTCACTAGTGTCAACTCTTTTGATTTCTATTAGACCTTTTTCACTGCAATCTCTAATGAAAAGGTGTCTTATATCAGTGTTCTTGGTCTATGAGTGTTGGACTGGGTTCTTAACTATGAACATAGCATCTATATTATCTATATAAATAGGAGTGTTCAAGTAATTCAAACCATAGTCCAACAGTTGATTCTGAATCAAAATGACTTGAGAACAACAAGCAGATGCAACAATGTGTTCAGCTTCAGCAGTAGAGATTGAAATAGTTGTTTACTTCTTGCATTTCCATGACAATAGCCTGTCTCCCAAGATTTGACATCCTCATAATGTAGACTTTCTACTCATGTTGCATGCATCATAATAACTATCAGTGCACGCAAGTAGATCAAAGGCATGGTTCTTATGATACCAGATACCCAAATTAGGCTTTCCTTTCATATATCTAAAGATTCTCTTAACAACAGTCATATGAGAAACTATTGGATTTGATTGAAATCTTGCACACACACATACAACAAACATAATGTCAGTCCTTGAAGCAGTTACATAGATCAAAGATCCAATCATAGCTCTATTTTGATGTTCATCAACATGCTCCCCCTTTTAATTAGCTATCATCTTCTCATAAGTATCCATTGGAGTAAAAGAGGTCTTCAAGTCTTGACATTTGAACTTGTTCAAATATCTTGTACATACTTAGATTGACAGATGAATATCCCATCTTTCTTATGTTGAACTTGCAATCCAAGAAAGAAATTCATCTCACCCATTGAGCTCATAAAATATTTAGACTTCATAAGTTCCTCAAACTTCAAAGACATATGTTCATTTGTAGATACAAAGATGATATCATCAAAATTACTTGAACCCGAAGCAAATATCTTTTTCTTTTCTTGTAGAAGAGTGTTTTATCAATGGCTCCCCTTTGAAATCCATTAACAAGTAGATGGTTTGAAAAATCATCATACCAAACTCTTGGAGCTTGATGTAGTCCATATAGAGCCTTGTTAAGTTTATAAACTCTATTAGGATACTCAGGACCTCAAAACCTAGAGGTTGAGTGACATACACCTCCACTTCTATTTTTCTATTTAAGAAAGCAGATTTGACATCCAATTAAAACACTCTTATATTTTAGAAGCAACACAGGCTAAGAATATTCTGATAGCTTCCAGCATTACCACTTGAGCAAACACTTATTCAAATCTATTCCTTCTTCTTGTAAGCATCCTAGAACAACTAGTCTTGCTTTGTTTTTCATTACAATTCCTTTTTCATCCTTTTTATTTCTGAAAACCCATTTGGTTCCTATTGCAAACTTTCCCCTTGGCTTATCCACAAGTTCCCACACTTGCAGATTTCTGAACTGAGCCAACTTTTCTTGCATTGCTTCCACCCAACTATTGTCTTTCAAGGCTTGAAAAATGTTCTTGTGTTCAATTTAGGATAAAAAGAAGGAGTACAAACAAATGTTTGCCGATTCAAATGAACTTCTTATAACTCTCTCATGTTTATCACCAATTTTGTTTTCAAAAGGACAATTTCTTTCAACAAAAGAAGTTTGAATGATTTGATTTGAAGAAATTGTTGAATCAAGATTTGTATCAATGAGATCAGGTTCTTCAATGGCTATATCTGATGCTGCATTGTTCATATCAGCTACTTCTTCAACATTTTGTTGTGATGTTGAAGCAAAATCACTTCCAATGTTCAAATTTTGAAACAAAGTTTTAAAGGTTGACTGTCTATCAGCTTGGTCTTGATCTTGCTAGTTATCAGGTTGTTTATCATTCATGATAAGTTTTCTTGATCATATAGATTATCAAGATTATCATTTTCTTCATCTTCAGAGTCAACATCAGAAGCATTCTTAGCAAAAGAAAATTTAGTGTTCTTATCAGCAACCTTGGACCATAATCTGTCCAAATCAACTTTCTTTTTTCTGAAGTAGCTTCAGGGACACTTGTTCTATATAAAGTACATCAAATTCCTCAGGCTAAAGTTTGAAGGATTTGAATAACTTTTCTAGATCAAATAGCCAAGATGCTCTATCAACAGTGTTGAATTGATTTTCATTGAATATTACATCTAAGGATTCAGTCACACTTAAATGATCTTTCACATATACTCTAAAAGCTTTTGAGTGTGTGGAGTATCCAACAAAGAAGCAATCTAAGGATTAAGATCGAAACTTGTTTAAGTAATCTTTGGTATTTAGTAAAGAACACTTGCAACCAAAAGGCTTGAGGAACTTGATGTAGGGTTTTCTTTTGAACAAAATCTCATAGGGAGTTTTGTCTTGACTTTTATTGAGAATGACACTCTTCTGAACATAACAAGCAGTGTTTATAGCTTCTGCCCAAAATGTAACAAGCAGATAAGTATATTCTATCATGGTTCTTGCAGCTTCAATCAATGATCTGTTCCTTCTTTATGCTACCCCATTCTAATCAGGAGTTCTAGGGTCACTGAATTGTTGGAGAATTCCTTTAGCTTGACAAAATTCAGTCATCACCCCATTCTTGAACTCAGTCCCATTGTCACTTCTCATAACATTCACCCTTACATCTAGTTGATTCTCAATCCTTGTTACACAACTTTTAATCAATTCAGCAGCCTCATCCTTTGAGTTCAGAAAATAAACCCATGTATATCTTGAAAAATCATAAATGATCAGCAAACAATATCTTTTCTTACCAATGCTTGGAACACTCACGAGACCAAAGAGATCCATGTGAAGCATCTCAAGTATTTGTTCAATGGAGTTTATGAGTTTTGTTTTGTGTGATGATTTGTGTTGCTTTCCCTTTTGACAAGAAATGCGCTTGTCACCCAGCCTGAAATCCCTTGTGGGTAAACTAGTGACTTGTTCACCTTTAACAAGTTTGTTAATAATCTTCAAATTGACATGATAAAGCTTTCTATGCCACAATTTTGTTTCATTTTTAGTGGCTTTTGACACAAAACATGTACCACCTCTAGAAATGGCATCTTTCATTCTTAATTTATATAAATTTCCATTTCTAGGGGCCATTATCATATTAGGAGGAATTACAAATTCAGGTTTGAGGATGAAATAGTGAGAATCATCAAATCCAACCTTATAACCTTTATCACAAGTTTGAGATATGATCAAAAGATTATATTATAATCCTTCCACATAGAACACATTATTAAATGACACTTTTTCATTGGTAAGAATGTCTTTCCCCACTATTTTTCATCCACTTTCGTCACTCCCAAATGCAACTGGTCCTTCATATTTTTCTTCATAGTTGACCAATGACCTTTTGTCATAGGTCATGTGCCTGGAACATCTATTGTCTAAGTACCATACATCATTCATTGGAGTGGACTGTTCATACACAAATAAAAGAAAATGAATCAGTTAAGTGATGAAATACAAGCTAATTCAGCTTGCAAATCATCAGCAACATGACCAACTGTTGCATCTGGTTTGGGGTCCTCAAAAACAAGCTCACAAGAATAATCAGATTTATAGCCAGTTTCACATGAGCTTCCAATATACAGAACTATGCTTGTGCATTCTTCAATGACAAATTCCCTTTTCATGATTTTCATTTGTACTTCAAACTTTGGTTTCCACAAAAATCCGTGTGGTTCAAAACCATTTTTCAACAGAAATTTCTTATCTCCATTGAGTACATTTGATTTCTTCTTAGTGAGAACTTTTCAGAAGAAATAGATTGAGATCAAATGAACCTTTCCTGAAGTTTGTGACTTAACAGATTGAGATCCTTTAAGTTTCTTCAGTATTAGAGTCTTTTTCTTATTAGCCACTTCAACTTTCTTCACAATTGCTTCTTCACTATTGACATGATTTTCTACCATCTTCTCACCCCAGCTCAAGTATTCATTGTAATTTCTATTGTAAAATGCAAAGTCCTGTCCAAATTTTGTGTGGTCGGGAACATGAAATGGGACAAGAATGAACCTTTCCTGGCATGAGTCAGTATGATGACCATAGACATCACATACTTTGTACCAAACTTGTCCTTTGAATTTTACACTTGAATTTCCCATATGGTATCTTTCACTGGGTCTAGGTGCATAATTCCAATAGTCTTCTGATGAGTGATGAGACCATTAAAGTTGATTGCAAATGGCTGAAATTGCTCAATATTTGTTCCTTCTCTTGATATAGTACTCTTTACAAATTTTATTTTCTACATCTTGATTGGGCTATCTTGTTTGTCACTTCTTTGTCTTGACAATCTCCTAATGTAATTATCCATGCTTTCCACCTCTCCAACATCAAACGATTCTTGATTTGAGAAAACTAGATAAACAGGAAGAAATAGATCATTGTTTTTGATGGTTTCTTCATTCCTTTTATTGTTCTTGACACTTTTCCTTTTTGGTGATTCCTTACTTGAAGATCTTTCAATGATCTTCTTTCCCTTTGATCCACCACATAGATCAAATGATTTGTGTTCCCTAATCTTTTGTTCATGGTGTTTCTTTATTTTGGGAGTAATCTTAGGTAACAAACGGATCTTGTCCTTTGACTTTTTTCCCACTTTCTATTCTTTTAAGATTCCACAGCTTGAACACTTGTCACTTGAATCACTTAAATCCATAGTCACATGGATCGCGGTATGCTCCGGTACGGGAATGTGGTACGATATCGCAATTCGCAAGGTCGCTAAAATCCTGTACGATGGGGGGTAGGCTCATTTCAGATCGCTTCAGTATGATGTACCAATTAAAATATGTGTTATTTTTGTAAATGAAATTTCATAATAACTTCAAGACTTAATTCAAACAGTAACTTCAAAATTCAATTCAAAACATGTTGCATAACTTAAATGATAAAAGTCATAAACTTAATAGTAGTGAAAAATTAATAACAAAGTGATAAAACTTAGAAAATTATTCCACCCTTTGTTCCCTTTATCGTTCTCTTCATCCTTCTCTAGATTCTCCCATGCCATCTCTTCTTGCCTTGAGCTTTCCAAGTTTGATGATTCGGGATTTATATCCCACTTCTTGTGTGGTCCTTCTTTATAGGTTTCTGAAAAGCCTGAAATCTTAGGAATATTAGAATGAGCATAAAAAGTTTGTCCGCCGTTTTACAATTAAGCGGATTCCTCTTCACACTATGAATGTAGGAATAGGTACTCCAATTTCATTCCGCTGAAGAACTACTTATAGGTTGCAACAAAACCTTTTTATCCACTTTAGTTAATTCTGGTGTTTCCACACCATAAGTAGACCACCAATCAATTGCTTCCACTTTAACCGCATCCAATTGAGCCGCGGGTAAGGAATAAAGACCATTCTTCATGTGAAACGTAGCAAAATGTTCTCGTAACAACTTCTGCTCAGCTTCATTTTCAGCAATGCGAGTAAAAGCTACCAAGACACCTTCCACAACTTCTTTATCATTGTTGGGTGCGGTTCTTTTTTCGCCACCCGGTGCTACCGTTTCAAGAAAACGTGTGTCATAAAATCGAGGACTTAAAGAAAATACTAAACAATGTAAAGGTATTGACATTTTCACCCACCTTTTCAAGAGAATTTGTTTCACTTGAGGGAAATACAAGTCATATATAATTTCCTCCATGGCGTCTTTGATTTCTCCCAACATACTATCCATCTTCTCATATATTTCACCCATTTTTAGGCCTTCACCATCACAAAATATAACTACCAGGTAAATAGGCTTTGTGATTTTTAGAATGTTTTCGACATCATTCCAGAGATGATCATCTCTAACAATGTTAACAACAGCCTGGGCAACATCTCTAGCTTGTTCATTACCTTGGTTTGCCCAATCTCTCCATGAATTTAGAGAAATTGTTGTAGAAAGAGCTTCTCTACAGAGGATTAACCTCTTCAACAAAATGTAGTGAGAGACAAATCGGGTTTTGGCAACCTGTAATAGCACCAACTTTGAATTTTCTCTAAACATGGAAAAAGCTTGTCCATGGTTCATAAAATACTTGACAATCATTTTTCCTCGTGTCTTCTAGCCAAAAAAACTCTTTTGCAAAATCTTTGAATATTAAATTCAATGTATGCACATAACATGGAAACCAAAAAATATGCTCGTACACCTTTTCGATCTCCTTTCCAGCGGCTTTACAATTGGCTGCATTATCTGTCACAACGCTTAGAACATTGCTTGAGCCGACAGATTCAATAGTTTGGATAAGAAATTCCGCAATGGCTAATCCCGTTTTCTCCACCCCGGAAAAGTTTTCGGCATACATAAACATAGAACCGTGATTGTTTACAGCAAGAACATTTATCAATGGTTTGTGTTTAACATTCGTCCATCCATCAGACACAACAGAACGACCATGTGTCTTTAAATGGAATGAGATCCTTCTCCCCATCTCTAACACATTCATCTAGTAAGATCGTTCTCGCTTTCTCACTATATGGCGCTTTATAAACACTAGGCACCCTCTTTATGGCAGTTACCATTTCTTGAAATTATGGGTTGCGCAAAACATTAAATGTGATTCCGTTTGCAAATAAGGCCCTCTCAATTTTAAATCGACCGCACTTTTCTCCATTATAGAAAAAGCTTTGTCTATTGGCTTCTTAGAGCTTAAATTATGTTTTTTTGTTCATTACAGAGCTCTATAACGATTTAGAAACACCAATCTTTTCAGACTCTTTAACGTTCTTTTGCAAACATTGGTAAGCTTCTCGATCTTTGAGCATAGTAGGACACCTTTGAATTTCAGCTTTTTTTTTCCCACGGGAGGTCCAAAAAAATGAGTGTGCATTCGAGTGTAAGAACTTGTATACTTTTTAAGACAGTGTTTACAATGCCACACTTTAGCACCTTTCGGGTTTTTAATACCACTAGTGCTTAATAATTCCACTTCATTATACAAAGGCTTATCATCAACTGTGGTATCTTTTAACTTTTGTTTGCCTAGAAAAATAAAACAAAAAAATATTAAAATATAATATAAAGACACTAAACAAAATCAACAAAGTTGCATGGTCTGCCTGGACCAGATTATAGATTATTCATTATAGGCACTAAAAAAATAATATATTTTCTAGTCCTCCTGGACCACGGGAGCAGTCACCAGATTATAGATCAAATCTCAAAGCATAGTAAAAAATTTTTGGAAACCCTTTGACTTCCCAAAATCAAATTCTATAACTTTTCACATTCAATTCGCAGTTTTAATCGAGCTGGTTCGCGATTTAGAGTAAACGGGTTCGCGATCCTAAACATAACTGGCACCGTTCCGACGAAGCTCTGGAACGCCAGTTTTAATGCCGGAATCGCGATCCAAGGAGTTCCGGGACCGTGTTTTGGAACGCGCGATCTAGAATAGAAATTGTGGCCGTTTTCACGATTCGTTTGACTATGCTTAAATCATCCTCATTTAACAAATCACTCATTTGTTCTTCCAAAGAGACTTGTACACCAACCGACTTTTCAACAGGTCTTTCTTTTGCTTCAACAGCCTTAATCACAAACTCATCATTGTCATCAACCTCTACCAACTTATAGTTTTCAATAAACTCCTTTCTATCTTCAAACACTTTTCAGAATTGATCAAGATAAGCACTTCTTTTTTCCTTGTCCACTTTCAATGAATAATTATCATTAAAAGGGGGAAGAACAATTTTATACTTATCTTCTTCCTTGATCTTCTTTAACTTTCCATAAATATTTCCAATGAATACCAAATTCTTTAGAAAATCAATATCAACTTGAAGTTGAGTATTCTTCTACTTCTCATCAAGATACATTTTCTTCTACTCTTCAATTTCAGTGATATACCTTGAGTAAATGTTGTAACTATCCATACAATCCTGTTCCAAACTTTTAATTTGGTTATCATATGTCAAATCACTCATTTCATACACATTTATTATGCTTTGTTTCTTAAAGAACTCACTTTGCAATTTACCAACTGTCTTTCTCAAAGAATCATTCATTTCAAGTAATTCACGGTTTATGGGATTTGAATGTACTTGAGATGAAGAGGACTCCGGTTCATTTCCAATCTATGCCATGAATTCCACATTTGCCTTCTCTATATTGATGTGTTGAAAAAACACACTTACTTCTGTACCTTTTTATCATCTTTTTATTGCTTAACTATCTAATAAACAATGGTTTTGGCTTGTTTTAATATGATCTTACAAAGTTTATTATCTTTCATAGGTTGTTGGTTTTAAAGAAAAAATGAACCGAGTTTTTGAAGTCAATAGAAGCCTTTATGATCAAGTTTGAAGACTACAACTCAAGGCTCGACTCAAGCCCGCTATAGAAAGCCTTTCATGCCATATATTAATATATCATACAAAAAATAAAAAAAAACCTAGCAGGCTGCTCAAAAACCCCGATCGGAATTATCAAAAACATTAAGTTTTTTGTTTGTTGTTGAGTTTGGTTAGCTAGGAATATGGTTTATTTTAAAGAAACCAAATTGAATTTGGTGGTGTAGCTGGTCTTAAATCCCACGGATCAGCAAGTGGGAGGATATAACAAAGAAAAATTAAAATCTTAACTCCATATACCCACCTCCGATCGGGACAAGAAGAAGAAGAAGAAGAAGAAGAAGAAGAAAGTTAGTTTTTTTTTGCAAGTTTGGGAGATCAAGGTTAGAGGAAAGAAGCTAAGGTGACTCGGGACAGCAGCTCGGGTATTTTTCATCATATCACTTAGCCACAATTAATAGTATAACACTCATTACTTTGGTTTTCTTGTTTATGTTCACAACTATATTATTTTTGATTTTGAAAGTGAATTGTTTTGCACTAGAATTGAAGATTAAGTTGTGCTTAATTTATATTGATCATTGAATGATTTTGATTATTAATTGGTTGAGTTTTATGATGGTTATAATAAGATATACCTGCTGTCCAAAAATAATGTTAAGCTAAACATGTTAGTTCTACCTAGGTTAAATGAATATTGTTTGGTTTTAGTAAGTAATATAGATTCTTGATCATCATGACTTGATTTGTTAATAAAAAGTTTGGTTTAACATTGAATTAGGTTGTGTTTAGTGACTGTGTTTTTATTAATTATACTCATATACCTCTTGCTTTGATTGATTGAATCGGTTTTGGTTGATTTAGCTTGTTTGAACTCTTTACTTTGTGTTTAGAGATTGTTTGCGGGAATTACAACCGTAGGGTTTAAGTGGGTAGGTTAATTGATTAGATATTACGGGTGAACACATTCTTAGAGACCGAGAGTTGATAGGAAGTAAAGTCGTCTCATAGCTTTTACTTGTTAGGATTAGGATCGCGCGAGAGAGGGTTCGGTTCTTGTCGGGTTTGGGTTTGTGAGCGATTAGTTAATCTAGTATAAGTTAAACCAAATTGTTCCTCTATCCTTGGTTGCGTAGTATTCATTTCCATTAGGGTCGTGTGTCGGTGAGACCGAATGGAGAGTCGACATTAGAACACTTATAACAATTCGTTTCCCGGTTAGTTCTTAATATCAATTAGGTGTATGTTAGAGTTTGTTGGTGAGACTGAGAGGTGATCTTGCTTTATTCAGTGAACCTTAGTTGTGTAATCCTTATAACCGGTGTCATGAGTTCTTCAATCCATTAGCTTATTATACCATCAATATGATTCTTACCTAGGTAGACGTTTTCTCCAATTGCAGTTAAGTCTCTAAGTTTTAGCAAGTGTTTAGTTAAGTTAAGTTAAGTTTAATTAATTAATTTAGTTAAAGTAAGTTAGGTCAAGTAGTTAATTATAAAAATCATTTAAATATTCTTAGGTGAGTCTTTGTTAGGGTTAAGTATTTAAAACATTTTCACGTGTCCTTGTGTTCGATACGCGGACTTCCTTAGTTCTATACTATTAGTGATCAGTACACTTGCCGATTCTGTGTGGTTTCTTTAGGAGTCGTGTGTTATAAATTTAAAGCTTAGTTGTGAGTAACTTAGAAAGAGCATCATTAGACACACATCAAGTTTTTGGCGCCGTTGCCGGGGACACGGTTTGAGGCCTATTGAGAACGACTCGAGTTAGGACTTTCCTTGTTTGCTACTTGTTTTTCTTATTTGCTTTGTTTGTTAGTTTAAAATAGTTTAGCTAATTTTAGTTTATTTTGTTTATTTAAATATTTGTATGCGAAGTACTCGATCTCTATGACCAGAAGCTGAAGAATTTTCCGAACCAGAGAGAGAGTTGCGTGAGAGACGTCGTACCAAGCCGTCTTCCAGTTCTTCTTCGTCGTCTATTGGTAATACATCCTCTTCCCCTACTTTTGTCTGAACCCGTCATTAGGGATAAGATCATGGCCTATACAGCACCACAAAGGAGGACAGTTGCAGACAAGGCCATTGGAGTTTTGACGTATTGGCAGATTCCATATAACATTCTGAACACCATCTCTCATTCTGCTCAATTTCACGGGTTGCTCCACGAAAACCCGCATTCTCATCTTATTCGCATTACACGAATTTGCGAAATGTTTCATCTTGTCGGCGTATCTGAATACGCCATCAAACTCCATATTTTCCGTTCTCACTCGTTGATCATGAAAGTCTGTGGCTTGAGTCCCTCCCACAGGGATCCATTGCTGTCACACCCTCAAAATCCACTAACGGAGTTTTACCGTCAGAGGGTGTGAACTAACAGGATCGGAATCATTAGTTATAATCAAACCATAAAAACAAAGTTTCAAAACCATGAAAACGTTTACGTGTAATTAAATGCGGAAGCGTAAAACCATAGCAAACAATGTTACATCACGCAGGACGACTTAAAACCCAATGATCATAGTTTAAAATGAGTTTGCATAATTAAAAATGTTTCAAGCAATGCATGTTCCTAAACCGCGCGCCCGCCTCGGCTACCTGAGAATAACATACTAAAAGTGTCAACACAAGGTTGGTGAGTTCACATGTTTATATAAATATAAATGTTTAGCGTTTGCGTTAAGCGTTTTGCGTTACAGCGTTTTGCGTTAAGCGTTACCAGATAGTGTTATGTCAATTATATATCTATAGGTAGCTAGCCTTTAAAACAAGTATCACTAAGTGTTCGACACCGAAGCTGACTGTTTATCAATTTGCCTTGCCACCAGGTCGTCCAGACCATGGTATGTGTTTAGCCAAGATTACACCCGCTCGACATCCAGTCGAGTTTAGCGTTGGGTGGGGTTTGTCAAACCCAGTAGTACTACTCAACAGTGACTCGCTATTATCCAAATATTAACCGGTTCGATGTTATGAAGGACTTTAGTATACGCGTTTGCCACTATGTCTTTACAAGTGATATATAATCTATATTAACAAAATCTAAAATGAGTTCGGAGTATGTTATCTCCCCCAAGAGAAAAGCATTTAAAGAGTTTAAAAGGGGAAAGTGAAACTCACTTTTGCGAAGAAATTCCCAAATTAAATCACCAAGATGCGCGTCACAGAAAAACTCTCTCTAGCGTTCTAAAACAACAAAGAGATTTTTCTAAGTGTCGGAATATTATCGAGTCTCTAGACCCGGCACATAATACCTATGCACATAACATGTTTCGTGTTTCGTTTGTGAATCGTGTGTGACTTTAACAAGTGTATTTGTGATACGTTACATGTGTAAGCAATCATATACGTGTCATGTATTCATAAAGTACATCACTAGCAATTTCTCCCCGTAAGGGCATTTTGGTCAAATCATGACAATTAACTAGCCATTATTCCCCATAAGGGCAATTTGGTCAAATTATGACAATCAATTAGCAATTATTCCTCGCAAGGGTAATTTGGTCAAAACATAACAATTATATAGCAAGTATCATGTTTAATGCATTTTCACAAAACTCAGCAGCTAGT
Source organism: Bidens hawaiensis (assembly GCF_021521415.1). NCBI lineage: Eukaryota > Viridiplantae > Streptophyta > Magnoliopsida > Asterales > Asteraceae > Bidens > Bidens hawaiensis. Next base: position 1,521,318 of record NW_027491128.1, on the reverse strand, counting down.
TTCACCGAGACAGAAATTCTACTTGAAAGATTGTACTATTACACCGATCATAGCATCTCAATTAATTTACCAAAAATCATCACAGAAGCACATATGTCTTAGGTTTCCAAAACATATTTTATTATATTTTTATTCCACATAGGTTTCTCACAATAATTAAATCATTACAGCAAACTCATAACAGTCAAATTCATGCGCAACAGAATGTTATTTGCACTTCCCGTTAAACGAAAAATCCAATAAATGCAAGACCACTTGATTTAGGTTCCTAACTTAATAAGTAAACTTCCAGAAGTGGAACCAACCCAATTGGTCTCATAGTTCATGAGATATAACATTTACAAAACAACCTAACAGCAGGTCTAACATCTCAGCTTTGCACAACGTTTTTGTAAAATCATAAAAGTTAACTTCTACTTGCCCAAAAATTACAAGTTTATACTCTATAGAAACTAGACTCAACCTAGTTTACTGTAGTACCAATAATCTCAACCAATCTCATCTTTGCACCTCGTTACAGTCAATTTAACATCACTAACACATTATGTCCAGAAACTGTTTGCATCCAAACTCAACATATTAACTATCTATGAACCATCATGCATTCATATAACACTCTAGACTCCATAAACACCATCCATGCACATCAATTACACAATACATACATGATTAGGGTTTTTGTTTTGAACTCAAATCAAAGACACAACAATTAACTTGTAACAATATTCATTCTAGTTATCATATCATCAACAAATCAATCAACAATCATATTAACACAACACCATATCAAAATCGGCACCTAGGGTTTGTAATTAACCCAACAAACATCAAAATCAAGTATAAAGGATGCATAGGATAATCGATTATACCTTCCTAGCACCTAATTCTTCAATCAAAAGCTTGAAATCCTAGTTGTATGTGTGTGTATAGGTGACGGCAGCCAAGGGTGATGGAGGGTGGGTTTCCGATCGGGGTAGTAGGAAAAGAAAAGAAAAAGTGTGTTAGGGTTTGTTTATTGTAATTATTTATAGAATACTATGTTACACTTTGGCCCCTCCACTTCTAAGTATTACTTTTCCTAGCTTAAACTAACTTGTTTACTTCTTGAGTTTACGTTTATAACCATGTTATCGCATAACACATAAGTCTAACACATAGTTATCACATAATTATTGTTTTGACGTTTATTCATCAATCGTTTGCGTTAACTCGTTTGCGTTTCGGTGCAATTCCCGAAAGACTACACATGTAGTAAGTGTTAAGCGTCATTTAAACCCTAGTTTAAATGTAATGAAGTGTGCGTTATAGATTCAGTGATCTTAAGTTTGAATTGACGGAGTTGAGTTAACGGAGTTAACCTGAAATTGACGATTGTCACATCATTCCCATGTTAAAGAATTTTCGTCCCGAAATTTGAGTCAAGTCGTGATGAGTGTCTGAAAAAGTAAAAAAAAATTCAGTTTGTCATATCATCCCCTAGTAGAAAGAAATTTCGTCCCGAAATTTAATTCATACCTCCGGTGATTTCTGACGGTTTGCCGGGTTTCGCGGTTTTCTGTGTTTGGTTAGCCCTTCAAAAAGGTGAGGATACTTTTTCATCATTTGATCCTCGCGTTCCCACTGTTGGAATTACGTATGCCCGAGACACATACTTATACTAATGTGGCTAACTGTGTTTGATCCAAGTCGGGTCATACCCAATAACAAGCTAGACAACACCAAATGTATTCTTTTATGATTTGATCATTTAAACGAATACCGAACACTAAGTGTTTAGAGAATTGGTTTTCTAAACAAACACACTTGATAATTTAAATAAATTATCTGGATAATTTATTTATATAAATTAATTATTTAATTGGTTAAATAATTAAGATAGCATGTATGTTTTATAAAATTAGTTTTATAAAATAAATGGAGATGGTTTTAAATGGTTAAAACAAAATAAGAAACAAAAAAAAAAAAAAAAAAAAAAGGAAAGAAAAGGGAGCCGTCCACCCCATGTGGGTGGAAGGTTTTGGCCCAATCAAATCCTTTTGGTCCATGTGAAGCTCTTTATGAATCTCCACATCCAAGACATGCAACTAATCTTTCATTTTTTGAATTTTCAAGTGTATAATCAAGTTCACAATCTCTCTCTCTTTCTCTCAAAAACCCACGGCCAAAGTGGGCAGATTTTAGGGGTTTTGTTGAGCTTGTTCAAGTGTTCTAATCCTAGCAATTAATTGGTGTTGTTGCTACAAAGCTTGGGGTATACTAGCTTGAGGGTTTCTACCTTGCAACCTTGCCATTTCGAGTCATCATCTTCTTCATTCACCTACATCTTCTTCTAAAGGTAGAAAAGGTATATTTACATTTGTGAGCATATTGTTCTTGTAATATTGATCCTTGTTCATTGGGTTTTGATTTTAACATAATGGTATGTTCATAACAAGATTTAAAATCTAAGCTTCCGTTGCGTTTTCTAGTTAAATGTGGTTAACTTGACTTTGATAAACTTGTATAAAACCCAACAATGGCATCAAGAGCCGGTTACAAGGACTTATGCTCCTTGCATGTTCATAGATTTCGGGTTTTTCATGGGTGAAAAGGGGTCCGAAATTTTGGTGGATTTTACCCCATGGTTTTGTAAGATCTTGACATGCATGCAAAGATCTTAGGAAACCATTATTAACATTTGGATGTTGAAAATAAAAAATATATATAAAAAAAAAAAAAAATTTTTTGGGCCGTAGCCTCTTGGGGGGGGGGGGGGCCGATTTTTTTTTGGGGTTTTGGGCATTGGTTGCTTAGGTTGCATGCTTAGAACATTTGGTATGTTTGGATGTGTCATAACCGAAACCTAGACCTTGGATGTGTTGATTGTTGTTTTTTGTATGTTGATTATGTTTATTATTCAATATGGTTGTAATAATTCATAATCTTAGGCTTGTGTAATTTATTTATTCATAAGTTGGTTTGTAATAAATAGATTAGTTGCATTTTCTTTTTTTAGAAAAATATGTATTAGGATACATTTTGTAAAAATTGAAGATGCAAGAATTGGTGGATTTGGGCCTTGGACCGAAATTTTGGGCTTGTTGGGCCTCACCGGCCCATCATGGGATTCAAGCCCATTAGGCCCATAAATTTCACTCTTGGGCCCAAGAAGACTTTTGGGAGTTTGGAGCCCATTAACAAGCCCAACAAGAACACAACAACTTGGAGAGGATACTTGAAGCATTTGGATGCAAGATCAAGTGGGAGTCAACATTCCATCCTTGTGTCATGTTTTGTCCCTTAGGTGTGACTTATGACCTATACTTGTTTCGGCTAACAAGTATGGTCAAACTTAGCGGTTCTCGGTTATGACTATATTTTGCATGTGTTTGCTTGGTTGTTTGTTTTACTTATTGTAATGTGTGGTTGATAGATATTAGGATATCCAAACCGTCACATAGGAACGACAACAAGCATAAAACGGGTTCTAATATATATTTGGTAATATCGCGTCAATTAGTTTAATTAAATGGGTTTATTAAAACTAAGCGATTACTCACATATAATAAAATTGGTTTTATTATAACTAGAACCTTGAAAATTGGTTTTCAAAATCGCCATATTTCTAAATGCATGTTAGGATATGGCATAATGTTTTTCAAACTAGAATATTGGAAAACTTAAAAATCCCTTTTTCATAATTACCAAGGAAACAAGTCTAACACCATCCTTTTGTAAGACACTTAACGTATTAGGAAACTTTAAATGGGATAAAGGTCACCTAACCATTTTAGAGCAAACTAATATACTTAAGGTAATATTAACATATTTGTGGGATAAAGGTCACCTAACCACTTGTATGTTAATCTTACATGTTTATACAAGTAGGACGACTTGAATTGGAAACCATGTGATAAAGGTCACCTAAGCATGGGGTCCAATGGTGTTGATGGGATAAACATGCCAACACGAAATAAGGATTTCGAATGGTCCCATACCTCTAGAAGTTGCAAAGGGTTGCAATTGTCAAGGTTGACTACCTTGTTAAATCAAATAACGGGATAAAGGTCACCTAACCGAAATTTGATTTATCGTTGGATTCTAGAATTTAATTATTATTTTAAAATTTGGAATAAAAGGGTATTAATAATTAAATTGTTTATAATACTAAAATAAAACTTTGTTAAATTTTGTAGATGGCCGCTAACAATGCAAACACCTCTACCCATAACACCCGTAACCTATCCTTAAGAACCATCCTTGAAAAGGATCGTCTAAACCATAATAACTTTATGGATTGGTATCGCAACTTGAGAATAGTTCTCAAACAAGAAGAGATATCATATGTCTTAGACGATCCCATTCCCGATGAGCCTAACGTGGAAGATGAGGAGGCGTATAACGATTGGGTCAAGTACACCAAAGATTCGGTGCAAGCCTCTTGCCTCATGTTGGGGACTATGATTCCCGAAATCCAAAAGGATTTCGAGCATCATGGGGCATACGACATGATAACTCAATTGAAGGAAATGTTCCTTCAACAAGCTAGAGCGGAACGTTTCGAAACGGTTCGAGCGTTTCATGCATGTCGTATGGAGGAAACCCAAAGCGTCTCATCTTATGTCCTAAAAATGAAAAGCTACATTGAAAAGCTTCGTAGGTTGAATTGTCCCGTCTCTAATGAGTTGGCTACGGATTTGATTCTCAACTCTTTGACCAAAAGGTTTGAAACCTTTGTCATGAACTATAACATGAATGGGTGGGACAAAAGCATTGGTGAGCTTCACGCAATGCTAAGAACGGCTGAAGCGGGAATGGGTAAAAGGGTTTTACCCGTTCTAACAATCAATGAAGGCAAAAGGGGACATAACTCCAACCCCAAAGCAAGTGTTGCTAAGGGCAAGGGCCACGTCCAAGGAAAGGGAAAGAGGAAAGCCATCACGCCCATCAAACCGAAGGAAAAGAAGCAAAAGGTTGCGGCGCAAGATCCATGCTTTGAGTGTGGAGAGATAGGTCATTGGAAAAGGAATTGTCCGACCTATCTCAATGCGTTAAAAGATAAGAGGGATGCGGGGCATACCTCAGGTATTATCTTTACTATACATATTGAACTAAATGTTATTTCTTCAAATACATGGGTACTTGATACCGGATGTGGAACTCACATTTGCAATTTGTTGCAGGGGTTCAAAAGAAGTAAACAACTCAACAAAGGGGACATTAGTCTCTTTATGGGCAATGGAGCAAGAGTTGAAGTCCAAGCCCAAGGAGACTACATATTAAAGCTTCCAAGTGGTTTGGAAGTAATTTTGAAGAATGTTTTGTATGCTCCTAAGTTAAGGAGAAACATTATTTCCGTGTCTCTTTTAAAACAATGTGGCTTTGATCTTAAGTTTATTGATTATGATATTCATGTTTTGATGAATGGCATATTTTATTTTAAAGCTATACCCATGAATGGTATATATGAAATAGATCAAAGTGGTATGTCACATAATAGTTCAATGTATAATGTCAACACCAAGAAACTCAAGAAGGACTTGGGTGATTCCTATCTTTGGCATTGTCGCCTTGGACATATAAGCAAGAATCGCATGCAAACTCTTCGCAAGAGTGGTATTCTAGAAACCAATGAGTTTGATTCATTTGATGTATGTGAATCTTGTTTACAAGGCAAAATGACAAAGCAACCCTTTAATAAAACTTTTGAAAGGTCAAAAGAATTATTGGGTATCATACATTCGGATGTATGTGGTCCTTTTAGACCAATGACTAGGAATGGTGAAAGATACTTCATTACCTTTATTGACGATTATAGTCGATATGGTTATGTGTACTTAATGAAACACAAAGATGAAGCTTTTGAAATGTTCAAAGACTTCAAAACTGAAGTAGAAAGACAACTTAAGACAACAATCAAAGTACTTCGTAGTGATAGAGGAGGTGAATACCTAAGTGGTGTTTTTCAAGATCATCTTAAGAGTTGTGGAATTATTTCACAACTTACTCCACCTGGAACACCACAACATAATGGTGTGTCTGAAAGGAGAAATCGTACCCTATTAGATATGGTTCGATCGATGATGGCTAGAAGCACTTTACCTCTATCATTTTGGGGCTATGCTTTACTTTCCGCTGTTCGCATATTGAATATGGCTCCAACCAAGAAAGTGGAGAAGACACCTTTTGAAATATGGCATGGAAAGGCTCCATCGCTATCATTCTTAAAAGTTTGGGGTTGTGAAACTTATGTAAAGCAATACACCCCAAACAAATTAGAAGTCCGATCCACTAAGTGTATCTTTATTGGTTACCCTAAAGATGATATAGGATATTACTTTTACGATCCTAGTGAGCAAAATGTTATTATTGCTCGAAAGGGTAAGTTCTTGGAAACTAAGTTCCTTAAGGAAGGAACTAATAGTAGAACAGTGAAATTTGATGAGGATCAAGAATCACAAGATGATACACAATTGGTTGATACTAGCACTCAACAAGAGGTTGTTGAAAGTGATCAAGTGGTTGATCAAAACACACAAAACGTTCGCAGATCTGGTAGAGCTAGCAATCCACCCGAAAGATATGGATTTTTTGTAGAAGGTTGCTACGTGGTAGATTCGGATGAACCAACCACATACCATGATGCAATGTCCAAGAATGATTGTGACAAATGGCTTGAAGCCATGAACGTTGAGATGCAATCCATGTATGACAACCAAGTTTGGGAATTGGTTGAACCACCACTTAACACCAAAGCTGTTGGAAGTAAGTGGGTTTTCAAAAGAAAAACTGATATGCATGGAAACTTGGATACTTATAAAGCAAGACTTGTAGCTAAAGGTTTCACTCAAACTCAAGGGGTTGATTATGATGAAACTTTTTCGCCTGTGGCAATGCTAAAGTCTATTAGGATATTATTTGCCATAGCTGCACATTATGATTATGAAATTTGGCAAATGGATGTCAAGACCGCTTTCCTAAATGGATATCTTGAGGAAGATGTCTATATGGTTCAGCCTGAAGGTTTTGTCGATCCGAAACATCCTAATCAAGTATGCAAGTTAAAGAAATCAATCTATGGATTGAAACAAGCATCTAGAACTTGGAATCATCGTTTTGATGAAGAAATCAAAAATTTTGGATTCATCAAGAACGCTGATGAGGCTTGTGTGTATAAAAAGGCTAGTGGGAGTATAATTACCTTCTTAGTATTGTATGTCGATGACATTCTACTATTTGGAAATGACATTCCAACCATGGAAAGCGTTAAGGCTTGGCTTGGAAGTAGATTTTCCATCAAGGATCTTGGTGAAGCTGCCTATATTTTGGGAATAAAGATCTATAGGGATAGGTCAAGGCGCTTGATAGGTTTGAACCAAAGTACATACATTGATAAAATCTTGAAAAGGTTCAAGATGGAAAACTCCAAGAAAGGTTTTGTACCTATTCAAAGAGGGACCATATTGAGTTCAGCTCAATGTCCAAGCTCAAAGGGTGAGCAAGACATGATGAAACAAATCCCATATGCTTCTGCTATAGGATCCATCATGTATGCGATGATATGTACTAGACCGGATGTGTCATGCGCTTTGAGCATGACAAGCAGATACCAACAGAATCCAGGAGACAGTCATTGGATGGCTGTTAAGAGCATATTGAAATACCTTAGGAGAACTAAGGATATGTTTCTGATATATGGATCTGGTGAGGAGGAACTCGCTATAAAAGGTTACACAGATGCGAGCTTCCAAACTGATCGAGATGATTCTCGATCACAATCTGGGTATGTGTTCACTCTTAATGGAGGAGCTGTCTCTTGGAAGAGCTCAAAACAGGAAGTGGTAGCATTGTCCACTACAGAATCAGAATACATCGCCGCTTCATTGGCAGCTCAAGAAGCTGCATGGTTGAAGAAATTCATTACTGATCTAGGGGTGGTCTCTTCCATTCAAGACCCCCTAGAAATCTTTTGTGACAACGAGGGTGCGATTGCACAAATCAAGGAACCTCGTTCGCACCAAAAGACAAGGCACATAGAGCGGAGATTCAACTACATAAGGGATGAAGTTGAAAAGGGAAAGATATGTATTCGCAAAGTTGGAACTGATCAAAATCTTGCGGATCCATTCACGAAGCTCCTAGAAAGACCTAAACATGAGCGTCATGCGAGTGGCTTAGGACTTCGATATTCTAGTAATTGGATTTGATCTATTTTGTATTAAAGTTTAAAAGACTTTTGTAATTTAACTCTTTTATATGATTATGGAATCTTGAGTTAAATTCTAATTTTGCATGTTTAATCCATGAATAAGTTATCTTATTCTAAAAGTCCGTAGTCGATCACATTTGTGGGAACAAATATGAAGCAAGACTATTATGAACTAGGTTTGGTGGATATTCATAAGAAATGAATATGGAGCATAGGTTTGCTGCCAAAGTTCATAGATATTTGTGGGATACAAATATTGGACTGACCCGCTCTCAATATTACTACATGGAGTCGATTGACTTGATCATTAGTAATCTTGAGTAAAGGAGAATTTCATATTATCCTTAGACCTGAGATGTATATTGGGTCTTGATTTTCACCGAGTATTACACTTTGACTCTCCCCTTCGCTATTCGTAAAAGATGGTACATAAGGATGAGCTCGGGTGGAGTATAAAGTGATAGTGAGAGGCGTATACAGTCAAGACGGAATTTGTTCCTCTTATGTGTTGAGAGTTTAGATGTCTAAGGCCTGATAAAGTTGAATTGTAAAGAGAATGATCACCTATGTCTCTTAGATCCAACATGACATCTAGTAACAAAGGGATATAATGATAGATTCACCTAAATCATATCAAGTAAGGGACTTGAAGGGATGATGTTATTGAATGGCACTTCGTCAAACACATTGGGGGTGGTGAACTGTTGTTAGGCGGTATTCACCACTTACATTAATTTTCTATGTATCTCGTGCAAGTGGGAGATTGTTGGAATTACGTATGCCCGAGACACATACTTATACTAATGTGGCTAACTGTGTTTGATCCAAGTCGGGTCATACCCAATAACAAGCTAGACAACACCAAATGTATTCTTTTATGATTTGATCATTTAAACGAATACCGAACACTAAGTGTTTAGAGAATTGGTTTTCTAAACAAACACACTTGATAATTTAAATAAATTATCTGGATAATTTATTTATATAAATTAATTATTTAATTGGTTAAATAATTAAGATAGCATGTATGTTTTATAAAATTAGTTTTATAAAATAAATGGAGATGGTTTTAAATGGTTAAAACAAAATAAGAAACAAAAAAAAAAAAAAAAAAAAAAGGAAAGAAAAGGGAGCCGTCCACCCCATGTGGGTGGAAGGTTTTGGCCCAATCAAATCCTTTTGGTCCATGTGAAGCTCTTTATGAATCTCCACATCCAAGACATGCAACTAATCTTTCATTTTTTGAATTTTCAAGTGTATAATCAAGTTCACAATCTCTCTCTCTTTCTCTCAAAAACCCACGGCCAAAGTGGGCAGATTTTAGGGGTTTTGTTGAGCTTGTTCAAGTGTTCTAATCCTAGCAATTAATTGGTGTTGTTGCTACAAAGCTTGGGGTATACTAGCTTGAGGGTTTCTACCTTGCAACCTTGCCATTTCGAGTCATCATCTTCTTCATTCACCTACATCTTCTTCTAAAGGTAGAAAAGGTATATTTACATTTGTGAGCATATTGTTCTTGTAATATTGATCCTTGTTCATTGGGTTTTGATTTTAACATAATGGTATGTTCATAACAAGATTTAAAATCTAAGCTTCCGTTGCGTTTTCTAGTTAAATGTGGTTAACTTGACTTTGATAAACTTGTATAAAACCCAACACCCACGTGAACTCCGGTCCACGTCTCGAGTTCCAACGAACTTTAACGATTGGAATTTTGCTGTGCTTGAGCGTTTTGGTTTCCCAATCCAAAACCTCGACTGGTTCTTCAATGAAACGTAACTGTTCATCAACTTGTAGTTCATCCAAAGGGACTACTTGGGTTTCATCAGATAGGCATTTCCTCAAATTGGATACGTGGAATACATTGTGTACGCCACTGAGTTCCGTTGGTAGGTCCAGTCGATACGCCACCGGACCAATGCGCTCAGTTATTTGATAGGGGCAACATATCGTGGGTTGAGTTTGTTTCGCTTACCAAAGCGAACCACACCTTTCCAAGGTGAGACTTTGAGTAACACTCGATCGTTCACTTGAAATTCGAGAGGTTTTCGGCGCTTGTCGGCGTAACTCTTTTGGCGATCTCGTGCTGCTGCCATGCGGTTTCGGATTTGAACAATCTTTTCCGAAGTTTCGAGTACCTGTTCTGGACCAGTGATTTGGCTGTCACCCACCTCTGCCCAGCAGAGTGGTGATCGACACTTCCGTCCGTACAGCGCTTCAAACGGCGCTGCTTTAATACTTGCGTGGTAGCTGTTATTATATGAAAACTCTACCAAAGGTAAGTGAGGTTCCCAACTTTTTCCGAAATCCAACACGCATGCACGCAACATATCCTCCAGGGTCTGAATAGTTCGTTCGCTTTGCCCATCCGTCTGAGGATGGTATGCTGTGTTCATATCAAGACGGGTGCCTAGTGCGCTTTGCAGCAACTTCCAAAAGTGAGAAGTGAAACGAGAATCTCGATCAGAAATGATTGAGACAGGCACTCCGTGTCTAGACACCACTTCTTTCATGTAAACACGAGTCAGTCTTTCCATTTTGTCCGATTCCTTAATCGCTAAGAAGTGTGCAGACTTAGTCAACCGGTCAACGATCACCCAGATGGTGTCGCATCCCGTCGGTGTCTTAGGTAAACCCGTAATAAAATCCATTGAGATGTGTTCCCATTTCCACGTTGGGAGTTCCGGTTGTTGCAGTAGACCAGATGGTTTCTGGTATTCTATTTTGACTCTGGCATAAGTCAAGCATTTGCTCACGTAGGTGGCAATGTCGGATTTCATGTTCGGCCACCAGTAAAGTGCCTTTAAATCGTGATACATTTTATCTGAGCCAGGGTGGATAGAATATCGGGACTTGTGAGCTTCGTCCATCACTAGAGTTCTCAACTCTCCGTACTGTGGAACCCAAATCCGGTTCTCAAAATATCGGACCCCGTCCGATCTGGTTTCAAGTTGCTTGTTCATGCCCCGCATGAGTTCCGATGGAAGATTATCATCTTTCAAAGCTTTGAGTTGCGCCTCGCGAATCTGGTCAGGTAAGTTTGCATGAATCGTGAGTTGCAATGCTCGCACTCGTCTGGGTTTATCTGTTTCTTTTCTGCTGAGAGCGTCGGCCACTACATTGGCCTTGCCAGGGTGATACTTGATGGCACAATCGTAATCTTTGAGCAGCTCGACCCAACGACACTGTCGCATGTTCAGCTCCTTCTGATCGTAGATATGCTGGAGACTCTTGTGGTCGGTGTAAATGGTAAACTTGGTACCGTACAAGTAATGCCTCCATATCTTAAGGGCAAACACCACAGCACCGAGTTCCAAATCATGGGTCGTGTAGTTCTTCTCGTGAACCCGTAGTTGTCGAGAGGCGTAAGCTATAACCTTCTCGAGTTGCATCAGCACACAACCGAGACCTTGTATTGATGCGTCACAGTGTACCTCAAAATTTTCCGTTCCCTCGGGGAGGGCTAGAATAGGGTCGCTACAGAGTTTGGTTTTCAACAGTTGAAAAGCAGATTCTTGCGCGTCACCCCAGTTGTACTTAGTCCCTTTGTGAGTCAAAGCGGTGAAGGGTTGAGCAATCTTTGAAAATCCCTCGATGAAGTGCCGGTAGTAGCCGGCCAGTCCTAGGAATTGCCGCACCTCAGTCGAAGTCTTAGGTGCTTCCCAGTTTTTGATGACCACTACCTTACCGGGATCGACATGTATACCATTCTCGTTGATCACATGTCCTAAAAAGTGAACCTCGCGAAGCCAAAACTCACATTTCGAGAGTTTAGCATACAGTTGTTCCTTCTTCAATAATTCAAGAATTACCCTTAAGTGTTCTTCATGGTCAGCTTCGTTCTTGGAGTAGACGAGAATATCATCAATGAAAACAATCACGAACTTGTCGAGGTACGCCTTGCATACTCGATTCATGAGATCCATAAATACGGCTGGTGCGTTGGTTAGGCCAAAAGGCATAACCGAAAACTCGTAGTGACCATACCGTGTTCTGAAAGCCGTCTTTGAGATATCTTCTTCGCGCACTCTTAGTTGGTGGTAACCGGATCGCAGATCGATCTTCGAGTAGTAACTCGATCCTTGAAACTGGTCAAACAAATCATCAATTCGGGGTAAAGGATAACGGTTCTTGACCGTCACCTTGTTCAACTCCCGGTAGTCGATACATATTCGGAAAGTCCCGTCCTTCTTTCTGACAAATAAGACAGGGGCTCCCCATGGCGATGAGCTAGGTCGGATAAAACCCTTATCCAACATATCTTGCAACTGAGTGGACAACTCCTGAAGTTCCGCCGGTGCGAGCAGATACGGGGCTCGTGCTATGGGTGCTGCACCGGGGGTCAACTCTATTTGGAATTCGACTTGTCGTACAGGAGGGAGTCCGGGCAAATCCTCCGGGAAAACTTCCGGAAAATCGCGCACAATCGGTATATCTTTAATTCGCTTCTCCTCAGCGGGTTTCTCAACAATCTGCGCCAAAATTGCCGGATGACCCTTTCGTAGGTACTTCTGCGCCTTCATAAGGGTAATGACGCTGGTGGTCATGCCGCTTCTCTCACCTCGGACCGAAATGATTTCGCCGGAAGGGTAGTAATGTGAACTATCTTGTCGTGACATATAATCTCCGCGCGGTTCTCGGATAACCAGTCCATGCCGACCACGACATCGAAACTACTAAGCGTAAAAGGAATAAGGTCGATATCAAAGACATGACCTGACAGTTTTAACTTACATTCAGCAAGTACATGAGTCGTTACTATAGTCTTACCGTCAGCTAATTCAACAGGAAACTTAGCATCTAACGGAGTTGGAGTTAAGTCTAAGAGTTGGCTAAAGGCTTTCGACACAAAACTCCTATCAGCTCCAGTGTCAAACAATACAGAAGCAAAACAATCGTTCACAAGGAACTTACCAGTCACCACGTGCGGATCATTGCGGGCTTGACCCGACCCAATCACAAAAGCTCTTCCCTTGCCATTGTTTCCACCACTACTGCCACTTCCATTACCTCCATTGTTGTCGTTCTGTTTCAGCTTGGGACAATCTTTCCTGAAATGACCTTCCTGCCCACATTCGAAACATCCCCTCGTCGTCATAGGTGGCTTAGGAGCACCCTTTGCCGCAAGGTCTCCTCTACATTCCTTCGCCTGGTGACCTATCTTTCCGCATCTCTGACACTTGACACGGTCACACGGGCCAACATGTTGATAGTTGCACCTATTGCACTTCGGATATTTCCCAGCATATCCGCTCGAACCCTGCCCGCTACCGTTATTATTGTGGTTGTGATTCTGATTGTTGAAGCTTCGAGTGAATTCGGGCTTGCGGTAGTGTTGTTGCGGTGGGAGGTTCGAGGACGAGGATCTGGTGTTGTCAAACTTTCTCTTTCCTCTGCTCGGGTTGCTGTTGATGTTGTTGTCATTACTCGGGTTGTCACGGGCTTTTGCGGTTGAACCCCTAGGTGGTAACGCACCTTGGGTCACAACCTGATCCGTCAGTTTGTGAGCTAAACGGATCACTTGTTGTATCGTGGCTGGTCTGGAAGACGTCACCATGCCCTGAATCGGCGGTGCTAACCCATCGATATACATCTCAATCCTCTTACTCGGCGGATCCACCATCCGCGGACACATCACCGCTAACTCGAGAGAACGGGTAGTGTAGGCTTCAATTTCTGAGCCCACCATCTTCAGTAACCAAAATTCTGACTCTAACTTCGAAATCTCCTCTCTCGGACAGTACTCCTCTCGCATCATGTTTTTGAACTCCTCCTAGTTCATCGCGTTAGCCAGTTCCAATCCAAGGATCTGCACGTTCGAATTCCACCAAGTGAGGGCAGAATCCTCAAGTGTTCCAGCAGCGAATTTGACCCTACTGGCAGGGGGACAATTACACATCTAAAATGCCGACTCGGCCTTCTCAGCCCAACGCAGGAAGCCTATAGCTCCCTCGGTGCCCTTAAACGTACTGGGCTTGCAGTCAAGGTAGTTCTTGAAAGTACACGATCCAGTTGGACCTCCAGCTTGATTATGAACATGTGCGGCTAGAGCGGCCGCCGCAAGGTCGTTTAGCAGGGTTTGGAGTTCAGCTGCAGTCAAGTTGATGTTACCACGTCCGTGTCCAGCGTTTCTTCCAGCCATTTCCTAGAATCACAGTATAAAATGTTAAACATGAATTTTTCTTTCATATACAACACACCATACATGTAATAAAAAGATAGGTAAGAAAGAAATAAGAAACAACATCACATCACAACCATATATTAATCTAATAAATAATTCATGATTAAAACCATTGTATTCGCTACAAAGTATTTCCAATCAATCTTTAAAATCATAGAAAATAATAGTTCGGATGGAGATGACCCCTCCATCTAGGTGTTATCATCACTAGATGTCATCATCTGAGGACACCTCTGAGTGTGCCTCCTCCTCAGCCGGTTCTTCCTCCGGTTCTTCTTCGGGTTCTTCCTCGGGATCTTCCTCAGGCTCCTCTTCGGGATCTTCTTCGGGTTCCTCTTCAGGCTCTGCCTCAGGCTCTGCCTCAGGTTCGGCTGCGTTCTGAGCAAGTTGCATTTGCAAGACATCGCAACGCTCTAAAGCTATCTCGGTTCGGGTCCTTGCTACTTGGAGTTGCTCTTGCAAGTCTATCATCTCGGCTTGCATCTTTCTCATAATTTTCATCATTTGATCACTAGCCTCTTGCATTTCCTTCATTGCCGTTGCCATGCGGGCAATCTCCTCGTTAGTCTCGGTTCCGTCTTTTAACAGTCCGGAAACGTTCTCTCTCGTATATCGCATGTAACCCACGTCACACTCCAAGCAAGAAACGACAGCTGCGAGAACTCGCTCTACAGGTTCGGTTATGGGTGGTAAGGTGTTGGGATAAGCAGGATGGTTTGGGTGAGGTAACGGGGGAACTTGTTCTCGATAGACCATACGTCTGACCATGTTAGGATACCAATCACAGCTAACTTCGTTTTCGTACATGCCTCCGGATAAGCGATACCTCTTCGGTGCGGGAGCTTCGAGTTCCGGGACTACACGGGGTGGCGATGCGGTAGGTAACTGCGGTTCCTTCCCGTGAGCATGAGTCATCGGATCAGATGATGATGAGGATGGCGGCGTCGACATTCCTACAGGTAAGCCGTGTATGCGCGCGCGTATGAGTGAAAGAGGTAAAGAGATAAGATAACAAAGACTACACAAATCTATGCAGTGCGTATCATTATAACTAATGGGTCGTCGCGGTTATAGTCTAGTATGCATGCAGCTTCTAGTTCGCTATAACCAATGGCTCTGATACCAATCTGTCACACCCTCAAAATCCACTAACGGAGTTTTACCGTCAGAGGGTGTGAACTAACAGGATCGGAATCATTAGTTATAATCAAACCATAAAAACAAAGTTTCAAAACCATGAAAACGTTTACGAGTAATTAAATGTGGAAGCGTAAAACCATAGCAAACAATGTTACGTCACGCAGGACGACTTAAAACCCAATGATCATAGTTTAAAATGAGTTTGCATAATTAAAAATGTTTCAAGCAATGCATGTTCCTAAACCGCGCGCCCGCCTCGGCTACCTGAGAATAACATACTAAAAGTGTCAACACAAGGTTGGTGAGTTCACATGTTTATATAAAAATAAATGTTTAGCGTTTGCGTTCAGCGTTTTGCGTTAAGCGTTTTGCGTTACAGCGTTTTGCGTTAAGCGTTTTGCGTTACCAGATAGTGTTATTTCAATTATATATCTATAGGTAGCTAGCCTATAAAACAAGTATCACTAAGTGTTCGACACCGAAGTTGACTGTTTATCAATTTGCCTTGCCACCAGGTCGTCTAGACCATGGTATGTGTTTAGCCAAGATTACACCCGCTCGACATCCAGTCGAGTTTAGCGTTGGGTGGGGTTTGTTAAACCCAGTAGTACTACTCAACAGTGACTCGCTATTATCCAAATATTAACCGGTTCGATGTTATGAAGGACTTTAGTTTATGCGTTTGCCACTTAGTCTTTACAAGTGATATATAATTTATATTAACAAAATCTAAAATGAGTTCGGAGTATGTTATCTCCCCCAAAAGAAAAGCGTTAAAAGGGGAAAGTGAAACTCACTGTTTACGAAGAAATTCCCAAATTAAATCACCAAGATGCGCGTCACAGAAAAACTCTCTCTAGCGTTCTAAAACAACAAAGAGATTTTTCTAAGTGTCGGAATATTATCGAGTCTCTAGACCCGGCACATAATACCTATGCACATAACATGTTTCGTGTTTCGTTTGTGAATCGTGCGTGACTTTAACAAGTGTATTTGTGATACGTTACATGTGTAAGCAATCATATACGTGTCATGTATTCATAAAGTACATCACTAGCAATTTCTCCCCGTAAGGGCATTTTGGTCAAATCATGACAATTAACTAGCCATTATTCCCCATAAGGGCAATTTGGTCAAATTATGACAATCAATTAGCAATTATTCCCCGCAAGGGTAATTTGGTCAAAACATAACAATTATATAGCAAGTATCATGTTTCATGCATTTTCACAAAACTCAGCAGCTAGTTTCACCGAGACAGAAATTCTACTTGAAAGATTGTACTATTCCACCAATCATAGCATCTCAATTAATTTACCAAAAATCATCACATAAGCACATATGTCTTAGGTTTACAGAACATATTTTATTATATTTTTATTCCACATAGGTTTCTCATAATCATTAAATCATTACAGCAAACTCATAACAGTCAAATTCATGCGCAACAGAATGTTATTTGCAATTCCCGTTAAAAGAAAAATCCAATAAATGCAAGACCACTTGGGTTAGGTTCCTAACTCAATAAGTAAACTTCCAGAAGTGGAACCAACCCAATTAGTCTCATAGTTCATGAGATATAACATTTACAAAACAACCTAACAGCAGGTCTAACATCTCAGCTTTGAACAACGTTTTTGTAAAATCATAAAAGTTAACTTCTACTTGCCCAAAAATTACAAGTTTATACTCTATAGAAACTATACTCAAACTAGTTTACTGTAGTACCAATAATCTCAACCAATTTTCACCTTTACACCTCGTTACAGTCAATTTAACATCACTAACACATTCTGTCCAGAAACTGTTTGCATCCAAACTCAACATATTAACTATCTATGAACCATCATGCATTCATATAACACTCTAGACTCCATAAACACCATCCATGTACATCAATTACACATTACATACATGATTAGGGTTTTTGTTTTGAACTCAAATCAAAGACACAACAATTAACATGTAACAATATTCATTCTAGTTATCATATCATCAACAAATCAATCAACAATCATATTAACACAACACCATATCAAAATCGGCACCTAGGGTTTGTAATTAACCCAACAAACATCAAAATCAAGTATAAAGGATGCATAGGATAATCGATTATACCTTCCTAGCACCTAATTCTTCAACCAAAAGCTTGAAATCCTAGTTGTATGTGTGTGTATAGGTGACGGCAGCCAAGGGTGATGGAGGGTGGGTTTCCGATTGGGGTAGGAGGAAAAGAAAAGAAAAAGTGTGTTAGGGTTTGTTTATTGTAATTATTTATAGAATACTATGTTACACTTTGGCCCCTCCACTTCTAAGTATTACTTTTCCTAGCTTAAACTAACTTGTTTACCTCTTGAGTTTACGTTTATAACCATGTTATCGCATAACACATAAGTCTAACACATAGTTATCACATAATTATTGTTTTGACGTTTTTCGTTTATTCATCAATCGTTTGAGTCAACTCGTTTGCGTTTCGGTGCAATTCCCGAAAGACTACACATGTAGTAAGTGTTAAGCGTCATTTAAACCCTAGTTTAAATGTAATGAAGTGTGCGTTATAGATTCAGTGATCTTATGTTTGAATTGACGGAGTTGAGTTAACGGAGTTAACCTGAAATTGACGATTGTCACATCATTCCCATGTTAAAGAATTTTCGTCCCGAAAATTTGAGTCAAGTCGTGATGAGTGTCTGAAAAAGTAAGAAAAATTTCAGTTTGTCATAATTGCTACTTCGGCTGCCATGCAGACCTAGTTTCTTGAAAAATATGATCCTCCGGCTAAGGCCGCTCGTTTGCGTAACCAGATTCACTCTTTCCAGATGGAGGACACCGAGAGCTTCTACGAGGCGTGGGAGAGATTCAAAAATGTACTTGCTTTATGTCCGAACCACGGCCTACAAGACTGGGCAGTTATTGAAAAGTTCTTTAATGGAGTGACATACGCGACCCAGAGTATGCTTGACACTGCTGCAGGAGGCAACTTATTGACGACAAAGGATACCGATTAGTGTATTGCCTTGTTTAATGGTTTAGCCATGAGTGGATACCAGCGACCACCCACTAAGAGTACTAAGACCGTCAACTCGCTATCACGTGGCATGCATCCGGTCGATACGAGCACTGCACTTGCAGCACAGGTTGAGGCGTTGGCAAAGATCGTGAAGGACTTACAGGTGAAGAGTAAGTTGTATGAGATCTGTAGAGTAAGGCATGATACCGTTCAGTGCCGAAATCAAAATTCTTTCAATTCTTATAATTCGAGGTGGAGAGGTAAACAAAATTCCAACTGGAGGAACGAAAATCCGTCCGGATTCCAGCAGCGTCAAAGTCTTTTCCATGATTCCAGTGAGGGACGAGTAGTGGGGAGAAGAAGCCCACGTTAGAGGAGATGATGGCACAACAGACACAGATGCTGTCGCAGCTTATTACTCGAGAGGAATCCCGTTACAAAGAGAATCAAGAGAAATTTCGGGAGCACTAGTCATTCATGAGAAATCAAGGAGCGTCAATTCAAAATCTTGAGCGGAAGATGGGAGAGATAGCAAGTCGTCTAAATGAGAGGTCGCCAGGAACACTTCCAAGTAATACCAAACAAAATCCGAAAGCGTTCGCAAAGGCTGTGACGACGAGGAGCGGTGTAGGGGCACGCAGCGAGCCCGTGATTCAGGAGGCGACGAGAGGAGTCGTTCACAAACCTGCCTTAGATGTAGAGGAGTAGGTAGGCGAGGAGATTCAGTTGGAGTCTCCACCGGCTAAGGTGCATCATAGGCACAACCCAGGAAGTACAGCGCAGGCCGAGAACCAGCCATTACCTAGCACACCAGCGAGAGTCTACAAACCAAGACTTCCATATCCCGGGAGAGTCTGTAGGGATAGAGACGAGGAGCATAACTCCAAATTTCTTGATCTTTTGAAGCAACTTCATCTTAACATTCCATTCCTTGAGGCACTCACGCAAATTCCAAAATATGCAAAGTTCCTTAAGGATATTCTTCCGAATAAAGAGAAGTTAGCTGAAGTCTCTTCCATTCCTCTAAGTGCTGATTGCTTTGTAGTCTTGCAGAGAAAGTTACCAGAAAATATGTCCGATCCTGGGAGTTTCACGATTCCCAGCATCTTGAGTGACAATACGGTTGTTCATGTGCTGGCGGATCTTGGTGCCAGTATTAATCTCATGCCGTATTTCGTGTATCGCAAGTTGGGTCTAGACGAACCACGTCCTTCCCGGATGAGCATCCAGCTTGCTGATCGTTCTGTGAAATATTCCTGAGGGGTGGTCGAGAACATGCTTGTTCATGTCGACAAGTTCATCTTCCCAGTGGACTTTGTCATCTTGGACATGAACGATGATGATAGTGTCCCACTTATCTTGGGCTGACCATTCCTTGCCACTGCACAGGCGTTGATCGACGTCTGCGAGGGTAAGTTGATCTTAAGAGTTGGGGATGAGAACGTCACCTTTGACATTAGACAGTCACTGAAACACCCCAATATTGTTGATGACTCCTTATACTTCATTGATACCATCATGGAACATGTTGGGGAGTTTTTCAGCGAAATATGTGGAGGATCGGCCTCCGACACCCAGATTCTTGATAGGGAGATTTCAGAGATTGAGATGGTTCCATGACTAATCAATCCTTGGATGACGACACCGAGTCACATATCCCTGAATCTGGCGTGTCTGCTGTGATCATACGAGACGATCCAATGGACCGAACTTCTGTCGAGAGTCCTCCTTCTTCCTTAGAGCTTAAGGATTTGCCTGCCCACCTTGAGTATGCGTTTTTAGATGAAGAGAGGAAACTGCCAGTTATCATTGCATCTGCTTTGACGGAGGTTGAGAAGGAGAAGTTCTTTAGGGTGCTACGAGAGCACAAAGAGGCGATTGCATGGAAGATTATCGACGTTAAGGGTATAAACCCTTCGTTTTGCACTCATGAAATCCTCATGGAGGATAATTTCAAAACTGTCGTTTAGCCGCTGTTAGGACATGGAATGTCACATGTATGTCCCCAGTTCTATCAGGTTGGTTCAACATGAAACCAACGATCGTGAAACCAAGTTAACGTACTGAAAATGTCAAACGAAGCTGATTCGATCGAATCATTGACTGATTCGATCGAACCAGATCTCATTCGATCGAACCAGATCTCATTCGATCGAATGAGTATCTCATTCGACCGAATGAGTCTTCGGTATATAAACGTTACTTGGGAAATTTCACAAGGGGGAGCACAGATTACACACTCACGAACCAGCAGCCTACAGAAACTCTCTCTACTGTTCTTCGTGTTCTTGGTCGTTTCCTCCAATCCTAGGCGTCAAACCCCTTTAGGAATCGTACCTACGTGCCCGTTGATCACCACCGAATCGCCGTGTTAGAGGATTCCGCACTCTAACACGTTGCCCCGTGAATCGTTGGGAAACCTAGTCCCGAATCGGTCCTACAAAGTGGTATCAGAGCTTTAGGTTCTTGATTCACGAAAGATTCGTGGTGATATTCGTGTTTTTCTAGTGAAAATCATATATTTTGCTTGAAAAATTTTCGAAATCAAGTGTTTTTTGTTCTTGGTGTTCATTGTGTTCTTATCAAAAACTCATAAAAGTCATATATTTTGGTTTTTGATCTCAAGATTTGGTGTTAAAATTCCGGGTTTTAACAAGAACATTCATCGTGTTCTTCATTTTTTAAACGTTTGATCCATTTTTGTTTGGTTGGTTATTTGTTTAAGTGTTAATACACTTAAAAGAGTCATTTTTTGCTTCCAAATCAACTAGGATTCGTGTTAGTGAATTTACAACCGAAAATCTGGTCAAATCTTCTAAGTTTGGAAATTCCATAAATCCCGATCGAACAAGTCGTATTTTTGGAACTCATTCGATCGAATAAGCCTCTTATTCGATCGAACCAGTTTGAATTTTGACCGAATCAGTTTTTCCCGCCGTGATCTGCGCCAAGTCCATTCGATCGAATCAGTTCATCCTTTCGATCGAACCTGCTTCCAGTCGATCGAACAAGTCTCAGATTCGATCCACCCATTCGATCTCTTTCTTAGTCGACTGCCAGAACCCTTTCGATCGAACCGGACATCCATTCGATCGAACCTGTCACCTCATTCGATCGAACTAGATTGTATTCGATCGGATAAGCTTCAGAAGACCAGAACAGTGAATCAGTCAGTCATTCGATTGAATCAACACACATTCGATCGAATAAAGAACACATTCGATCGAATCAGAACACACTCGATCACATTCGTTTAAAAGATCAAAGATTAAAGCAAAGAAGCAAACATGGCTGCCAGTTCAAGTACAAACAAAAGGATCCAATCGATCCTTGAGAGTGATTCAGAATCTGGAAGCTTCAACAAGCCTCCAAAGTTGATGGCACTCAATGAGTTTACTACCTGGAAGACAAGATTCCAGATTCATATCACAGGTGTGAATCCTGGACTATGGGAAGCGGTTCAGACATCGTGGGTGCATCCTACAAACGATGATGGTGAAAGCCTGAGCTACTTTAGGCTGTCAGAAGAACAAAAGATAGCCTTTGATGCTGAGAAGAAAGCCTTCTCCTTACTGTCTCAAGCTCTCTCCAGCGATCTCTTCCATCAGTTTAACCAGTTCACAACAGCATCAACTCTTTGGAACGCACTGGTTGAACGATGCGAAGGATCTGAGTCACTTAAAGAAATTCACGCACGGGAGCTAAAGCGTGAATTTGATTTGTTTGGTCCAGAATCCGGAGAAGACATTGAATCGTTGCTGTCAAGATTCTATCATCTTATGTCAGAGCTAAAGTCCTATAATGTCAAAACAACAGGGACTGAAAAGGTTAGATGTCTCGCTCAAGGACTCCCAACAAGCTGGAACACCTTCCTGACTGTGATGAGAAGAAGTCATCAATTGGAGACGATTCTTCTTTCTGACTTTATAAAAGAAATCAGACAGGAAGACGCTGAATTAAGAGCATCCTCCAGGAAACCCAGAGCAACATCTGACAAGTCGCTGTACATGTCAAACTCTCCAATGTCAGATTCAAGTCGCTGTATAAAATGAAGGGTCGTAGAACTTCAGGAGAAATTATCGCTTGGGCATGTCTGAAGGATCTTAACTGCGTAGCTGTCAAGAGAGAAAGGGGGGTTGAATACTTTCAACGTATTACTGATTTGAAGACCCTTCCTACTTATGATCTGAACCGTCTGAATTATCTTGATATGCTATACGCCAACTCATCTCCATTTGCCACGTATTATCAGAGTGTATTGCGAAAAGAGTACAACACAAAATGGAAGATGATCACACCACAAAGGCCGAAGAGATATATAAGCAAAAAGGAGATCGATCCGATCACCAACAGGCCAAAAGTTATTTTGAAGTACATGCCACCACTCACAATGAAGAAGATTCCTCTTAGAAAGATGAAGCAGGACTTCTACAAATCATTCAGGCATTGGTACTATGATGGAAGACTACATGAGGCAGTTATTGTGCTCAATGACTATGGAAACTGGAGCACAATTCGTATTTTTGATCCAATGTGGCTCACAAATTTGTCAAGGGAGGATGTCTATACGTTGTACAAGACAGAGATTCTTTATGCTCCTGAAGACATAGAGCAAGCGTTAACGTACAGAAATGTCATTAGGATTTGCTTTGCCTATGACATACATGCATGATCAAATTGGAAAGAGCAACAGAAGAAGTATGCCCAAGAAACTAAAGATTAATTGTCATGTCTTTCGTTTATCTTGTTTCTTGTTGTAATTCAAAGTTAAATCTTCTGATTGTAATTGTTTTGAATTGAATGAAATATGATTTGGAATATTGTGATAGATTATGCTTTAATGTCAATTTTACAAATCTAATACAATTGTGCTTAAATGTTAATCCAAAATTCCAATTGACAGCGTCTCAGGATATGCGGAACCTATGGTAAGTCTGACTGACTGTACCATTTGATCAAGAGAGAACTCCATGAAGAAAGGAGTTTGTGGATGCAACGTATGCACCACTAGTTTTGAGAAAAGAGAGAGTGAGATAACTCCAAGGGGGAGTTACGATCGAGCAAGAGAACTCGATTGGTTACAGGTAAATAGAACTGGCTCCAAGGGGGAGTTTGTTAGGACATGGAATGTCACATGTATGTCCCCAGTTCTATCAGGTTGGTTCAACATGAAACCAACGATCGTGAAACCAAGATAACGTACTGAAAATGTCGAACGAAGCTGATTCGATCGAATCAGTGACTGATTCGATCGAACCAGATCTCATTCGATCGAACCAGATCTCATTCGATCGAATGAGTATCTCATTCGACCGAATGAGTCTTCGGTATATAAACGTTACTTGGGAAATTTCACAAGGGGGAGCACAGATTACACACTCACGAACCAGCAGCCTACAGAAACTCTCTCTACTGTTCTTCGTGTTCTTGGTCGTTTCCTCCAATCCTAGGCGTCAAACCCCTTTAGGAATCGTACCTACGTGCCCGTTGATCACCACCGAATCGCCGTGTTAGAGGATTCCGCACTCTAACACGTTGCCCCGTGAATCGTTGGGAAACCGAGTCCCGAATCGGTCCTACAGCCGCAATGGCGGATTAATCCGAAAATGCAAAAGCTCGTGAAAAAGGAGATCATTAAACTCCTTGATGCGGGGATCATTTTCCCCAAATCTGATAGTGCTTGGGTGAGTCCAGTCCAAGTGGTTCCTAAAAAGGGTGGCATGACTGTCGTTACCAATGAGAGGAACGAGCTTATTCCTACTATGACTGTGACTGGATGGAGAGTCTGCAACGACTATCGCAGACTAAATGATGCCACCAGGAAAGACCATTTTCCTTTACCCATCATTGATCAGATGTTGGAGCGTTTAGCAGGTTAACAGTACTATTGCTTCTTAGATGGTTTCTTCGGGTACTTCCAGGTTCCGATAGCTCCCGACGACCAGGAGAAAACCACTTTCACTTGCCCTTACGGAACGTTTGCCTATAAACGTATGTCATTCGTACTTTGTAATGCTCCGACCACATTCCAGAGGTGTATGGTGGCCATTTTCCATGATATGATCGAGGACTCCATGGAAGTGTTCATGGACGATTTTTCCGTATTTGGGTGTTCCTTCGATCATTGTTTGTCTAATCTTGAGAGGATGATGTCCCGATGTGTCGACACCAACCTAGTCCTTAACTGGGAGAAGTGTCACTTCATGGTTCGCGAGGGCATTGTTCTGGGGCATCGGATTTCAAGTGCAGGGATAGAGGTTGACCGAGCGAAGGTTGAGACCATTTCTAATCTTCCCCTGTCCACTTCTATGAGATCCATTTGTAGCTTTCTTGGTCATGACGGGTTCTACCGCCGGTTCATCAAAGATTGTTCAAAAATCGCGAGACCCATGACCAAACTTCTAGAGAAGGATGCTCCATTTTTTTTCTGAGCAGTTTATCGAGGCGTTTGATCTTTTAAAAGACAAACTCGTTAACGCACCGATCATGGTTGCTCCCTACTAGTCGTTACCATTCGAGTTGATGTGTGACGCGAGCGAATTTGCAGTCGGAGCGGTTCTTGGACAGCGGAAGGATAAACATTCCATCCGATCTACTACGCTAGCCAGACCTTAAATGGTGCACAGGAGAGCTATACCACAACCAAAAAAGAGCGTTTAGCGGTGGTGTTTGCTTTCAATAAATTTAGGTCCTATCTAGTTCTGTCCGAGACGATTGTGTACATGGACCATGCTGCTTTTCGATATCTCTTCAGCAAGCAGGATGCTAAGCCTCGTCTTTTCCGATGGATCCTGTTGCTTCAAGAGTTTGATATTGAGATCTATGATAAAAAGGGGGCCGAGAATGTGGCGGCCGATCATCTTCCACGTCTAGAGGGAGCAGAGTTAGGAGATTCGGGGGGGGGGGGGGGAGGTCAGGATTGACGATCGTTTTCCAATAGAGAGTCTAATGTTTGTTACGGCACAGAGGAAGGTTTTCCATGGTTCGTTGACTTCGCGAACTATCTCGCTTACGGGTACCTCCCGAAGATGCCTTACCAGCAAAATAAGAAATTCTTTGCTGACATTAAGTTTTACCTGTGGGACGACCCGTATCTTTTCCGCATCGGTGCTGATCAGCTGATTAGGAGGTGTGTAGATGTCAAGGAGGGATGGCAGATTCTGAGCCATTGTCATGTGGGACCGACAAGAGGTCACCACGGTGTGAGTTCGACGGCGAAGAAAGTGTTTGATTCTGGATTTTACTGTCCTTCTATCTTTAAGGACGTGCATGCGTTTGTTAGGAGTTGTGATCGTTGCCAGCGTGTTGGCAACATTTTATCGCGAAACGAAATGCCCCAGAATGCTATTCAAGTTTGTGAGGTTTTCGATGTGTGGGGCATTGACTTCATGGGACCGTTTCCATCTTTGCGTGGGAATAAGTACATACTCGTGGTTGTCGATTACATTTCAAAGTGGGTTGAGGCCAAATCTTTACCCACGAATGATGCTCGAGTGGTAGTTCATTTTCTTAAGAGTCTCTTTGCTCGTTTTGGTGTCCGAAAGCCTTGATAAGTGATCGAGGTACCCACTTCTGCAATTCGCAGATGGATAAGGCGTTGCAGGGATATGGGGTCACCCATCGGCTTTCAACCGCCTACCACCCATAGACTAGTGGGAAGGTGGAAGTGAGTAATTGGGGAATCAAACGTATTCTTGAGAAAACGGTTGATTCAATTCGCTGGGATTGGTCCGACAAATTGGATGACGCTTTGTGGGCCTTCCATACAGCCTACAAGACTCCAACTGGTTCCACACCATTTCGGATGATTTATGGGAAGGCCTGTCATCTTCCTGTTGAGTTGGAGCACCGTGCTTCATGGGCCTTGCAGAGGGTTAATCTTGATTTATCCTCCGCAGAGGGCGCTCGGTTCCATCAGTTGCATGAGTTTGAGGAGATCCGGGATCATGCGTATGCACAATCATTTAAGTATAAGGAGTGGACGAAGGAACTGCATGATAGAAAGCTGAAGGGTAATAAGCAGTTCAAGTTTGGGGATAAGGTCTTATGTCTAACTCCCGGTTGAGGTTATTCCCGGGAAAGTTGAAATCCCAATGGTCGGGACCGTTCACGGTCACTGAGGTATTCCCATATGGCACTATTGAGATACAAGATCAAAGCGGGAAGTTTAAGGTGAACGGTCACAGGTTGAAGCACTACATAGGAGAGCCGATAGAAGATCAGCCAGTTCAGGTATTCTACCTTGACTCATTCTCCGAGGCATAGACGTGTTGGATGCATCACTCGGGAGACAACCCGAGTTGTAGAGTATGTATTATGATTTTCTTTATTATCTGTTTTATTTTTGTTAATTATAAAAAAATACAAAAAAAATTTAAAAAATAAAAAATCAAAAAAATCAAAAAATACAAAAACACGAAAATATGTTTATTTCTTATGTTTTTGGTTTCTGTTTTTTACGCCGCTACATGCGAGCGAGTTTGAGTTTTTGCAGGTATTATTATGCGCATGGTAGCTCTGATGGTGTTTTGGAACTGGTTCTCCCTAGGTTGTGGCCGCGAATGAAATGCTATATGGTCGTTCGATTGATACACAGCTGATGAAGAATCTGCATATAAACCAGGGGAGTACCCGTTCTCTGTTTTACTTTTTGCTACTTTAAGTTTTTAATTTTAATTTTATTTTATTTCTTTTTCTTGTTCTCATCGAGGATGATTTCTTTCTAAGTGTGGGGATGGGAATTTATTTTACTTAGTTGTAGAAAAAAAATAAAAAAAAAACAATAAAAAATTTTGTTTTGTTCTTTCGTTGAAAAAAAAATTAAAAATTATTAAAAAAATATATAAAAAAGTTATAAAGAAAAAATGTCCCTTGAAACTTGTTTTTGTTCCACGTTAAGCAGGAAATGATATTATTACCAATGTGCTAACGAACTCTCGGAACTTTTGAAATAAATAATGTAATAATAAAAAAAGGGATGATTTGCATATCTGATTTGGGATGTGTCGGTAGGCCCAACTAGCTTTGATAGTCCTCTTTTGCAGTTTTTATATATATAATAATTTAAAAATGGTGAAACCGAATTTCGATGCTTTGGGAGGATTACCATAATCTGAAATACTTTGAGATAGTAAGAATTAAATGCACTCAAACCAGCACACCACCACATGTCCATCTTTTTACGAGATTAGAAATAGTTATATATTTTAGGGTGATATAAAATATTGAAAAGAAAAAAAAATGGAAAAGTATGTTATGAAAGTTATGTATTGTATTGTCAAAAGTTGTTAAAGAAAAACAAATACCTGTGAAGAAAGTTATATATTGTAAAATGCCAAAGAAGCATTCTTTAAAGTTGGTAAAAGAGGCCAAAGATGCACATACTAGACGGGACTTAGAGTTTACGTGTAACCTTGGGATAGTGACTCTGAGGTTACACTATTTGGGCTCGAAGGTTCTTAGTCAATAAATATCATATTAGGAATTTATAGGACAAAGTCCAATAATATTTAGGAATAGCTCGTACGACCTCAACATGACCATTCATCCATCAAAATTTCACCGAGTGCATCTAATTAGTACCATCAACGAGTCCTTGGCTTATGGTGATTTGTCAAACCAGTTTGCGTCGACTGTAGATTTTCTAGCTCTATTTGTCTGAGATGGGGTAGGTGTAGCCTTAATATTTGGACTTAAAACGTTTAATGCAAAAGGGGGGCTTGATTGGCTGGTGGCTGGGTTTAAGTGGACAACAATATTGGCAATCGCAATCAATATGTCGAGCTGTTTCTTGTGCTTTAATAATGATAAATAATCAGGGAGTTTGTTGTTTTTCACTTGGTTATGATCCTGTGTAGATTTCTTTTTCAGGGACGAAAGAATCTTAAGTGTGGGGATGTTTGATGTGTTGTAAAACACACTTACCTTCCGTACCTTTTTATCATCTTTTTATTGCTTAACTATCTAATAAATAATGGTTTTGGCTTGTTTTAATGGTTTTGATCAGCTAGGAATTTGGTTTATTTTAAAGAAACCAAATTGAATTTTGTGGTGTAGCTGATCTTAAATCCCACGAATCAGCAAGTGGGAGGATATAACAAAGAAAAATTAAAATCTTAACTCCATATACCCACCTCCGATCGGGACAGCAAGAAGATGAAGAAAGTTAGTTTTTTTTTTTGCAAGTTTGGGAGATCAAGGTTAGAGTAAAGAAGCTAAGGTGACTCGGGACAGCAGCTCGGGGTATTTTTCATCATATCACTCAGCCACAATTAATAGTATAACACTCATTACTTTGGTTTTCTTGTTTATGTTCACAACTATATTATTTTTGATCTTGAAAGTGAATTGTTTTGCACTAGAATTGAAGATTGAGTTGTGCTTAATTTACATTGATCATTGAATGATTTTGATTATGAATTGGTTGAGTTTTATGATGGTTATAATAAGATATACATGCTGTCCAAATATAATGTTAGGCTAAACTTGTTAGTTCTACCTAGGTTAGATGAATATTGTTAGGTTTTAGTTAGTAATATGGATTGTTGGTCATCATCACTTGAGTTGTTAATGAAAAGTTTGGTTTAACATTGAATTAGGTTGTATTTAGTGGCTGTGTTTTTATTAATTATACTCATATACATCTTGCTTTTCAAGAAGATGATTTGACAGCTCATCACACCATGCACTAGGAGCCTGATACAATCCATATAGGGCTTTATTTAGCTTATACACCCTGTTTGGATACGTTGGATCCTCAAAACCTGGAGGTTGAGAAACATACGCCTCTTCATCAATCTTTCCATTTAGGAATGCAGACTTGACATCAAGCTGGAACACCCTAATGTTCGTTGAGGCAGCATATGCAAGAAAAATCCTGATAGCCTCAAGTCTTGCAGCTGGAGAAAAGACTTCCTCAATGTCTATTCCTTCTTCCGAAGGCATCCCAGTGCCACAAGTCTAGCTTTATTCTTAATCACAATACCCCTCTCATCCCTTTTGTTTCTAAAAACCCATTTTGTTCCAATTTCATATCTGTTTCTTGGCCTATCTACAAGATCCCAGACATGTAGATCTCTGAATTGTGCCAACTCCTCTTGCATAGCTTCTACCCAATTGTTGTCCTTAAGAGCTTGAACAATGTTCTTTGGTTCTATTTGGGATAGAAAGCAGGAGTACAAACAGATGTTTGTTGATTCAGAATGACTTCTTGTAACTCTTTCATATATATCTCCAATGATGTTTTCAGAGGGATGATTCTTTTCAACATGATGTGTTTGAACTATCATATCTGCAGACATACTTGTGTCAAGATTTGATTCATTGAGTTCTGGTTCCTCAATGATCAATTCTGTTCCAGAAACATGAAACTCTGGTGCTTCTTCATTGTTCTGTCTTGAAGAGGATGCACCATTGTTTCCTATATTCAACATCTCAAATAGGTCTTGAAATCTTACTGTTGTTACAACTTCTTCTTCAATTTTTTGGTTGCTTGGGTTTCCTTCATCCTAAACTTGATCAATATTCACTTCTTGATTGTCTTGATTGACATCTACATGATCTTGTTCTGGACTGTGATTGTTCTCTTGATCATTGTCTTGAACTTGTTCAACACCATCACTTGAGGGACCCTTTGTAAATGTATACTCCCTTTCTTGACTAGCAACCTTCTTCCACAACTTTTCTAAATCCAAAGTCTTCTTCTCTTTCTCTACAATCACACTTGTCTTGTAAAATGAATCATCAAAGTCTTCAAGATAAATCTTGAAAGATGTCACACCCCCAAATTTCCACTAACGGAGTTTTACTGTAAGGCGGGTGACAAACCAGGATCTGAACACATTAATCACACCAAACGACATCTACATGGTCTTAAAAGTTTTAACAAATCAAAATAAAATGTTCAGAGTACTTAAGTGCTAGTGCGGAAGCTAAACAAAGTGCGGGAGCCATCTCCCAAACAAGTTTAAATAATTCATGGCGCTACAAGCGCAAAACCAATATCAAATAAATGTTTTCAAACTTAAACCAATGCGAGTCCATGCATGCAATGTTATCCTAATCCAAGTGCTTGCTAGTGACCTGAGGAAAACTTGCTAAAAAGAGTCAACACATATGGTTGGTGAGTTCACAGGTTTTCAAAGTAAGTTATGCTCTATCAGTTCATAAACATTTATAAATAAAAGTGGCCCATGGTTAACTACACTTAGTTAACTCGTTGCCGCATAGTGTTATGTTTCCATCATGACCGAAGCTGACTAGTTATTGCCTCAAGTCAAGTATTGCCAAAACTTAACAATGTTTGGTCAAAGTTACACCCCGTTCGACCTCCAGTCGAGAATAATGCAGGGTGGGGTTTGTCAAACCCAATAGTACTATTTAAATTTACCACGCCAGTTAACCTTAGTTAACGGTCCGATGTTCGTGAGGACTTTCCATGGCAAAGAAACACTACGTTATAAGCAACCAAACGGTTGTGTAAAGATTTAGAGCAAGTAAAGTAAAACAGTTTTGCATGTTTCCTCCCCCAAAGGAAAGGTATAAAAGTGGGGCCGTAAACTCACCTTGTTGATGCTACGGGTATTTCACAAATCCGACCTAAGTAAATGCGTCACGTGCTAAGACCCAAAAAAATGCAAGTACGTAAGTAACTTGTGGGATGGTTCCTAGAACCACTAGTATCCAACAATCTCCCATTGTTTTTAAAAAAGACTTTTGACCAAAGTTTGACTTTTGTTGACTTTGACTAAAGTTGACTTTGACTAAAGTTTTGACCTTTGACTAAAATATTGACCTTTGACTAAAAGGTTGGATTTAGAATGTTTACCTTATAATTCTAGTAACACTTAATCAATCATCAAGTATACACACTTAGCCATATTCCTTGCAATTCTATGATCAATACACTTTCACAACATCACAAGCAAGACTAACTATTTAGCCAACTAGTTCTAAGTTGACTTAAAAAGTCAAAGTTCTAATTTACCACAACTAACATATCACAATTTGCAATTATCTCAATTCAACCAACACCTTTATCACCTTTAATAATTTATACCACCTAAACTGATTTTTCTCATCAATCAAAACTCACAATTAAATTACCAAATAAATCACACGTGTACACATCAGTATTAGGTTCAACATATATTTTTCTCACAATTTTTGGATTTACCAATTCGTCCAGAATATTTATATACTACAACAACATGATTTATATTTCTACAACAACACAACAGTAATAAAAAATTTTGTCAAAAATTTCATATTTGTCCAATTGATGCAAGACCAATTGGACTAGATTCCTAATTCAATTTACAACATCCTAGAAGTAGAATTATATCCATATCTATTTTTATCATCAAGTTATGAAATTTACAACTCAACTCAGAATTATTTTCTCTAATTTAGATTTGCATCTTGATTTTGTAAATTAATAAAAAGTATTCAAACAGTGTCCAAAAATTAAGATTTTGGACTTTCTGAAAACTGAATTCAAAGTACATGTTCATAGAATCAAAAATCGATCAAAAACTCAAACATATCATCAAGTTATCAACAATCCAAATCCGTAATATCTAATCTGCCAATAAATAGTTTTAACCACAATCAACTACAAATCACAACTTTTCTATCCTTTGATTCAACAATCATCAAGAAACATTCTTACCAAATCAAATTGTATGTCTTATTTTTATCCATTTGATTTCATAATAAGAACACAAGTATTTATAAAAGACTCAAAATATTGATCAAGACTCATACAAAAATCCTTTTTATTTGTCAAACTTTGATCATCCCCTTTCATGATCCAATCATTTGGATACAAAGTTCATATGAATTAAAAGAAAAATATAAACATAACCATCTACTCACTTGTTTGATCCAAAGGCTTAATCCCTTGTTTTACAAAAATCACCAAGTCTTTTGTTATGAAGATAATACTTGAGAGAGATTGTTTGTATGAAAAATATGAGAGTGTGTGTGTGTGTGTGATCTACGGCCAAAGAGAAGAGGAAAAGAAAAATATAACGTTCATTGTTATTTACTCATCATTTACACACTCATTAAGGCATAATAAATTTTATTAAACTTTAGATAACTTTATTTTATTTAATTTGTGACATGTTACAATTTTTAAAACATTTTCTAATTAACTCTTTAGCCTAAAGTTTAATAGTTCATCTAGCAAATTAACATGTAACACACCATATATTGTGTCACCTTAATTACCCAACTTTCTTACAATATCTCACAAGCATATAACAACTAGTCATGTAACATATAAATCATGTAACACATTAGACTTATTATATAAGGTACATGTAGCATATCATGTTTATTATAACATGTGTGACGAGTTTATTATTCTAATTACAAATAACTAGTTACTCTTACTTAGGTCATCAACGACACGACTAACTCAATGTATGCATACATGACACTACATATATAAGAGTTCCTTAACTTAGTTGACAGAACTAACGGAGTTTACTGACACAGTCAACAGGATTTAACTGGGTTTAGTTAACAGAGTTAACCTAAAAATGCCGGATGTCACAAAAGACCTTATCAATTTCTCATGATCAAACAGCCATGCTTCACCATCAACTGTGTTGAACTGATTTTCATTAAAGACAATTTTAGATTATTCAATTACACTCATATGATCTTTTACATACACCCTGTAAGCTTTTGAGTGTGCAGAGTAACCAACAAAGAAGCAATCTAAGGATTTTGTTTGAAACTTGTTCAAGTAATCCTTGGTGTTGAGAAGAAAACATTTACATCCAAAAGGCTTAAAAAACTTGATGTATGGCTTTCTATTATAGAAAATTTCATATGGTGTCTTTTCATGCCTTTTGTTGACAAGTACCCTATTCTGATCATAGCAGGCAGTATTAATGGCTTCAGCCCAAAATGTAACTGATAGGTTTGCATCTGCCAGCATGGTTCTTGCAGCTTCAATAAGTGTTCTGTTTCTTCTTTCTACAACACTATTTTGTTCAGGAGTTCAAGGAGCTGAGAATTGCTGAAATATTCCCTTTTCTGTACATAATTCCTCCATGACTCCATTTTTGAACTCAGTACAATTGTCACTTCTCATTGTTTTAACTTTCTTATTCAGTTTGTTCTCAATCATTGTCACACATCCCTTAATCAACTCAGCAGTCTCATCCTTTGTACTTAGGAAATAAACCCAAGTGTATCTTGAGTAATCATCAATGACCACCAGACAATATCTTTTCTTCCCTATACCTGGCACACTCACAGGACCAAACAGATCCATGTGAAGTAATTCAAGTACTTAATCAATTGAGTTGATGAGCTTTATCTTATGAGAGGATTTGTGTTCTTTGCCTTTCTGGCATGAACTACAATGATCTTCCAATTTGAACTCTCTTGTGGGTAAGCCAATAACATGCTCACCCTTAACAAGTCTGTTCATATTCTTCAGATTCACATGACATAGTTTCTTGTGCCACAGTTTTGACTCATTTTCAGTTTCTTCGAAAACAAAACATGTACCACCCCTTGAAACAGCTTCTTTCATATTAAGCTCATATAGGTTGCCATTTCTTGGGGCCATCATCATAATCATTTCAAGTGGGATTACAGATTCAGATTTTAAGATGAAACAGTGTGAGTCATCAAAACCAACTTTGTAACCCTTATCACAAATTTGTGATATGCTTAACAGATTATATTGGAGACCTTCAACATGAAACACATTATCAAATGAAACCTTTCTATTTGTTGAAATTCCTTTTCCAACAATCTTTCTACTATTCTCATCACTTCCAAATGCCACAGGACCTTCAAACTTTTCTTCATAGTTGATAAGTGACCTCCTGTCACAAGTCATGTGCCTAGAACATCCACTATGCATGTACCATATGTCATTTAGTGGAGTGGACTGTTCCTGCACAAAAGTAAGAGTTTGATTAGTTGAGTGATAAAGTGCAAGATATTTCAACTTGCAGCTCATCAGTTTCAATTTCAGTGGCAGCAATGGAATTGAGTGTTGTTAGTTCAGGATCTTCATGAGTGACTTCAATATTGTCTGAATTATCTGTCTCATAACCACACTCTCTTGGAGTTTTCACAAATGAAGTTGTGTTCTTGAATTCATCAGATGCATTGTCAGCTTCTTGCACAACATAATTTTTCTTATTTGAGAAATCTCTCACATCAACAGTCTTTATCACTTTGATTTCAACCTTGGGTTTACAAAGAAAACCTTGAGGTTCATAACCATGTTTCAAAAGATATTTTTCATCACCAGTGAGTTCAGTTGGTTTCTTTCTAGGAAAGATACCTCTGTTTCTTGTTTTCTCACTTCTTGATGATCCTTGAGAATCATCAGCATCATAGATTGTGTATCCTTGTTGGGGATAATTCTCAAGGGTTGAACACCCTTTTTCACAACCTTCTCAGACTTCTTAGGAGACATGCTTCTTCTTACTGATTTAGTCACAGGTTTCTTTGTGTTGACTTCAGTTTTCTTTTCTTTCCTTGTCTCTTTAGCAGATCTCAAACTGTTCTCACTTATGATTTCATTTCCATACACCTTTCCTTTTCCCATGTATGCATCATACTTTTGCTTGTACAAAACAAAGTCTTGTCCATACTTTGTTTCACCTGGGACATGAAAGGGTTTTAATTTGCATCTCTCATTACATGAGTTAGTGGGATGACCATATTCATCACATTTCTTACACCAATCCTTTCCCTTGTACTTTTCATATTCATTTCCTTTCTTGAATCTTTCACTTGGTTTAGGTGCTGTGACTCCTAGTGTCTTTTGAGTCTTCAGACCATCATAATCAATTGAAAAAGGAACAAATTCCTCAATCTTGATATCTTGTCTTTCTGTCTTGCTTTTGACAAAGACAATCTTTTTCATAATCATAGGTTCCTCATCTTGACTTTCTCTATGTCTTGACTGCCTTTTCTCATATTCTTCCATGGTTTCCACCTCTCCAATGTCAAACACCTCATGACTGGAGAAAAAAGGGTAAACTGGAATAAAATTTTCAACATCAACAATTTCAGTCACCCTTTTCTTGTTGTTTTGCTTTATCCTTTCCGACACAGCTTTGCTTGGAGGCCTCACTGCGTTGTAGCTTATCTTCTTCCTTTAACAAATGTCAAAAGACACATGTTCTCTTTTCATTCTTTCATTTTGTTTCTTCATTCTTGGTGTGACAGGTGAATACATTGGAAGTTTGTCAATTGATTCAGGTTTCTTCACTCTTCTTCCTCTATCAGCAGCCTTGATCTCTTCAGCAGTTAGTTGATCACTTAATTCACTCAAATCATCTTGATTAAGATCATTAGAATCAAAGTCATCTTCATATACTTGCACTCCAATTGATTTTTCTTCTCTCACCTCTTCCTTAACCACAAACTCACCTTCTTCATTCACCTCAACATTCTTGTACAAATCAACAAATTCTTTTTTGTCATGAAAGACATTTCTGAATTGTTGTAGATATGCATCTCTTTTCTCTTTATCAACTTTTGGCATAAAGTTGTTATTGAATGGTGGTGGAACTGCTTTGTATTTATCTTTCTCACTTACTTGGTTTAGAATACCACATATGTTTCCTATGGATACCAAGTTCTTTAAAAATTCATTCTCAACTTGCAGTTTTGTGTTCTGCAACTTTCCTCAACAATTATCTTCTTCAACCCATAAATTTCAGTGGTGTATCTTTTCTGAGCTCTGTAACTACTTATGCAGTCATCTTCTAAACTTTTAATCTTTTCTTCACTTATCAGCTCACTAGCCTCATATCCATTGATGATACTTTGTTTCCTAAAACACTCACTTTCCAGCTTGCCAACTTTTGTTTTTAGATCATTGATAATTTCAATTAAATCAACAGTAGGAGTAGAGTGTACCTGAGATGATGATCCACCTTCTTTCTCAGTCAAGGCCATGAATGCCACATTAGCTCTCTTAATGTCATTTTCATGATTGCTCCAATCAAAATTACCCTCATGCTATGTGGTTACAGCCACATTCCCTTGATTTCTGGGTTGATTTTAATTAGGTGGGACTGAGTTGTTTGGAATAGTTTGAAGGTTTTGATTGTTGTTTCTTTGAAAGTTTTGATTATGAGGCACAACTTGTTGATGATTGTTTGTTGGAACCCGGTGTATATCAATTCAATAACAATAACATATCTCAAATCAGAATATAATAGATGAACACCTTAATATAGATCTAGCTCATAATCACGTATGATTAAGTGTTATATGTGTATTATGTATTATCAGTATGTATATATTAGTAATTGTATAATATTAGGATGAAGATCAAGAGAGAGTTCAGACAGAGTTTCGTTAAATATCTCCCAAAGCTTAAATTAAACATGAACAGAGGTTCACTATAAATAGAAGATAGGTCTGGTTCGCTAACATTCCCTAGCGAACCAGCCACTACTTCGTTACATTCATAAATAACGAAATAAACTAACGAATCACCCCCTGATTCGTTAACATCCCCTAACGAATCAGAAGGGAATAACCTTAAGTCTTAATTCGCTACACAACTATAGCGAACTAGATATTACATTTAGAGAACTAGAGAATAACTTAATTGTTTATTATATTAAACATAAAACAAATACGTTAACGATAATTACAAAGACTCAAGACGCAAAACCGTGCATTAACAGATACCCCCACGTCTTGAGCTCTTTGTCTTTAAGTTACTTGAAGTGCTTGGACTGCCAGTCTCTGCTACTATGAATTCCATTTTCATGACAAACACGCACAACACGTTGTAATTGCATAGCCAGTTCGTAGTCTTCATTGAGCTTGATCAGAATCTGTTTCCTGTGTAGCACGTCAGTGTCTCTTTCAGATAAATTAACCAATCACATCGGGTCAATTATCTTGATAAGCTCAGTCTTCAGTCCTTTACCAAGTACAATGACGGCCTCGCCCGTACAATTGTCATAGTACCAGCGGTTGAACGAGTTATGCATGTGTTGGTGCATCGTCTTCACCGGCACTCGTTTCATCGTCTTCGGCGGCTTTACTTTAAGGACAAGTTTCTTCCAGCCAGTCTTTGGATCAATCTCGTCAATACGTTTACGTCTTGGGACCTGGGGCTTGAAGAACTTGAACCCATGATTGACTTCGAACAGCAAGTGTTGATGAATCCACTCAGCTAACCGGATGCCACCACGATTGATAAATGGACGCCTCGCGAGGGTATGAACATCCCAACACGGTAGTGTAAGAATGTCCATTATCTTCTCGTAGTACTGAACTCCCTTTTCCCATTTAATTACACATACCTTAAGCTCAGAATCATATAGCCATGAGACGATATCACCATGAACCTTGGATACAGTCTTGAAGGAAGTCACTTGGTTTTCTTTGACCCAGGCAGCTACTATGTCTTTCCGTTCTTGATCAACGTATCGATACGCCTTGATAATCTTACCCGCAGCTTTATGACTGAACCATTTAGCAATATCAGCATCAGTTGGGTTCACAATTGAGTCAAAGCGAGTATCCACAACCTTCTTTCCCTTAATTATCTTCTCTAGATCATCCTCTGCTATTTTAAAAGTCTGCTCATTAAATACCGAAGCACCTTGATCAACGTTTTTGTGTTGATATAAGTCAGTATACTCCTCAGCAGTGACGTCTACCATCTCAACATCCTCATCTTCATAAATAAACTCCGTATTCATTTGAATAGACAGATCATCTGCTAAACCTTCCTCATTCACCACCTCAACATCTGGCTCTGTCTCTAACATGGTTAATTATTCATCATTTAACCCTAGTAGTATGGAAATCAGCTCTCGTGTTAGAGACCTATCAATGAACTCACCAACTTCAATCTCATTAGCATTCACCATGCTCCTAATCACCCCCTTTCCATCCATAAATATTACCGTGTCAGCTTCAATCATCTCAATTGGTTTAGCAGCCGAGTAATCATGATAAACAACAATCTGTTTGTCCGAATCATCAACAGAACTCGTACCCGCACCAGAAGATGGGTCTTGAGTTTGTTTAGGCTCACCACCAGCACCAGACTCATCATCATCAGAATCTTCCTCATCATTCTTGATCTACTTTAAAGCATCATCTTTGCACGTCAATTGTAAGATTAGATCCTCTTGTTCTTTAAGTTTCACCCCCTGAGACTCAACAATCTCATGTAGGGCCTTAGTTTCTTTTTGACAGAAAGAAACATAACTGAGTAATTTCTTCTGATTCTCCATTAAGCATTCTTGATTCAACCGATCAGCAGACATCTGGTTCTCATACAAATGCAGAAGGCTTAAAAGCATGTCTGTTTGAAGATTTGGTGGCAGAGCATACAAGGATGGATGAACTGGTTGGATTGGACCTTGAGGCCTGATAAACGAGAGATCACTAGGAGGAGGAGGCCTCATAGATGTTATTGGAGGAGCTGTAGCCACTGTAGCAGTCGGCAAAGGTATTTCAGTTAACACTGATTGAGAAATCATACCCAACTGCTCATGTGGAACCATCGTCGTCGTCAAAGT
Source organism: Bidens hawaiensis (assembly GCF_021521415.1). Lineage (NCBI taxonomy): Eukaryota > Viridiplantae > Streptophyta > Magnoliopsida > Asterales > Asteraceae > Bidens > Bidens hawaiensis. The sequence continues at coordinate 1,482,250 of NW_027491128.1, read as the reverse complement.
CGTCTCCGGAGTGCTAGTTGTAATTGGCACTACCGGGCGTTGAGGTGTTGTTTGACGAGGCTGAGGCACACCAATGATTAATCCAGCCCCAGCAGATACACGTCTCTTGCCTTTTCTCTTTCTTTCTAGTTGCCACTTCCTTGCCTTTTCTCTTTCTTTCTCGTTGAGCTGCAATAGTGGCAGCTAATGCAGCTTCAACTGCGGCCTGTTGCTCTCTAAGAGCTGCATCACCATTACCACCATTGCCACCTGCATTACCACCATCATCTCCATCGTTCCCACCTTCTCCTTCCTCACGCTTGGAATCTGAATCATCATGAATCCAGCGATCCTCGGAAGGACATACATAATTAGGATTAATGATATGTCCAATCAGTCGTTTATCCACTGGCTTCCCCTTCCTATAAATCAACATTCTATGAACAGTATCAGCTTTCATGTGTTCCATAGGAAGCACATCATTCACCTGAGTTTGAATAATGGCTAAATTGGGAATTAAGTCTTGAATGATCAGCTATAGGAAGCGAGAATACATTAAAAATTTTAATTTCTTCTTTTGAAGTGTTTGCTGAACTTGCTCTTTCAGATGATCGTAAACTAGCTCAGAGTAGTTAAACGGCTTGTTGAGAATAAGAGCAACGAAAGCTGACTGTATACTACTTCTTCATTGATCAAAACCACCACGACGACCACTCATACAATGAATTAAAACATGGAAAAGATATTTGTATGGTGGACATAAGACATTCTTGTTCAGCATAGATTCATCAATATTCCCACCATATCGCAGAGGAGTAAACAAGCCCTTTATCAACTGCTTGTCAAAATCACTTGGATAGTTATCATTGTCATCAAAACGGAGCACACGGTGAACCACTTCCACATTAATTGTAATAATAGTTTGATTTATCGTGGATCGAATGTTGTTTTCCACCTCAACAACCTCAGCAGTATCCCAAAACTACCTAATAATACTCAGATACACTTTAGGTCGAGCAGTAATTGCATAACGTATCACCGAGCGTCTTAAGAATGCTAACATGTCTCCGAACACATCAACGTCAGCAATATCTTGATCAATATAAGCACATATATTGTGCTTTGGATCATAAGGTAATAAAACAACATCGTCCTACTGTTCTTGAGGTGGTTTCTCTTGTGGTGGTAGTTCTTGCTACCCTTGATCAGCAACCGGTGGATGTTGATTTACTTGATCAGCCATTATCACTGAATAAAATTTAGAACAGGTATTAGTAATATAAATGTATAATATGTCGTGTGTAATTAATGTATTTACGCGTTTAGACGGTTGAACTAATTTATTGAATTGAAAAGGTAATTTAAATTTAATTAAATAATAAAAAAACAAATGTCATTCGTGTGATTATCACTCTGATTCGTTACTATCCAGTAACGAATCGAGTGATTCGCTATCATGTAAATACATTAACGAATTAGCTATAAAGAATTAGTATAAATAATAACGAACTAAAATCTAGTTCGTTACAAATTTGGTGAATCTATATTTGATTCGTTGAGAAAGTGATTCGCTGAGCTAGTTCGTGAATTTCCTTAACGAATTGAACACGAAACAGTTTCAATTCTCTAAGGTTAATGAATGGTCAATAATTTAGACATGATCTTTGACTCGCATAGTCAAAGTCAAAATTATTAAGAACACCAGACGGTCAATTGGACAAAACCAGATTCAATTAGCTCATGCTAATCATTGAGTAATCAAAACTACAGATTTGTTCAACTCGGAATAGCAATCCGAAGCACATGGTGCTAAGATTGAGGCTTAACACCATAACTTAAATAAGAACACTTAGTAAATTAAACAGAGTCTAAAAACCCTAAATGTCACACCCCGATCGTGATGGCGGAATAATCGAGGCGCGGCGACTAAGTCGTGATTGTTGAGCACAATAGTATAAAAGTCTAAATGCATAAACATAACCAAAATGTCAAATATTACACCATCCAGGTAACATGAAACAAATTGTTTTAATACAAAATATCAAGTTTCCAAACAACTCCTAGACTAGCCTTCATCTCTCTAAGGCCTCTAAACTTGCTAGGGATTTCTTGCTGCATTATTTCCTAAAAACATGTAACAAACTGTCAACTACATAAAGTAGATGAGTGAATTCATAGGTTTAAAGAAAAAGAGTTTATACACAAACATACTAGTATAGGTTGTAGGGGTTTATATATAGGGTGTACCTGCGGCTAACCCACCACTCCTACAACTTATACTACTATGTTTGGATATAATACCCGGTTTTAAGATGGTTTGTAAGAAAAGGTCTCTTGGTTTTCCCAAAGAGGTTTTTGTAGTAAGTAAAACATGAAATGTTCTCCTGGACTCTCAGCGGGCTTATTATTCTCCCATTAGAGTCGTTTGTGATAAGATTACTCAAAGATTTGTGGTCTCCCAACGGTACATGTAGCACATAGCAGTTAAGCATAAATAAGGACATATAGATTTGAGCATGCTAAGTTTACTAGATAAACCAACACCAAGATCCCACTGTTTACTAGTATCCAAGATGATGGTGAATAAATGATGATGATGATGAATGATGATGAAACTCAATAATCACACAAGACTTGATTGATCCCACGCAAGACTTAAACCAAGACTACCTCGTTCTTGTCATCCAGGACTCAGCTAGGTTCTACCGAGAGTAGGATAGACTCCCCAAAGAATCCTGGGTTCCCTTGGTCCCTACCGAGACTAGTATAGGTCCTCAAGAGTTATGGATTTCACCGAGACTAGTATGAAATCCCATGAGTTACGAGTGCCACCGAGAATAGAATGCCACTCATGGTCGCGAGTTCTACCGAGAGTAGAATAGACTCTCGCGTCCAATTCAACTCATGATGCTTTGATCTCTAGATTTCCATGCTGACACAATGACTATGATGATATGAATATGATTCCCATTCCCATGATGTCAATGTTCATAGAATTTCCCATACTCATTGATTTCCAATGTTCTTAGATCTCCATAAGTTGATGGGTTTTCCCCATGTTCATAGATTTCCAAAGTTTATAGATTCTTAAAAAAGCTTGTGGATTTCCGCACGTGTGTAGAAATCCAAAAGTTTATAGTTTAAAGAGTGTTTGCATAAATGATTTTATCCAAACGTGTAAAGTTACCATGTTTCCACCCCATAGTTTTGAAAAGCTTAAATAGGGGCTATGAACTCACCTTGATCTCGGGTTAGGATGGTGCTACAATAGATCTCCTTAGCCTAGAGTTGAACATATATATAAGGTTAACAACGTGCTATAAGTCTAAGAAAACGAGCTTACGCGGCCTCGAGCAAAAACTGGGTTTTAAAGACGAAAACAGCTTGGTTCTGGCTTGATTCGATCGAATAGGAACACGTTCGATCGAATAGACACACATTCGGTCGAATCTGTGGCACACTCGATCGAACTAGAAACACATTTGGTCAAACCAGTTGGAAAAACTCGTTCGGTCGAACATGGAACTTGTTCGATCGAATAGACACTCGTTCGATCGAATACGAAACTCATTCGGTCGAATGAGTTGGAGACCATTCGGTTGCTTTCCTATTCGATCGACTGGACTGATTCGATCGACTGGTTCGATCGAATGAGTCTGATTCGACTCCTTCAAGCTGGGCGACGGAGAAACCTACGGGTTTTTCAGATTTTCCAGATTTTTGACCCAAAATCGAAGTTTTTGACATGGAAATGCTCGGGATTGAAAGGGCTATCGATTCCTAGTGATTTTAAACACAAAAGCCTGCATTTTGACACCAAAACAAGACGGTTTTTGACCCGAAAACTCTAGAAACGAAAATGGGTGTTTTTGCTCGATTTGAGGCCGAAAATGGTTATGAAAATAGATGATTTTCAAGAAGATCTTACCAAGAATAACAACAAACAGATTTGTGGACTCGGATTTGAAGTTTGAAGACTTTCTCTCTCTAGTTTCTCTCTCTAGAATGAGAGTGTTTGGGTGGGAAGTGTTGGTGGAAATGAAAGAGATGGTGTAAGAATACTTGATTTTCCGCTTAAATACTCGGGTGACTCGGGTTCGGGTTTAGGCTACCGACGGGTCAAGACTAGTCGAGTTCATAAGTTTTTAAACAAACTAAAACTTTTTCAGCAAAACTTTTATAAAACCATTTTCCGAATAATTATTTGAAATCTTTTTAAATAAGAACATTTAATTTTTCGAAAGCATAAAAATTAATATTTTTCAGGCGTAAATGTCGTTTTATAAAATAAACATTTTAAATGATAAAAGCAGATTTTTCCAATGATATGGGTTCCGAACTTATCGTCCAGAATCCCAAAGTCTATAGTTTCCGATGATTTCACGATCCTAGTTTACCAATCGAATTTCAGGGCGTTACATCCTCCCCAATTTAGAGGAATTTCGTCCCGAAATTTAGAACTTAGTATAGTTGATGCAATGATGTTTTAGATCAAATGATCCCATGATGACCACTATGCGCCACTACCCCTAATTTTCGTCTTGGATACCACCCAAATCAAGTTGAAGGGGTTTATATATAGGGTGTACCAGCGGCTAACCCACCACTCCCTCAACTCCACTTGGGTGTTTCTTTCGACTCCTATTAGTTCAATGACACACAGGACGACACACTATTTTCCACTACAAGGCATCACCTTCAAGCTTTACATCAGACATATTCATTTCGGATTGAAGGGGTTTATATATAGGGTGTACCAGCGGCTAACCCACCACTCCTTCAATCTCCAATGAATAATTCCCTCAATAACTCTTGAATTTAACGCCTCACAGCTGCCACGCTAACTATGAGTCCCTAATTCCAAGTCTCGCTTCAGACATAATCAACTTGTGCCGAAGGGGTTTATGTATAGGGTGTACCAGCGGCTAACCCACCACCCCTTCAACATTCATTGATTAATTCCCTACACGAAGCTTGAGTTCACGACTCATAGTTACACAATAGCATATTGTTTATACACGTATACACCTGTGAACTTGATGTAATTATATTCCGGACTATAATTACGAGTTCACCTTGTATCAATGTATAAACTCCATTGTGTGCGGCTAGAAAAATCGACACGACACCACACACACACACACAACCATGCTTCATGAATGCTAGAATGATGACAAATTTTGGCTCAATGATACATAGTTTACCCCAATGTTTACATGATTAAGTATGCACAACTTGTGTTTTCCAGCACGAGTCATGGGTAGCCAAACTTGGTGTTATGCAAATAAGAGAATATTTATAAGCAAATAGGAACAACATGATACTTCATTGATTGATATTGGTCCCTGATTACATGATTACGATTACATAGACTCCAAGATTTCTAGAATTACAAAGATGATGACTATGCGAACAGATGAGGGTATTCCTCCTTCATCTTATCCTCTCGCTCCCATGTGAACTCGGGTCCACGATGGTTGTCCAATGTACCTTGACTATGGGTATCCGGCTTCGCTTAGTCCTTTTGACTTCTCGATCTAGGATCTCGACAGGTTCCTCAACAAAGTGTAGTTTGTCGTCGATGCGAACCGTGTCGATCGGGATTTGAGCGGTCTCGTCAACGAGGCACTTTTTGAGTTGCGACACATGAAAAACGTTGTGAACACGGCTGAGTTCTGGAGGCAATTCCAAGCGATAGGCTACGGGTCCGACCTTTTCGATGATCTTGAAAGGTCCTACGTACCTTGGAGCAAACTTTCCCTTTTTCCCGAAGCGAACAATGCCCTTCCAGGGGGAAACTTTGAGCATTACGCGATCGCCTATTTGGAACTCCAGAGGTTTGCGGCGTTTGTCAGCGTAATACTTGTGTCGACAGCGGGCGTCCTTAAGTCTTTGCTGGATGATGGCGATACTGTCAGTGGTTTCCTGTATCAGTTCCGGGCCGAGGATTTGAGAATCTCCGGTCTCGGACCAACACAGTGGAGAACGACATTTCCTGCCATAGAGTGCCTCGAATGGTGCGCATTTGATGGTAGCATGATAGCTGTTATTGTATGAGAACTCTGCAAGAGGAAGGTGAGTCTCCCAGCTACTACCGAATTCAAGGATACAGGCTCTGAGCATATCCTCCAGGGTTTGTATGGTCCTTTCGCTCTGTCCGTCCGTTTCAGGATGATAGGCAGAGCTAAGTTTCACACTTGTCCCAAAGGCTTTCTGAAATGACTTCCAGAACCTTGACGCAAAAGAGGGGTCACGGTCAGACGTGATGCCCTTAGGCACACCGTGACGGGTTACGATCTCACGAATGTAAATCCGCGCCAGCTTCTCCGTAGTGTAGTCCTCGCGGACAGGGAGAAAGTGGGCAGACTTGGTCAAGTAATCCACGATAACCCAAATCGTGTCATAACCGCTGGGTGTCCGCGGGAGTTTGGTAATGAAGTCCATAGCGACTTCGTCCCACTTCCACTGCGGTATGATCGGTTTTTGTAACAGGCCAGATGGTCTCTGATGTTCAGTCTTGATCCGCGAGCATGTTAGGCACCTACCGACGTACAAAGCTATGACTTTCTTCATACCCGGCCACCAGAAGTGAGACTTGAGATTCTGATACATTTTATCACTGCCCGGGTGAATAGAGTATCTGGATTTGTGCGCTTCGTTCAGGATAAGTTCTCGAAGTGGTTCAGAGTTTGGAATCCACATGCGATTTAAGTAGTAAAGTATACCATCATACTTGGTTTCAAACTTCCGTTCGGCACCGCAAGATAGCATATTTTTGAGATCACCACCAGCAATCGCTTGCTTTTGAGCTTCAAGAACCAAGGAGGGAAGATTGGACTGAATACGGATCGCATGCAACTGGGTCCTTTCCTTGCGACTTAACGCGTCAGCCACTACGTTAGCCTTTCCAGGGTGGTAGCGGATTTCGCAGTCGTAGTCACTCTGGAGTTCAACCCATCGACGTTGTCGCATGTTTAGCTCCCTTTGGTTGAGGATGTGTTGTAGGCTCTTGTGGTCGGTGAAGATGACACATTTCGTACCGTATAGGTAGTGTCTCCATATTTTTAAGGCAAAGACCACAGCACCCAATTCCAAGTCGTGGGTGACATAAATCCTCTCATGACTCTTGAGTTGGCGCGAGGCATAAGCGATGACCTTACCGCGTTGCATTAAGACGCAGCCTAGACCTTGGCTCGAGGCGTCGCAATAAACAACAAAATCATCGTTACCCTCAGGAAGTGACAGGATTGGTGCATGACAGAGTTTATGTTTCAATGTTTGGAAAGCCTCTTCTTGCTCTTGGTTCCAAATGAATGGTTCCCCTTTTTGAGTTAACATTGTGAGAGGCAATACGATCTTTGAAAAGTTCGAGATGAATCGACGGTAGTACCCAGCTAAACCAAGAAATGAACGAATTTCGGTTGGCGTTGTAGGCGCTCCCCAATTTTTGATGGCTTCAATCTTGGCAGGGTCGACATGAATGCCTTCCTTGTTAATGATGTGACCTAAGAATTGAACTTCCCTTAGCCAGAATTCGCATTTGGAGAATTTGGCGTAGAGTTGCTCTTTCCTCAGCAGATCCAAGGTAAGCCTGAGATGAAGCTCATGGTCGGCTTTAGAGCGGGAATAAACGAGAATATCGTCAATGAAGACGATAACAAACTGGTCCAGGTATGGACGACAAACGCGATTCATGAGATCCATGAACACCGCAGGGGCATTCGTCAAACCAAAAGGCATGACTAGGAACTCGTAGTGTCCATAACGAGTTCTGAAAGCGGTTTTCGCGATGTCGTCCTCCATGACGCGTACTTGGTGATAACCTGAGCGTAGGTCGATCTTGGAAAAGTAAGTGGCTCCTTGCAGCTGGTCGAAAAGATCGTCAATCCTTGGTAATGGATACCGATTCTTGACCGTGAGTTTGTTAAGCTCACGATAGTCTATGCACATCCGGAAAGATCCGTCCTTCTTCTTGACGAAGAGGACTGGAGCTCCCCATGGAGATGAACTAGGGCGAATAAAACCCTTGTCTAGTAGTTCCTGTAGCTGGCTCGATAATTCCTGCATTTCTGACGGAGCCAAACGATACGGAGATTTTGCCACGGGGGTTGCACCGGGAACTAATTCGATGTGGAATTCGACTTGTCGGCTAGGAGGTAGTCCGGGTAAGTCTTTAGGAAAAACGTCTGGAAATTCACGCACAACGGGGACATCAGAGAGCTTCTTCCCCAAAGATTTCTTGATGGAGACATGAGCTAGGAAGGCGAGACACTTCTTTCGAAGGCATCGCCGAGCTTTAAAGCAGGAGATTAATTTCAGACATCTACCTGATCTTTCTCCTTGAATAATTATGGACTCGCCAGAAGAACAAGGAACGCGAATGAGCTTCTCAGCACACACCACTTCCGCGTGGTTGATGGACAACCAATCCATCCCAACAATTACATCGAAACTTCCTAATTGCATAGGGATGAGGTCAATGTTAAGAGACGTCTGATCAAACGTAAGCGTGCAATTGCGAACGATTTTGTTCACTTGGGTAGACTCTCCGTTTGCCATTTCGACAGAGAAAGCGGGGTCTAAGACAGAGGTTCCTAGATTAAGCAATGGGACCAACTCGCTAGAAATAAAACTCCTATCTGCACCCGTGTCAAATAGAATAGAAACCCAGAGATTGTTAAGGATGAACGTACCAGTAATGACGTCAGGATTTTGGCGAGCTTCAGCAGCGCCAATAGTAAAGGCTCGGCCTCGGGCCGGAGGAAGATTTGCAAGACGAGGACACCTGCTCCTGAAATGGTCCGTGGCTCCACACTCGAAACAGCTTCGAGTGTTGCTGGGTTGGGAACTGCTGCTCTGTATTGCCAGTTGATTACCTTGAAATCTGCAGCGTTCCGCTAGGTGCCCCAAACGTCCACAGTTCGTGCATTTCCAGCACGGGGTTCCGGCAGGGTGATGAAATTGGCAAGTGCCGCACTTGGGGTGAACCCCAGTGTACTCCCTCTTTGGCCTTCCAGAAGGGGTGGGAGCAGGAGCGACAGAGCTGATTGGGGTTGCGGGAGTAACCATCGCGTAACTGCTAGCCTTACGCTTTTTGATGCGGTTGATCTTTTTGGATGAGCCCTCAGCGGCCTTGCCCGTACCTTTGGCTAGGACCCCAGTCTTAACCTGGTCCTGGGTCAGTCGGGCAGCTAGTTCAATGGCCGCTTGTAGGGTTGATGGGTCAGCCCCGATAACGATTCCACGGACAGTGTCAGGTAGGCCATTGATGTAAAGCTCAATAGCCCGGGAGGGAGGGGTGACCAAGTGTGGTACGAGAAGGGAGAGCTCGTGAAAACGCTCCGTGTACCCTTGGTGATCAGCGCCCTTCATTCTGTGCACCCAAAACTCAGCTTCAAGTTTCTGCACCTCACTGCGAGGTACGAACTCGCGGGTAACCAAAGCTACAAATTCCGACCAGGTCATGGCCAAGGCAGCCTCACGCCCGCGGGTTCTTATCTCGTTGTTCCACCAGGTCAGCGCGCGTTTAGACAACATGCTTGCCGCGTGCGTGACTTTCAGTGTCTCAGGGCACGAGCTAATAACAAAGGCAGCCTCCATCTTTTCGATCCACTGGAGGAGACCAACGGCGCCTTCTGAACCGCTGAAGCTGGTGGGTTTGGTAGCCATGAAGTCCTTGTATGGCTTATTTGCTGGTTCATTTGCGTTCTGAGCTGGAATTTGGTTGGCCCCAGAGGTTCCTTCTTGCCTCAGCCCCTGGCTGATGGCTGTTACCATGCCTGGTAACACAGCCGCGATCTGCTGGGCTATAAGGTTGGCTAGATCAGCGGAGTCCAAGGGGGCGGGTGCACGTCTGGGAGGCATTCTTGACAAAACGAAAAAAAAAAACGAGCGTTAAATAGAATCAATGACACGCCAAAGATTAAGAATAGAGGACATAGATTATACCAAGAACACAGAATGACATGGCTCAAGAGATTAACAGTTAATATACAACACATAAGCACGCAGCACGTATATAAGTGTAGACATGTGATTGTGATGCATGAGCTATCTAGAGTCAAGGATCCTAGGTTATAGTCTAGGTCGGTTTCCTAATTCCCTATAACCACTGGCTCTGATACCAATCTGTCACACCCCGATCGTGATGGCGGAATAATCGAGGCGCGGCGACTAAGTCGTGATTGTTGAGCACAATAGTATAAAAGTCTAAATGCATAAACATAACCAAAATGTCAAATATTACACCATCCAGGTAACATGAAACAAATTGTTTTAATACAAAATATCAAGTTTCCAAACAACTCCTAGACTAGCCTTCATCTCTCTAAGGCCTCTAAACTTGCTAGGGATTTCTTGCTGCATTATTTCCTGAAAACATGTAACAAACTGTCAACTACATAAAGTAGATGAGTGAATTCATAGGTTTAAAGAAAAAGAGTTTATACACAAACATACTAGTATAGGTTGTAGGGGTTTATATATAGGGTGTACCTGCGGCTAACCCACCACTCCTACAACTTATACTACTATGTTTGGATATAATACCCGGTTTTAAGATGGTTTGTAAGAAAAGGTCTCTTGGTTTTCCCAAAGAGGTTTTTGTAGTAAGTAAAACATGAAATGTTCTCCTGGACTCTCAGCGGGCTTATTATTCTCCCATTAGAGTCGTTTGTGATAAGATTACTCAAAGATTTGTGGTCTCCCAACGGTACATGTAGCACATAGCAGTTAAGCATAAATAAGGACATATAGATTTGAGCATGCTAAGTTTACTAGATAAACCAACACCAAGATCCCACTGTTTACTAGTATCCAAGATGATGGTGAATAAATGATGATGATGATGAATGATGATGAAACTCAATAATCACACAAGACTTGATTGATCCCACGCAAGACTTAAACCAAGACTACCTCGTTCTTGTCATCCAGGACTCAGCTAGGTTCTACCGAGAGTAGGATAGACTCCCCAAAGAATCCTGGGTTCCCTTGGTCCCTACCGAGACTAGTATAGGTCCTCAAGAGTTATGGATTTCACCGAGACTAGTATGAAATCCCATGAGTTACGAGTGCCACCGAGAATAGAATGCCACTCATGGTCGCGAGTTCTACCGAGAGTAGAATAGACTCTCGCGTCCAATTCAACTCATGATGCTTTGATCTCTAGATTTCCATGCTGACACAATGACTATGATGATATGAATATGATTCCCATTCCCATGATGTCAATGTTCATAGAATTTCCCATACTCATTGATTTCCAATGTTCTTAGATCTCCATAAGTTGATGGGTTTTCCCCATGTTCATAGATTTCCAAAGTTTATAGATTCTTAAAAAAGCTTGTGGATTTCCGCACGTGTGTAGAAATCCAAAAGTTTATAGTTTAAAGAGTGTTTGCATAAATGATTTTATCCAAACGTGTAAAGTTACCATGTTTCCACCCCATAGTTTTGAAAAGCTTAAATAGGGGCTATGAACTCACCTTGATCTCGGGTTAGGATGGTGCTACAATAGATCTCCTTAGCCTAGAGTTGAACATATATATAAGGTTAACAACGTGCTATAAGTCTAAGAAAACGAGCTTACGCGGCCTCGAGCAAAAACTGGGTTTTAAAGACGAAAACAGCTTGGTTCTGGCTTGATTCGATCGAATAGGAACACGTTCGATCGAATAGACACACATTCGGTCGAATCTGTGGCACACTCGATCGAACTAGAAACACATTTGGTCGAACCAGTTGGAAAAACTCGTTCGGCCGAACATGGAACTTGTTCGATCGAATAGACACTCGTTCGATCGAATACGAAACTCATTCGGTCGAATGAGTTGGAGACCATTCGGTTGCTTTCCTATTCGATTGACTGGACTGATTCGATCGACTGGTTCGATCGAATGAGTCTGATTCGACTCCTTCAAGCTGGGCGACGGAGAAACCTACGGGTTTTTCAGATTTTCCAGATTTTTGACCCAAAATCGAAGTTTTTGACATGGAAATGCTCGGGATTGAAAGGGCTATCGATTCCTAGTGATTTTAAACACAAAAGCCTGCATTTTGACACCAAAACAAGACGGTTTTTGACCCGAAAACTCTAGAAACGAAAATGGGTGTTTTTGCTCGATTTGAGGCCGAAAATGGTTATGAAAATGGATGATTTTCAAGAAGATCTTACCAAGAATAACAACAAACAGATTTGTGGACTCGGATTTGAAGTTTGAAGACTTTCTCTCTCTAGTTTCTCTCTCTAGAATGAGAGTGTTTGGGTGGGAAGTGTTGGTGGAAATGAAAGAGATGGTGTAAGAATACTTGATTTTCCGCTTAAATACTCGGGTGACTCGGGTTCGGGTTTAGGCTACCGACGGGTCAAGACTAGTCGAGTTCATAAGTTTTTAAACAAACTAAAACTTTTTCAGCAAAACTTTTATAAAACCATTTTCCGAATAATTATTTGAAATCTTTTTAAATAAGAACATTTAATTTTTCGAAAGCATAAAAATTAATATTTTTCAGGCGTAAATGTCGTTTTATAAAATAAACATTTTAAATGATAAAAGCAGATTTTTCCAATGATATGGGTTCCGAACTTATCGTCCAGAATCCCAAAGTCTATAGTTTCCGATGATTTCACGATCCTAGTTTACCAATCGAATTTCAGGGCGTTACACTAAACGTACTGTCATTCAATCAAACCCAGCAAACGATAATCAATCGTTAATAAAGGTCTACCCAGGGTCTCGGAATCAGATTCCGGTTACAAATGACTAAACATCAACTAGATAAAGACCGATTAATGTCCATTGATCAGGGTTTAACAAGCCGGGAAAACCTTTAAGACAAAATCAAATATTTAGTCTAATAAACCAGTAGCATTTTTGACATAATACACATAGATATGATTAGCTATACCTTAGCAACACAAAGATATTCGTAAAAGATCCAAATTCGAAAGTCGAAAATCAGAGAAAAATTTGAAAAGGGTGACTTTAGGGTGAAGAAAGATGATGAACAGTGAAGAGAAGGTTCGTGTTTCTGTCCTATATAGCCTAACACGCCACCCAAGGTACGCTTTGTACGAATCAACCTGATTCGTTTGAATTTTCAATAACGAATTAAATAATTTATTATTCCAATTCGTTACGCCAGAGTAGCGAATAAGACATGAATCATGTCTTGATTCGTTAAATATGTATAACGAAGTAGAAGTGATTCGTTACAGATTGCGGAAGCAAATTAGGTGAGGGAACTAGAAATTAGTTCGCTAAAGAATCACCTAGTTCGTTATCTATACTTAACGAATTAGTTGATAACGAATTAAAAATTTATTTAATTTTAACCTACATATTTAAATGAATTAAATAAAGAAATAATAAAATAAATTTAACTTAAAAGAATTATCGAGAATCTTTTATTCCGATAATTGAATACCTAAAAAAAAACGTTTCACGTTTTCGAAACATAACTTGAATTATTTAAATAAAATGTAAAGAAAGAAAGATAAAATATTGGTATTTTTATAAAAATCTTAAAGAATGTATGTACAAAGAAGTATCCGAATATTTTTTTTTTAAATGGACAATCTTTTTGTGTTTTTCTATGATTTATCAAAAGCAGTACATATTTTTGTGTTTTTGTTGAGTTTGAGCCGAGAATCATGTTGACCAAAGTGCCATTCCATCACAGTTTTATATTTCAGCGATATTATGGTTGGCGTTAAGTCGGTCATTGGTATTATTGTCCACTTAAATCTAATAACAAACTTTCAAGCGTTTTTGTAATATGATTAATTTGTTCAATTATAGCACAAAATATCAGAAACTATCAGCCTCTAATCTCAGTTCAAGCTTAATTTGATTTATGAGCAATGCAATGATTTTCTGTTACTGTGAGTGAATATGCACGAGTCCAACTGTTGGCTTACATACATTGTATCCCCTGGAGTCCGTTTCTTAATGGTATTAAGACGCGCGCAAGGGAGGAACAATGTATGACTAACAACGGATTTTGATCAAGTCAGTAATTTGGATTTGTACGAGGTACAACAGTGATCAAGGTTAATGACTTTGGGTTTGCTCTAAAAGCGAATGAAATTTTCATGCATATGAATACCCAGATGATTAAGTCGCATAAAGACTCACAGTGTCCAGAACCTCAAAGCTTGTTATTTGCTATATTTTATTTTTGGTTGATCAAACAAGTATAAGGCTTGAGTATGACAGGTTATTACATTTCTGCCATCCTCACCGAGACTTTTTCTAGAGACTAATACCCTTTCAGTTTGGCGTTTCTATATGTTTATATCACATACTTTACTCTACTTGATTGTTTTAAAACCTACCAATGCACCAATGCAAATAAGCACACAGTCTTTTAAGCTTACTTCTTGCTGGACTTGGGTCAAGTAGTCAATGTACTATCATTTTCTCATTTTGCTTCATAAACTCAAAATTTTGAGGAGCATAAAAACAAAATAAAGATAAATTTAATCGCCCCAGTTAACTTAAGTCTCTAAATAAATGGCTGTTCTATCAATTCAATAAGTGAATAATAGGACCAAGACATGCAAGCATGCTTCACAAACTTAAATAACCGACATAATTTTCAGCGAGAAAATAATCTAAAAACGCATAACGAACGCCCCAACTATTTTCCATTATCAGGTAGATGGCTAACCTGATCATTTACAAGTAAATGTCAGGACCAAACATATACACGTACATGCCCTTCAAATGTAGATAATTGACATAATTTTCATCAAACGCATGCAAAAATCTTTTTGGATTTTCTCTATACACACTTTAAAAACACAGTATTTTTGTCTTTTTCAATTTTCTTATAAACAAAATAAACTTCATAGTCTTTTTGGATTTTCGGATTTTTCTGTTCAAACTGAAAAATACATTCTTTTTGGATTTTCAAATTTTTAAATGTTTTTGTTTTTTCAAAATATTTTAAAGGAAAACATTAAAGAAAAGAAAGCAATCTTTTTGTATTTTTAGGAATTTTTAATGTTTTTGGATTTTATCTATACAAACGAAAAACACAATCTTTTTGTATTTTCTAGATTTTCACCCCTAAAACCCAAATAAATTTTAAAAGAAAAATGACATAAAATAAAGATATTCATCCTTGTTTAAGGATATCAGCGAAGGTCTTCAATCCGTTTAAACCAAGCCAAAAATGGAAACGCGTTTTAGCAAAAGCTTTGGTAAACAGATCGGCTTTCGGAAAGTCAGTATGTACTTTCTCAAGGTCAATCAACTTCTTCTCAAAGCAATCTCATATAAAGTGATATCGAATTTCGATTTGTTTTGTTTTCGAATGTTGTATAGGATTCTTTGTGATAGAAATTGCAGCAGAATTATCAATCAAAATAGGAGTAGTAAGAAACTTCAAACCGTAGTCACGGAGATGTTGTTGTATCCACAAAACCTGGGAACAGCAACTCAAGGTTGCAACATACTCAACTTCGGCGGTTGAAGTAGAGATCGTTGTCTGCTTCTTACACTGCCAGGAAACAAGCCGGTTTCCTAAAAATTGACATCCTGCAGTAGTTGATTTGAAGTTGATCTTGCAACCTCCATAGTCCGAGTCTGAATAAGCAGTAAGATCAAAAGTATCATCCTTGGGGTACCACAACCCGATGTCTGGATTTCCCTTCAAATACTGAAGAATTCTCTTAACCGCAGCTAGATGAGTCACTCGTGGACTTGCTTGAAACCTAGCACAAAGACAAACAGCAAACATAATGTCATGGCGAGACGCCGTTAGATACATTAAAGAACCGATCATGGCACGATAGAGGGTAGGATCAACGGTATCCTCCAATTCATCCGGTGATAAATTGTGACCCACGGGAAGAGGAGTAAAAGGGATTTTTCCGGCAGATATCTTGAATCGGCTCAAGACGTCGTTCACATACTTAGTCTAGTGAATAAAGGTTCCGTTAGGAGACTGGTGAACCTGCAACCCTAAAAAGAAATTCATCTCTCCCATCGAACTCATCTCGAACTTTTTTGCATGGATTTCTCTAACTCCTTACACAACGTGTCGTTTGTTGACCCAAAGATAATGTCGTCGACATAAATCTGAACTAGGAGAAGATCGTCACCAACAGTTTTATGAAATAAAGTGCAGTCAACAGTTCCTCGTTTGAAGCCATTATCAGTCAGATGGTCGGCAAGCGTGCCATACCAATCTCTCGGGGCTGATATAGACCATACAGGTCCTTGTTTAATCGGTAAACTCGGTCCGGATAATCAGGATCTTCAAAACCAGGAGGCTGTAAAACAAACACTTCCTCGTGTAGTTCACCATTGAGAAAAAAACTTTTAACATCCATTTGATAGACCTTGATATTCTTATAAGCAGCATATGCCAGGAAGATTCGAATCGACTCTAATCTTGCTACTGGAGCATATACCTCTGTGTAATCAATGCCCTCTTGCTGATGAAAACCTTGCATCACTAGACGTGCTTTGTTTCTGACAATCACCCCTCGATCATCTTTCTTACACTTAAATACCCACTTAGTCGGAATCGCTTTCTTGACTCTAGCAGGCTTGTCTATTAAATCCCAAACACCCAAACGTGCAAATTGCTGTAATTCTTCTTCCATAGCTTCTACCCAAGAAGGATCTTCAAGTGCCTTACGATCCGTCGTTGGCTCAACTTGAGATAGAAAGCAAGTGAATTTTGCAAGATTTACAATTCCCGATGAATGTAAATCGGTATAAGCATACAATACGTTATTATCACTTGACGAAGCAACTTGATGACGTGTACGAACACCCACATCAAGTTCTCTAATGATGTTTTCTTGTGGATGATATCCATGAATCCGAAGAGTGGGATTCTCAGGAACAACAACATTATCAAATAAATTAGTGTAATGTTCACCAAGTTCAGGAGATGAAACATTATCACTGTCAAGGTCAATAACTTGATCTTGAGCTTGATCATCATCAGAAGAAGAAAATAAATTATCAGCAGTAACTGGAGAAGCAACATGTGGTTCTTCAATTGGAGCCTCAGGTTGAGCTTCAACATCATTAGAGCATGAAAATCATGGAATTGCCAAATGTTCTTCAAAGTATGCTCGAACCAGGTCTTCGTCTATGTGTTCAGTTGAAGGAGTAAATGAATTAAATAAACTATGATAGTCAAACATCCAATCAGGACCTTTCCCTTGAGGAGGAGTTGTGTACTTTTGACAGTCCACATGGTACCACTCTTCAACGCAACCAGATGTAAAGTTAAATACCCTTTTCTTTGGAGATGCATGTCCCAAGAAATACCCTTCGATAGCTTTTTCTTCATATTTACCCGCATCCTTCTTCAACATCGTACACGGACACCCAAAAGGTTCCAGGTACTTTAAATTAGGTTTTCGATTATTCAATAACTCATAACTTGTCTTTTTGAGTCTTTTAACTGTTAGAACCCGATTAAGAGTATAACAAGCTGTATTCACCGCCTCATTCCAGAATTGGACGGGAAGCTTAGAATCAGCGAGCATTGTACGTGCATCCTCAATCAAGGTTCGATTCTTCCGTTCAGCAAAACCATTTTGTTGAGGTACATAAGGTGCACTGCATTCTCGATGAATTTCTTTTTGAACGCAAAAGAAATCCAATACAGTGTTTTGAATTCAGTACCATTATCACTTCGGATTCTCCTCACCTTTTGTTTGTATAGTGATTCAATCTTGGTGATAAGGTTTTGTACCAAACCGGTGTTTGATTTTGCGAACTCATAAATAACACCCATGAGTATCTTGAATAATCATCAGTCACCACAAGACAATACCAATCCCCAGAAATACTCGCACGATTCACAGGACCAAACAAATCCATATGAAGTCGTTCAAGAGGAGTATTAATGGAATTCAATAATTTAGAAGGATGTGTCTTCTTCTTCTGCTTGCCCTTTTTGCATGAAACGCAGTGATCGGATAATTTAAAATTCTTCAACGAGACACCTTCCACTAAATCATTAGCCATCAAATAATTCATCTTTCTAGCATGTATGCGACCCATTCTACGATGCCATAGAATCGAGTCTTTCTCGGTTTCTTCCGAGACAAAACATGTTTCGATCGATGTGGATACCTTAGAGCTCATGTTTAAGACATAAATATCATTCTATCGTGGTGATCGCATGACAACCATGTCCTCGGGAATAACATAACCCGGTTTCAAGATAACACATTCTTTGTCAGTACATATCGTTGTGTACTTTTTGTCACAAATCTGCGATACACTTAATAAGTTATGATCCACCTTATCACAATAATTTACTTTCTCAAAGGTAATATGACCATTTGAAACTTCACCCTCTTGTGTGATCATGCCCCCAGAATTCCCAGCAAAGGCCACATAACCCCCTTGAATATTTCTCACGTTGGTTAATTGGTCGAGATTTCCAGTGATATGATTAGAACATCCACTATCCATTATGGAGTTTTCACCAGACACAGTCTTGGATGTACCCTACACACAAAATAAAGATGATTAGTTCAAAAAGGCAGCCCAGGCCTTAGTCTTGGGCACCTTTTGGTTTTCTCTTTGATCATTAACTTTAACAGACTTGAACTGTTGTTTAGCCACTTGTGAATAAGTTACCGGCTTCCTAGACTTTCGTATTAAGTAAGATGCTTGAACCACATTTGAATTCTCATTCTTGCACAATGGTGCAGTTGGAATAAACTTGGGTTTTACTTGACCATGAGTCTCATTAACATGAATCACCTTTCGAGGATTCACATTAGAGAACATAATATGAGTATCATCAGCATACAACACAGGTCATTTCAGAATCTCTTTTACCAAAGGAACCGGCTTAGAATGGTCTTTGATAAAAGGATGAAGATTCTGATAGCTTTTCTGACTACAATTCCTCACTACATGACCATGTTGACCGCAAAGAAAACAACTTTGCATGTCTACACGATGATATTGAGAGGTATTGGGAACGAATGACGCAGAAGTTTGATGATGACTCATATTTTTGGTCATGCTCTTAGCAAACTCATCAGATAATTCAGACTTCTTTTTCAAGTAGAAATCTAAATTAGAATAGTTCGAGAAACTTTTCAACGTATCTGTCCCAGTTGACTTCACAAATTGAATTTTATTAGCATGTTTTAAAACTTGCATTGCTTTAGTCAATGGGTCAGATGGAACTGATGTTTTCACTTGAGCATATCGACGTTCAAGATCTTGAATCTGTGAAGTTTCATTGAAAAAGACACTCTCAATAAGTTCAGGTTTAATGATACTTATTGGAATATATTTTCCTGTGAACATCGTGTCCATCCCTTTTAACTTAAAAACTCTAACAGATGAGGCTTAGAACTAGGAGGATTAATAAATCGCATTAAGTCCTCATCAAAAATCTTTGGTTAATCTGACTTCTTTGCCTTTACTGGTTTAGTTTTCACAGGTTCTTCCTTTTTCATGTGAGACTTGAATGAACCATACACAGCTTCCTCAAATTCTTGAGGTTCGCACAGAATATGATTAGAACTAGGGATATTCTTATTCTTGTGTATTATCTCGGGTTCAAACACGTCCTCGATAATTACTTTGTCGACTTTCTCAACAAAGACTTTGTTGCTTTGAACATAAGGTTTTTGAGGAACAACTTGGGGCTTAACAGTTTCTTTTTCAGTTTTAACTGGTTTAGATTTTTCTGAAATCACAGACTCTTTTTCAATCAAATCCTCTTCTTTTCTAGCGAAAGGATTAATTTTGTAATCATTGTGAAAAGGTGGCGGAATTTCAACAAAACCAATTCCTTTCTTTGAATCCTTTTGTTTACCAGATACTTCAATAATTTCATTCAACAGAAAAGAGGAATTTCTAAACTTTCCCAGTATGTTCTTCAACTCAAGAACCTCATTCTCAAGTTCGGTTATCTTTGAACGATGTTTCAGAATTTCTTGAAACTGTTGGTTATTAATCGTCATTTTACAAATAACTCAGCTTTGAGATCGCGGTTACTTGTCGACAATGCTTCAATCTTTTCTCAAGATCTCATATGAGATTCAAGAGATTGTCGATAAGTATCCTTCAGAGAAACAATTTCTCTTTCAAGATTATCATTGTGATTTTTTGAAGATTCTAACTTAGGTTTGTTAGATTCACAATAAACACATGATACTTTAACAGATGAAGTAGCAGAGATAGAATGACTAACCTCATTGATCTTGGCCATGCAAGAAAATACTGTTGGAGGCTTGTCATAAGAGTCGTCAGAATCAGATCCAGAATCATTATCAGAAGACATCTCACTCCCACTTGCATCTTGACAATTTTTATGTAACCCAAACATAGCCAAATTTTCTTGAGCATCATTACATAGTAATCGTTGTGACCAATCATTTCCATCTGCCAACATTGCTTGTGATGTAGAAGAAGATGGTTTCTTTTCAGCATCACTACCTCGTGGTGTAGAAGAATTTTGATGTTGACCACGAGAACCAGTGTATTCTTTTTTTGGTTTGTCACACTCCTTTGCAAAATGCCCAAATTCTTGACAATTATAGCATTTTACTTTCAACTTGTCAAAACCCAATTTCTTGTTTAAAGCCGGAAGATCTTTTCCAGTTCTCTGCATGAATCTTTTAACTTTACGGACGATCATAGCCATGTTCCACTTTAAATCCATGATTTCCAAATCATTTGGATCTATTTGATCATAGTCCTCATCAGTTAAATCACTTGTGGCAATCTTACTACTCACTAAGTTTTCATATGAAGACATGAAAGCTGTCAGAAAAGCAAAGTTTTGCTCAGCTTCCTTCATATTCACACTCGGTGGTGAAGCAAATGGATTAGTATAAGTTGAACTTCCAGAACCACTAGACAATCCAGAATTACCAGCAGAGTAAAAACATACTTTTGGATCATTAAACATAGTTGATTCTTTTTCACTTGCAGCTTGAGTAAGAAAAGCATTTTTTGGAGAGATCTTTGAACTAAGAGGCATACTTCCACCATAGAAAGCAGGATCTTGACTTTCCTTGGAAGATTTTTGACACTTAAGATCATATTCTCTGGCTTCAATCTTTTGTAAAAATTCAAGTGCAGTCAAGTCTTCATTTAAGAAATCGCCATTCTCTTTCAAAACCATTAGAAATGTCGAGTAAGAACTTGGAAGCACACTCTTAATAGTGTCAATTTTATCAGTCTCATAAATTTCCAATTTCATCTTGTCCATTTCAGCAATTAAATGATTAAACCGTGTAATCATCTCTTCAACTGTTTCTCCCTTCAATAGATTAAAGTTTCGAAACTGAAACTTGAGCATCACTTTCTTACTCTCAGTTGTGCTCCCCGTACTTCTCATACGCAGATGTTGAAATAAAGTAGCACATCTCTTGATACTACCCACTTGATGAAAGATATTTTCGGGCAATGCCATAGTAAGAGTGGAATATGCTTTTATCTCGATTTCTAAAGCTTTCTTCTCTTCTTGTGAGTACTGAGAAACAGCTTTAGGAGTATACCCAATAGTATCATCACCAATCATTGGTGCCATATAAACTTCATCTAGAAAATATGAGCAATCAGGGTGAATAGACCCCAAATGAGCACGAAACCGAGGTTCCCACTTGGCAAAGTCACTAAACTTCATCAATCTTGGACATTTCGAATGTGAACCTATCTCGGTATCAAGTTGCAACATTTGTTGCATCAACATGTTTTGAGACGCTAATGCATACATACCAGCCATTTTTGACAAGTTTCAAAAATTTAAGGGTGTAACAAATCAACCAGTGAACAAGATTAACGAACTGTAAACAGTTGTAGCGAAATGTGAACAGTAAATTGACGAATCAAACCTTAACAAAGCTAAGATTGATTTGATAGCGAATCAGGATTGAGTTTAACGAATCAAATTAGCGAATCAGAAAGTCAAAAAAACGAATTGACTAACGAATTAGCTAGCGAATTGATAAGAGAACCTTAACGAATTAGAAAGTATTCAGTAGCGAATCACTAAGAAAGACTTAGCGAAATAGATAACGAACCAGCTACAGTTGATTAGCGAATCAACTATAACGAATCAGGTTGTTACAACCGTTTGTAACAAACTCTAACACCTTATGCCACGTGGCAAAGGTTGTTATAACACAAATCCCAAAGTGAACGCGTGTCACACGAATCAGTTAATCCAAATAATTAATTAGATAACACGAATCACGAAGTAGATAACACGAATCACAAATTGTTGCGAACTGGCTAGCGAATCACTTGAAGTTTATAACAAATCAAAGGGAACAGGATAGCGAATCAACATAAAGATGATAGCAAATCATGTTCATCTTTGAATCTTCAAATCTTCAACAAAAGATTTCCAGAAATCCAGAAATCTGGAAATGATGAACACCAATCCAAAACCTTAAATCTGTAATACTATCACGATTCTAAACCAAATCACACAAATAAACTACCAAAACACTCGTAACTCGATTACGAATTTAATCCAACCAAAATCGTAACCAATTATCTCCGACTATCAGTTCAATTATGCCAAAACATGAACCCTGTTTCGGCCACAAACCAAACCAATACCGAATCACCTCAAAACCAATCCAAATCTCTATTCCAACTCACAATATCTTACCAATACTCATATCAACTCAAATCCAATCCAAACCTACCATAATTCAACCAATTCACCTCAAATTGATCCAAATTCACTCAAACAGAATCGTAACAAACAAATACTCTAGATAAACACCAAATCAAGTATAATTTGAGCCCCGAAAGCCCTGATACCACTTGTTGGAACCCGGTGTATATCAATTCAATAAAAATAACAGATCTCAGATTTGAATATAATAGATGAACACCATAATATAGATCTAGCTCATAATCACGTATGATTAAGTGTTATATGTGTATTATGTATTATCAGTATGTATATATTAGTAATTGTATAATATTAGGATGAAGATCGAGAGAGAGTTTGGACAGAGTTTCGTTAAATATCTCCCAAAGCTTAAATTAAACATGAACAGAGGTTCACTATAAATAGAAGATAAGTCTGGTTCGCTAACATTCCCTAGAGAACCAGACACTAATTCGTTACATTCATAAATAATGAAATAAACTAACGAATCACCCCCTAATTCGTTAACATCCCTTAACGAGTCATGAGGGAATAACCTTAAGTCTTAGCTCGCTACACAACTATAGCGAACTAGATATTACATTTAGAGAACTAGAGAATAACTTAATTGTTTATTACATTAAACATAAAACAAATACGTTAACGTTAATTACAAAGACTCAAGACGAAAAACCGTGCACTAACATTGTTCATTTGAGGCTGTTGAAAGTTGTTGTAGTTGGGATTATAGTTTTTGAAGTTGTTGTTGTTGTTGTTTCTCTGCTGGTTCTGCTGATATTGATGCTGTTGATTTCTTGACTGGTTATGGTACTGGTTCATCTGAAAATTTCTTGGCATGTTACATTCTCTAGCAAAATGGCCAGGTTGTTGACAGTTATAGCAAATGGCTTTTGACTTATCAAAACCAATTCATTCATTTGGCCCTGATAGGATTGATCTACCAGTCCTGTTGTATAGCCTTTTGCTTCTCAGAGCCAACATGGCTGCTTGCCATTTCAAATCCATGTCTTCCAAATCATCAGCATCTATCTGTTCAAGGTCATCCTGGATGACACTAGTATGAATCAGATTTTTTGCTACAAAAGCATTATATGATTCTGTAAACATGGAAGGCAAAGCCTGTGTTTCACTTTATTGGCCATTTCCTCCACCAGTGTAAGGTACATGTCCACTAACCATTGTGGCAGAATCAGTATCATCCATTTGTTGGACATTGAACCTTTGCTGGATTCCATGATGACTTGTACTACCACCAACAAAAGATTTAGGTGTATCCACACCATGCTCAACTGGTTCTTCAATGATAGGAATCTGTTGTTGACTACATCATCCACTTTCAATTCATTGAAATTGGGCTTTTGGAGGATGAATTTGCAGGCAGCGTACCATTCCTTAGGCATTGAGTTAAGCAGCTTGGTATTCAAGTTAAAATCAGTCATGACATAGTCAGTGGTTCTTATCTCAGTCACAATTGCTAAGAATCTTTCCAGGATTGACTTCAATCTCTCTCCTTCTTTGTATTTAAATCTCTCTAACTGATGCTTGAACCTTTGCTTTTTGACGTTCTTCAATTCAGTGTTTCCCTCAAACATTTCAAGGATTGCATCATACATAGCCTTAGATGTGGTGTGATGTGCAACCTTGGTCAATATTTCCCATGACAGACCTAGCTTAATCATGGCTAAGGCCCTGTCATCCACTTTCCTCATTCTGTCTCTTACAGCAGCAGTTGCATTGGCACCTTCAGTTATGTCTTGTGGACCATTCTTGATTAAATTCCACATATCCACATCATTATAGCAAACAGTTGCATCAAATAAGACCTTCCATTTTGTGAAGTTTTCCGGTCCAAAGAGTCTAGGAATCTTATTAGTAGACACCTCTTGTTCTTCGTAACCAGACATTTTGAAAATCAAGATCAGTTATTCAGTGAAAACAAAGTTTGAAAATTATCAGATATGATGTTTCTGGTTCGATTAGAGCAAGATTAAGTAATAAAGATTTAAACTTTAATTGAAATAAGGAAGAGAAAACACCGAAAAGTTGGATCTAGACCGAAATGAAGAACAGGGCAGCTGACATCACTCTTTAATGGAACAGTGTACTTCTTATGTCATTGTTCTTCAAATCTTCAATCAGCAACAATTTCTTACTAAAATAGCAGTGACCAGATCTGATACCACTTGTCAGGTCCCCGATTGTTGGTAGATCGTTAACAAATTAAGTCATAACTCACACAATAATGTGTTGACAAGAGAGTTAATGACAGGTTGCTATATTTAGAAAGAAAACCGTTTGATAAAGGCGGAATCAATAACAAACAATTTATTTGCTGAACAATTAATCAAAGGTAACTAACACACAAGATTCACTCAAAATATTTCCATTTATATAATATTAATAATACAAACAATAATCTATCTAGGGTTTCTTGATGGGAAAGTTATGTCCGTACGATTCTAAGAACAGCCGACACTCACATATATTCTCTCTTAATTCGTATTCAGCCACTCTCTCAGAGGTGTGCCATAAATATTCCTTTTATAGGCCTGACACCTCTGGACAACTGCCATTCCTTATAGAAACCCTAAATATAATGTACATATTCAAATTAAGACTTTGTACTCTGCCTTCCTTGGTAGACTTGATAACCTTGAAGTGTGTTCGGGAACAGTTTCCGGGTAGACTATTAACTTTCACCAGGTAGACTTCAATCTTCTTGAATTTATCAGACTTTGCCCGGTAAGATCTTATTTTTCTCCCATGTTCTTTTAACTCCATGCTATGAAATAGCTTGTTTAGCAAAGTATGCCCGGTAGCACTGTACTCTGCTGGAGTTAAACCCTGCCCGATGTTACTTTGAATATATCATTACTCACATCAAGCTTACTCAGACCACTATTATTGATGAATACCTTGTCTAGTCTTCCAATCACTTGGTTTCATGATCTTGGTTAGCCAAGAGCTTACCCGGGGTAAACCTTACTCGGCTATGAAGAACAAACTTGCTAGATATAGTGAACCCTGCCCGGGTATACACTAACTTGTGAACCTTGCTTGGGTATTCATTAAAGAAGACTACATGAAGATAACCTTGCCCGGTAGGCAACATATCATGCCCGATTAAGTAAAACCTTGCTCAGATGTTTTGAGGTGTGCCCAGTTCTATACTTAGCGTTTTCTGATGAGGTTGAGAAGATTCCAATCTTCCATATGATCATTTTCGGGTCAAATCTTGACTCAACATTAATGAAGAACAAAGAAAGACTAGTTGCACTAGGATGCTTACAGGAAGAAGGGATTGATTTTGAAGAGGTGTTTGCTCCAGTAGCAAGGCTAGAAGCTATTAGAATCTTCTTAGCCTATGTTTCTTCTAAAAACATCAGAGTATTTCAATTGGATGTCAAATCTGCTTTATTAAATGGCAAGATAGGAGAGGAGGTGTATGTCACTCAACCTCTAGGTTTGAGGATCCTTAGTATCCAAATAGAGTTTATAAACTTAACAAGGCTCTATATGGAATACATTAAGCTCCAAGAGCTTGGTATGATGAGCTACTAAATTATCTACTTGTGAATGGTTTTAAAAAGGGAGTCATTGATAAGAACCTTTTCTACAAGAAAAGAGGAAGAGATTTTCTTCTGGTTCAAGTATATGCTGATGATATCATCTTCGGATCTACAAATGAACAAATGTGTTTGGAGTTTGAAGAGGTTATGAAGTATAAATATTGTATGAGCTCTATGGGAAAGATGAATTCTTTCTTGGATTGAAAGTTCAACTAAAGAAAGATGGTATATTCATCTATCAATCTAAGTATGTACAAGACATCTTGAACAAGTTCAAATGTCAAGACTTGAAGAAAACTTCTACTCCAATGAATACACAAGAAAAGATGGTAGCTGATGAAAAGGGGGGGGGGCTGTAGATCAACATGAGTATAGAGCTAAGACTGGATCACTTATGTACATGACTTCTTCAAGACCATATATCTATGTGTGTGAAAGATTTCAAGCAAATACTAAAGCTTCTCACAAGACTGCAGTCAAGAGAATCTTTAGATATCTAAAAGGAAAGTCTGACTTGGGTATTTGGTATCCCAATAACAATGCTTTTGACCTGCTTTCTTTCATAGATAGTGATTATGATTGGTGTAATATGAGCAGAAAGTCTACATCAGGTGGTTGTCAATTCTTGGGGGATAGGCTAGTATCATGGCAATGCAAGAAGCAAACAATTGTTTCAATCTCCACTGTTGAAGCTGAATACATTGTTGCATCTACTTGTTGTGCTCAAGTCCTCTGGATTCAGAATCAATAGCTGGACTATGGTTTGAATTACTTGAACACTCCTATTTATATTGATAATACTGCTACATTGTTCATAGTTAAGAATCCAGTCCAACACTCAAAGACCAAGCATATTGAAATCAGACACCATTTTATCAGAGATTGCAGTGAGAAAGGTCTAGTAGAAATGTAAAGAGTTGAAACTAGTGACAACTTGGCAGATTTATTCACCAAGCCACTAGATAAAACAAGATTTCACTTTCTATTAAAAGCCTTACGCATGATCAACTCTGATGAAGTCTGATAGATGATATGGACTCAATGTGCTACCTGACTATCTAATTAAAGGTCTTGAGTGAGTAAGTTATGTTCTGAGCTTGAATATGTGAATCTGTTAAACTGAAATGTGCTTTAATGATTATGTTTTACTTAGGTATCTATGATGCTTAAGTTTGTTTTAAGTAATTAATTATGATGTTCTAATAAGTGTATTTACATCTGCATTGAAATGTTTATCTGCATGCTTATCTGATATCTTGCTTGTGATTTAATTATCTAAAATGATAATGTGCTTAGGATAGGATAGACTATACATGATTTATCTTGAGTAGAACTTTATGTTAGTCTGATTGTATTAATGCATACCTTTTTTCATTTTAGATTATCCCTGAGTATGTTTTTGATTGCTTATGTCAAAACTATGCTTTGATTTCAAACTTGTCTGCTAAAATGAACATTTTTCCCAGAAGCTTTTCAAAATAAATCATTTTTGACAAACTGAGCAAGTTTATGGTGTTTGAGAAACGATAAGAATATTCAGTTCAACATTTATAGACGCTTAAAAGGTTTTCAATGAAAATTGATCCAACCTTTGGGAAATGATAGTAAATTGATTATTTATACCAATCATATGAATTTAATAGGCTAAAAGGACTATTAGAGAAGTCATTGATATGTATGGTAGTTTTCCATGAGGTGTAAAAACTGAGGTGATATAATCATAATGAATATGCTAAACTTAATGTGGAGATACATTATTGAAATATGCATGTTTCAAGATATATCTCTCCGAATAATAGGCAAAAAAAGTAATTGCACAGTCATACACAAGCATGTTGGTATTTGGTCACTCAAAATGAAACATCTTATATATATGACAAAGAACAAATTTGAACAAAAGGATTATAAATCGAACAAAAGTTGATAAATTTACAAACATGAGGGTTTAAACTAGAACTATAGAGGTGGGGCATCAATGTAAGTACGAAACACCATGAATGAAAGGCCTGTAAGTCCGTATTGCGTGGCATGTAAGTTTAACGTTCAACCTCAAAGTTTGAAAAGTTTTGAAAAGAAAAAATTATTAAGAAGTTTTAAATGTTATGTCATAAAAATATTTTGACAAAATATCAGGGGATTGAAGTCAAATTTTGGTGATCTGGAGAAAGCCAAATAAGTCTTGAGAAGATATATGGAATATCATAGTGCAATAAGTGTTATCCATTTATGTATTATGCAATTAATTGAAACTTAAGCATATCTTCAAAATAATGAAATTCATGCTAAGTGAATACCTACTATTAACCTATCTAATGTGGCATAATAATGCTGAAAATGAAGTAGTAAAAGGTGACTTAATCAATATGATCCCATGTTGAGATCTTTTCATAAAAGAGAAAAGTAATTGAAATGAGTAAACTAAAATTTTATCTCATTATGCACCATTTGCTCTTAAACTTTGAACCTAAAAGAGAAAAATGGTTTAAAGTAAGTTTTAATTCAAAAAGTGTTGCATGTTCACTTTGAATATGCCTGATTAAGTAATTTCAAGTAATCTTTGATGTTTTTAAACTTTCGAGTAAACTTATGTGTTTTATTTGAAGTTCAACCTCATTCGAGCATACTTAATGTTTATTTGCTATGAATATGTGTGATCATGTATTTTCGAGTAAACTTTGATGTTTATGTACTTTCGAATTAACTTGGGTGTTTTACTCGAAGGTCATCTCATTCAAGCATACTTAATGAATGTGTGATATAAATGTGTCAAAATATGCCTTCAATACTTGTTTCGAGTAAACTTAGGTGTTTTAGTTGAAACTTGTTTATTTCAAGCATACTTTATGACTTTCTATTGAAATTGATCAAAATGAATATTTTTCGTGTAAACTTGACTACTTATTTGATGTTTGGCTCTATCGCGTAAGCATGGTATATCTTCAAGCATACTTGTTAAAATATTAATTTACTTATGTTGAATATGTCTGAATACTTTCTCTGAAATTGCAAGTGTTTTCAAGTAAACTTGGTTTATCAAGCAAACTTCATGCTTAGAGCACACTTGTATATTAAAATAATTGTTCAAGTGTTCTCCAAGCATACATGCGTATTTCAGAAGCTTTCAAGCAAACTTTACTCCATGAGTACACTTTATGCTTTGAGGATACTTGTATATTAAAATTAATATATCAAGTCCTCTCAAGCACACTTTGCACTTTTGAAGTATTGTCGAGTAAACATTGATTTTGAATATACTTGATATTATATATCTGAACATTGTTAACTTTTTGTTTGTCTAAGTAGAATCGAGTAAACTTTGTAATGGTAAGGTATTCGAGTAAAGTTGACATTTAGAAAAATTTATATGTTACTATTTTGAGATCTTTATTGGTCTCGATCAAGGTTACCTATTTGATCAAATATTCTTGATTATTTCGCTTGTGATTAATTTGTAGAGCAATCTTGTATATTCGAGTAAGCTTCTTTCATTTTATTTGCTATTTTATTTCTAATAACTTTAAAACATGAGCAAACTCTGGGACGAGCAAGCTTGGATAATATACTTTATCAGGCAAGCTTTGTGTTGGAATATTTGAAATCTAAGTTTTTGGCAGTATTCATGTACTAAATGACAAAAATCATTTAAAACCCACTTACAAATCCTCAAGGCAAACACTATAAAGGGGGACTTAGAAAAATTTTCATTTCATCTTTTCCCTCTCTCTCTCTCTCTCTCTCTTGTATTTTATTCGTTTTCTCGCGACCTAGACACCCAAACGTTGCTTTTTAATCCTACCCATAATTAGTCGTCCACTTAATTCCGACTCGGTAAGCTTCAACTGAATAATTTCCAACACTCTTTATAGGAGTTTAGGGTTTCCATTTTGTGTTTACTAACATCTCTGTTTTCTGTGTAGGTATAGATTTGTTAAAGAACAGGTTTATAAAGATTATCCTTTTATACTTTCTTCTTCAATTTTAACTTTATGCATGTTCAATTAATAATCTTTAATGACTAATTATTGCTTTGAATGCATTTTTGTTTATGATGTTACAGAAAAGTGGTGTATCCATTAGAACCGAAGCACAATATGTGCGCCTTTCTCTAAATTACATAGGAGAACAGGCCTATGGAGCTGATAATAAGATGGTTGGTGTGCTCCAATCTTCGTTTTACTTTAATAGAAAGCCCCGTGATCATATACAGAAATCACCACCTTGATTTCTGGCGATCGGCCAAACTAGAAGATGATATTAATGGCCGCAGGATTGAGGCCACTGTGTTGGAAGGGAGGTAGATATTACTGAAGATCTTATTCGTGAAAGCCTCCAACTTCATGACAACCTAAATGTACAACTGTCTTACACTTCCCAAAGATTGTTTAGGATATTCCGAGAGACAATGGGGGTATCAGGAAAATGTGAATGAAGGCCAATTCCAAAAAGGAATGTTCTTATTCACCATTTTATTCAGGGATTTACACCAAGAAGGGGAACTTGGACCCTAATGAGCCGTGAGATTTCTACAGCCACTGTTGATGTTGTATATGATTGCGCATTTAATTTTTCCAGAATGATTTTGTAGGGTTGGTAGTTAATTTGAAGAAGGCAGAGAAGGATCGATTCTTGATGTATCCTCGTTTCCTTAAATAATATTCAATATTTTGTATCCTGACCTTCCAACATCAGGGATTACACATGTTATACAGGACACCAATGTATTTAGAAGAGTTAACAGATTGGGTCCTACTAGCCACTTTAATCCTGAAGTGGAATATGGTATCCTCCTATGGTAAGTTGATAATGGAGTTAAAATTATGGAGGTGAGCAGTGATGAGGAAGGAGATGATGATGAGACTGAGTCTGATGATGGAATGATGATGGTGATAATGATGTACAGGAAAGAGAGAATGTTGTTGAGAGAGAGGCGGAGGTTGAGATTGTTAATGAGGTCGTGACACCTGATTAGGGGGGAGACAATGATGTTGAGACTGATGATAGAATAATGATTTTACACCGCCTACCTTACTATAAACTCAATCACCACCCCAAGACCAAACTCATGAGCCATATATCCCTTCACCACCACACCAACACCAAATCTATGAACCATACATCTTATCACCACCTACTTCCCACAAAACCTGAAACCCAATATGAAACTGAAACCTAAACCCACACCCAAACTTACCCTGACCCAGAACCTTACATTCCAGAATTCATCCCATCCCATCTCTTAAACCAACCCAACACACCCTTCCAATCACCAACACATTCCCTAAACCTTGAACAACAAGATATACCTTCTCTCAATCAAACCAGAAATCCCTTGCCAAGCATAAGTGAAAATATTATTGAAAGCCCACCTCATATCACTCAACCAACTCTATTACCTGATCCCTTTCCTGTTTCACCAATCAACTCTCCATCCCCGGATGCAAGACTCAGATTGCTTGACAGACACATGACTTTTCTTCTTGAAAACTGTGATCTGAAAAAGGAAAATGAATCCTTGAAGGAAAGAAACAAATATTTGGAGTCTCAATTAAAACAGGCTCTTCTAAAAATTCAAAGGGTTGAGGTTGAGAAGACCTCAGATGCACCAAAACAGGTGGAGAATTTACCTGTTTCTAGTGTGATTGTTGATGAGGATGAAGCTTTGAAAACCTTTGGAGATTTATATGGTAGTGAGGAGGAAGAGGAGGAGAGGGAGTATGAGGCAGATATTGTAGGATATGTTGCTGATATTTTTGATGAGGTTGCTCATGATTATTATGTAAGTGGGAAAGTTGATGATGCTGTTCATGAATCTGAAAATACTGTTGATATGAATGATGAGGATGAGGTGAATGATGACAAAATTTTTGAAATTATAGTGGAGAATGTGGTTGAGATAACAGTTGATGATGCTGCAGGTGTGAAAATTGTGAATGATAATGAAATAACTAATGCTCTAAGAGACAAAACAATTGAAGCTGGAGGTGAAACTGAAAAAGTGGTAATCTCAGGTGAAACTGTAATCCTGACTGACAAGACAGAAGATCTAAAGGATGATGTTAATTAAGTAACTTCTAAAGAAAATGTGGTTGATGAAGAATTGGAGGAGTTAATGAAGGAAATAGATGAGTTCCCACCTACTATGGTGAAGCACATTGGACCATCTAGAATAGAAGATGCAGATGATCAAAGGAGGAGGATCAAAGGTAAAGTTGTTGCAAAGAGATATTTTAAACAAATACCTAACTGATTAGGAGATAGAGGAACATAGGATTCTGATGTAAGAATTTGAGTGGAGAAAGAAGTTGGATGAAAACAAAGGAGAAATATTACAGGAGGTGATTAAGAGGTTGTTAAAATTAAAACAAGCTTAAGAAGCTGACAATTCCTTAGCAATTGTCATCTACAAATTTCAACAACTAGAAACTTCTGAACACATCCCTGAACAAACTATTCCCACTTCCGAACCTATGAATGAAGAACTTGAGAAGCAGTTGGTGACTGATCCTGATGCAAAAACTATGCAAGATGAAATGGTCAAGAATGCAAGTGAAAAGATGTTTCAAAGTTTGTTTGATGAAATGAAAAAGGATGAGAAGAGATGGCTAGCTAATCTTTTAAGAAATTCTAGGAAAAGGAAGAACTTTAGAGTAAATAATATCCCTAGAGAGACTATGCCCAAAAAGAAGAAAGGAGTTATTAATGTTGTGCCTATACAAGCAGTAAGGGATGGAGATTACTATGTTAATGAACCAAAAATTGAAGCATTAAATGACCTATCTGACACTGAATATGAGGAGGATGGAGAAAAGTTGAAGGATAAGGAGGAAAAACATGCTTCTCCTCATGTGAATTTAACTTATGTTCACAGGGAGAACATACAAGCCATAATTGATGACCTGAAAAGAGAAGATCCAAGGCTCATAAGTCTTATAAGCCAAGGATTTGAATTTGAAAAATTGGTACAAATGACTGAAGAAGAATTGGACTCCTTTTTTGAGAAGAAAAGAGAGGAGGTGAAAAATTTAAGGGAGAAAAGGAAAAGAAATACAAGACAGTACCTCACCTTCCTCGGGCTCCATAATTTTTCTAACAAACAGCTGAGCCATATGAGCTATGAAGATCTTGAAAAATGTATACAAGTCCACATAGTTAAGAGTTCAAGAAGAAGAAAAATAGAGAATACCAAGAAGATACTCTGACCAATAAAAACAAACAGCTCAGATTTTTAGTAGGTTTGGAGGCAAGTGTGGATTCCTAATTGAAAATGGCTTTGACTATGAGATTGTTGATTCAATGAGTACAAGAGAAGTAAATAAAGAATTCAAGAAACTTTCACAGAAACTGCAAGCAGAAGCTGATGCTGCTGCAGAACAATAAGGATAGAGGAGGTTAAGAGATATGAGGTTGGCTAAGGTGGAGAAAAAGAAATTGTCTCAAGAAAAAGTAAAAACAGTTGGAGAGACTGATTATGCTGGATGGGAAGGTGACAGAAAAATGATTACTGATGAGAAGAAGAATTTGTATGAATCTGAACTGGCTAAATACAGGGAGGAGTTGAAGGATAAGTCCAAAATTGATAAACCAACTCAAGCTCCTTCATGTTGACTAAAGTGAAAGAAAAACCATTTGAAGCTGATAAAAGAATTAATGCCATGGAAAGATGCGGAAAAAATCTGTACCTTAAGGCAAGCCATGTTGAACAAAGGGACGCCTGCAAGTGTACTTGATAATCTTGGTCAAGCGCATTTTACACTAAAAAGGTCTACTTGGAGCTAGTGGAAGAAGAACACAAGAGATTGATGTCTCTACAGTGTGGACCTAAAAGACAACCAGTACAAAGACCTAGATCTCCTCCAAGTGAACAATTTGACAAAGAAATGATGAAAATGATAAAAATTTTGTTTAATGAAGGAGGTGACTACTTGAGGATGATGATGATGAGAAAAGTTAAGATTGTGAAGTTATATGAAGCTAATGTGCATGTGAGAAGACCCCAACCAAAAAGACAATATACATCAAGGGCTTCCACTGTAAGTGTCCCTATTCCAACTTCCCGATCAAGGCTGCAGAGAGAACAAAGGCCACCTTTAAATGTGGACCTACCAAAGAACCTTTACTTTGACTCAAGAACAAAAACTTTGAAAGTTATGATGTCTAGTGGAGAGTTGAAGATAATTGTGTTTAGAGATGACTTCCAGGAATTCAACACAGAACAAGTGGAGGAAATGGATAGACTCAACTTGTAAGATTACCAATAGAGACACAATTTTGCAGGACAACAAAGGAATGATCTTTCTAATTTCTTGAAAGAATAATCTAGAAATGGATTTCCTTTACCTAACAAGAATAGGAAGCTAGAATACTCATAGGAAGAAAGAACAAAAAGGCAGAGGAGGATGAGTGACATTAGGATGAGTGAATTATCCTACAAACAATCAAGAAAATCCTCTAATCCCCTGGCCACCATGAAGGAGTGTATCAGCATGAAGCAACAAATGATAAGGCTATATTGTGAAGTCCAGTAAAAAATGATAGAATTTCTAAGATAATCTATAAACAGAAGACTCAATCCTTTATCTTGAGAAATTCAGAAGGACTGGCCTTAGTCATCATTGAACACGACACAAGAACTAGAGTATCTCCATGTGGAAGACCTTGATCACATTGTCAGATGGAATATTTCATCTCAACATCCATACCACAAGGAGATCTCTTTATTTCAATAGAAGGCAGCTGTAGTCAAGTTTGGCAGAAGACACAAAGCTGGAAGCTCAAGAAGATAAAGGCTTTTTGTTTTTATTTTTTCAATTTGATGTGTAATGTCCACGTTAACGCATTTTGATTATGTAAATTTTCTTTAAGTAATGTAATTTATTGCTTTTAGAATTTGATGTGTATTTTGAAAAGTGTAAGTAACCTACAAGTGTTTTGGTGCATCTGAGTTTGTTCCAATCTAGGGGGAGATTGTTGGGATCAAGATTCGTCAAAGGAAAGATTGGAATCTTCTCAACCTCGTCAAGAAATTGTTTAAGTATAGAAAACAAGCAAACTTGGCACTTCGAGCAAGCCTAGAACATAGTCAAGCAAGCTACTTTACCTTAGAGCAAAGTTATCTTCTAGAATTCCTCGAAGTGTATGTACAAGAAAATTACACTTCATCAAGCAAGGTTGTTCGTCTAGTAGAGCAAGGTTTGTTCCAGAGAAAACCCTTGACTTAACCAAGCTAAAACCAAGTATTTTGGTGGATCGAGCAAGGTTTAATAATAAACACTGTTCCAAGCACACTTGAAGGAAGTTATAGAAGAAATTATTTTAAGGACTTACAATGAGCAAGGTTCAACCTCAAGCAAGCTATATTGTCACCAACACACTTTGTTAGGGCACGAAAATTTGACACTGTGGATACGTTATCCTGACATATGTCTGGATCAGTTATCCTTAGCATGTATTCCAGATCGTATCAGGATCAAGGATCCTCAGTACTTATTACTAACTAACGGTTGTTCTCATGTGTAGTCTTATATTTAGCAGGTATAATGGTTAGAAGACTCAGTCTATCCACTAACTTGCAGTTAAGAAGATATTGACGTGTCTGGATCAATTATCCTTCTGAAGAGTTCCAGAGCTATGTCAGGATCATGGATCCTCGGTATTTGGTGTTGTTAACGGTTGTTTCTTATATGAAGGTTGATATTCATCAAGTGCAACGGCTCCAAGACTTATTCCACCGGATATCTCGTTATTGGACTTGTCAAACACGTGGTCAAAGTGGTTGTTACGTTTATATTGTAGACAATGACGGATTTTCAGGGATTATTAGTTAATTGTATTTATTATTAATAACTTCATTGAGTTATGATCAGTTAAGGCACACACCCTATATATAACACACCAGCTACATTCGTAGAAAAGAACAACAATATACACACACACACACACACTTAGAATTATTGTAAACACTGACCATAATCTCCAAACCTTGTATCCTCATTTTTCATATTAATAAAATGGTGATTGACGATTTGTCATCACCCGGGGTTTTTGTGCCGGCGATCCGACCAAGATCAAGGGCTTTTCCTCGTAACAAATCCTTGTGTTCATCATTATTTCGTTTACATATTCATTATTATCATCATAGCACTAGACCTCACAATTACGAATTTGGATACATTATCCTTGAGTGATTTTTGTCCAAAACAATTTGGCGTCCACCGTGGTGCAATTGGTACTATAATCCAGAAAATATCCTATCAATATTCAACCTTTCATATCCATATCACCATCAATAGCCTCTCAACAATCTTCTGCTTCATCAACCATGTCTTCCTCTGTTTCACGCCCACCGAGATCCTCGCTACCTATGCCTCCTCCAATTGTGGGAGCACCAAGGGCTACTACTGCTGGAAACAAGACGCAACTTCCAGTGTTCCAGGGCTCAAAAACCACTGCTGCCATTTCAGTGGTTAACTCTAACAATGATGTTTCTACTATGTTTTCATAGGTTAAGGCATACATGAAATTGAAGATTTCAAGAAAACCATCCAGAGGATCCTACATGAAATTGAAGATTTCAAGAAAAGAAAAAGGCTAGCGGAGGATCAGACTCCCTTGATGCATAGGGTGCTGGATTTCACTACTCTAGGATCCGTGGATCAACACGCTCAAGGATCCTCCATCCTTCAGCAAGGATCATCCATCCTTCAACCAGGGTCCGTGGGTCAGCATACCCAAGGATCCTCATTCTTCCAACAGGGATCATCCATCCTTCAACAGGGGTCCGTGGGTCACCAAGCTCAGGGATCCTCGTTTCTCCAGCCAGGATCATCTATCCTCCAACAAGGGTTCATTGGTCAGCAAGCTCAAGGATCCTCGTTCCTTCAATAAGGATCGTCCATCCTTCAACCAGGATCTTCTGGATTATATCATCCACGATCCTTCAACTCCCAACCTCAAGGATCCTTCTTCCAGAATCAAGGATCCTCCAGAATTCAACATCAAAGGTCTTCGGAGGTCCATGAAGGAGACATTATCCCCATGCAGATCATTGCCTCTGGAGGACCAACACCTGTAGCCGACGCTTCTTATCTCAGCCATTCTTCTGGAATGCCAACTTTTACGCAACAAAGAGGTAACAAGTATGATCCCATATCCTTAGATGCTAACCGTGTTTCCATGCAGGATGCAGGTATCAACCAAGCAATGGCTAAGGAACAGCAGAAACTTAAGGATATGATATCCAGCGTACCCGGGGTGATCCGTCCAATCCCTGAGATACTGAAGGGGAGCCACAAGTTATCCAGATTTGCTTCACCTATCTGTGATGCTGAAATCCCAAAGCTATTCCAGACCCCTAACATGAAGACTTACGATGGGACCACAGATCCTGAGGAGCACGTTGCACAATATAGGGAGTGAATGGGGATCAATCCAATCCCTGAGAGGCTCAGGGAGGTTTGTTTATGCAATGGCTTCAGATCCACTCTGACAGGATCCGCATTAAAATGGTTGCTAAGTCTTCCTCCCTTTTCAATTACTTCTTTCTCGCACTTAGTTAACTTGTTCAACAGTCAATTTTCCTGTAGTAGGAAATTTGAGAAGTTAACTAGTGATTTATACCGACTTATCCAACCTAGTGATGAATCCCTTAGGGACTTTGTTACTAGTTTTGGCAGGGAAGCCTTAGAAATCCCCAATCTTGACATGGCTACTACTGTTGAAACATTCAAGATGGGACTTCATAGGGGCTCCCCCTTTTATGATGATCTTTGATGACTCCTTGCAGATATTTAAATGAAGTAAGAGCACTAAGGTTCATACGAATAGAAGACGACAAAAGGATCCAAGAACGATTGGGGGCTCAGAAAAAGCAAGAATCCCCTGACAAGAATAAAGTATCCTCATACGGAAACAACAACTCGAAGTCGTACTCCAAATTCAACAATCAAAACGTTTGAGCAGTTGAAGAAGGAGATGACGATGAAGATTACCCCATCATCTCAGAATATTGCTTCTCTGTAGATACCAATGGCTTGATTTGTGTCATGAAGGATCTAGGGGAGAAGGCAAGGTGGCCCCGAAAGAACGACAAGTCAACCACCTTCAAAGACAAATCCAAATGGTGTGCTTTCCATGAGGATTTTGGCCACATGACGGACGATTGCATCGGTTTAAGGAGGGAAATTGGATACCTTCTGAGTAAGGGCCATTATAAGGAACTGTTGGGAAGAAAAAAGTCCAGGATCCAGGATCCTGAAGAAGTTCCTCAAAAAGCAACTCCGCCCCCACCAAATGCTCAAGTAATCAACTTCATCTCCGGAGGCTCAGACATATGCGGCACTTCATTCTCCGCAGCTAAAAGACTTGCTAAGGAAACCAAGTTGGATAATGGGGAACGACCGGTTATATCCACCACTTTGACGACCGACAAAAGAATCTTCTTTGATGAAGAAGATAAATCAAGCATTCACGATCCTCATCACGACGGCTTGATTGTCACTTTATTTATTTCTAACCATTATGTACGCAGGATCTTGATATATGGTGAGAGCTCAGTCAATATCATCAAACATGAATTTTCTTCAGAAGATGAACATACCAGACTCGGAGATCATCCCAAGGACATCGGTGCTAGTTGGTTTCAGTTGAGAAACCAAGAAGACATTGGGGGACATTAACCTCCTAATACATATCTAATGGCTAAATTCTACCAAAGATTTTATGTTATTGATAACCTTTCTTGTTGCAATGTTTTAGGCAGGCCTTGGTTACATGGGATGAAGGCGGTGGCCTCTACTTACCACCAATGCATTAAACTCCCAACTCCTTGGGGAGTAGTAAGGATAGATGGTGACCAAGTGGAAGCCAAGAACTACTATTCTTCATCCATGAAGCGGACAGCTAAACAGACGATAGCATAGCAACTACAATAAAATCCTAGGAATGTACTGGAAGCTCGAGAGCAGGACCTAAAAGAAGTATCCATGGATCCCGAGGATCCAGACATGAAAATTTTCCTAGGATCCAGTATCCCCAGTGAGATCGAGGAGGATATAATATCCTTCCAAAAGCGAAGAAAGTCCATATTTTCCTTCAAACATTCAGACATGACAGGTATTTCGAAGGAGGTAATTACTCATAAATTGGGCCTTGATCATTCTATTAAACCCGTCCATCAGAAGTGAAGGAAATTCGCTCCTGAGAGGAATGCGATCATACAAGAAGAAGTTGAAAAATTTCTTAAGGCCGGTATGATCAGAGAGGTTAAGTATCCTCGATGGTTGGCTAATGTGGTTGTTGTTTCAAAAAAGAATGGAAAGTGGAGGATGTGTGTCGATTTCACAGATTTAAACAAGGCATGCCCCAAGGATCCTTTCCTGTTACAACATATAGACTCCATGGTGGATGAAACGGCAGGACATGAGATGCTTACCTTTATAGATGCTTCCTCTGGATTTCAACAAATTCTGATAGAACCATCTGATCAGGAGGATACAACATTCATGACTCCTACCGGCATATACTGTTATATTGCTATGCCGTTCGGACTAAAAAATGCAGGGGCAACATATCAAAGATTGGTCAACATGATGTTCAAGGATTAGTTAGGCAAAACCATGGAAGTCTACATAGATGACATGGTAGTGAAGTCGAAGAGGGCTGAGGATCACCTCAGAGATCTTGAAGAAGCATTCAATATCCTTGACCAATATAACATGAAACTAAACCCGTCAAAATGCCATTTTGGTGTTAAGGCTGAAAAGTTTCTAGGATACATGGTGACTAAAAGAGGAATAGAAGCAAGCCCCGAGCAGATAGAAGCCATCATTAATCTAATATCCCCTGTGAATGCTAAGGATGTCCAGATGCTGACGGGAAGAATAGCTGCTCTCAAAAGATTCATATCCAGATCCTCGGAGAAGTGCAAAGATTTCTATGACATCCTTAGGAAAAATAAGAAGTTCGAATGGACCGAGAAGCATGAGGCTGCACTCAAAGCCTTGAAGGATTACTTATCCTCAGCTCCAGTTTTGATGAAGCCTGTGGCTGATGAATCCTTATACCTGTACCTAGCTGTATCAGGAAATGTTGTAAGTGTTGTCCTTGTGAAGGATCATGAAGGTGAACAACATCCAGTATATTATGTAAGTAAAAGCCTCTTAGACGCAGAGGTCAGGTATTCTCACCTTGAAAAATTTATTCTTGCTATGATTATGGCCTCAACCAAGTTGAGACATTATTTTGAAAAACATATTTTTATTTTAAGGACTAACTATCATGTTAAGAATGTGCTTAGAAAACCAGAAATGTCAGGTAGGATGGCCAAGTGGGCTGTGAAGTTGAATGCATATGATATTCAGTATGAACCTAGAACAGCCATTAAATCACAAGCGCTTGCAGACTTTGTGGCTAGTTTCAATAGTGACATGCAAAATGAAGCTGATTTTGAGGTCCAACAATTTGAAGAAACCAAAGATCCTTGAATCCTCTTCACAGATGGAGCATCCAATGTAAGAGGAATAGGTTTGGGCATACTACTAAAATCGCCACAGGGGGACATAATACCCCAGTCCATTGCATGTGCATTCCAAGCCACCAACAATGAGGCAGAATACGAAGAACTTATCGCAGGTTTGCTTTTAGCTAAACAGATGAGGATCAGGTATCTTCAAGTTTATATAGACTCTTTACTTATAACTAATCACTATAACGGCTCTTATACCGTAAAAGGTGAGAATATGGTCTAATATTTAGAAATTGTGAAGGAATTAGCAAAATCCTTCAAGTTGTTTAGTATCATGCAGGTACATAGAGAAGAAAACGCCGGGGCGGATGCCTTAGAAAACATGGCATCATCGTTGAAGATTCCAGATGATGTAAAGATATCCATCATTCATATATTGTCTCCGGCAATTGGAGAACAAGAAGACGTGAAGATGGCAATGGATTGCACAGGAGAACCTAAGGATCCTCCATCCTCTTCAAAAGTAGGATCTTGGATCCTTCCAATCAAAAAATTCCTCCAAGATGGAGAGATACCTAGAGGGGAAAATCCTAAAGCTTTCAGATTAAAGGTATCACAATTCATAATTTTACAAGATGTTGAGTATAGAAAATCTCTTGCAGGTCCCTATTTGAGATGCATCAAGGATCCTGAAATACAAGAGTTACTTCAAGACTTCCACGAAGGCGATTGCGGCAACCACACAGGTGGAAGAGCATTATTCTCCAGGATACTTAGGACTGGATACTTCTGACCAACAATAAAGAAGGATGCAATGGAGTACTCAAAGAAGTGTGATGCTTGCCAAAGGCATGGAAACATCCTACACCAACCAGCGGAACCTATGTATCCTATTTCCTCATTATGGCCTTTCATGGAGTGGGGCATGGATATCGTGGGTAAGCTACCAAAAGTGCCAGGAGGAAAAGTATTCATGCTTGCAATGACTGATTACTTCCCGAAGTGGATAGAAGCTGAAGCTTTTGTTCAAATATGCGAAAAAGAAGTGATACCCTTCATTAAAAGAAATATTATTACTAGATTTGGCATTCCTTCTGAAATTATTTGTGACAATGGTTCCCAGTTTATCGGGAAAAGAACCACTAACTTTTGTGACAGTTGGGGCATCAAGATAATTAAATCTACCTTAGTACATCGTCAAGCTAATGGCCAAGCAGAGTCAAGCAACAAGTTCATCATTAACAACCTAAAAAGAAGCTAGGATCCAAGAAAGGAAAGTGGGCTGAAGAACTACTTTATGTTCTTTGGGCTGACAGGACAACACCCAAGAATGAAACAGGCCAAACACCCTTCTCGTTAGTGTTTGGGTTAGAAGCTGTAATCCCTATAGATATGGTGCTCCCTACAGCCAGAACAAGCATCCGTGATCCT
The DNA here is from genome assembly GCF_021521415.1 of Bidens hawaiensis. Taxonomy (NCBI): domain Eukaryota; kingdom Viridiplantae; phylum Streptophyta; class Magnoliopsida; order Asterales; family Asteraceae; genus Bidens; species Bidens hawaiensis. The sequence continues at coordinate 1,440,169 of NW_027491128.1, read as the reverse complement.
GAGGCCAATCAATAAATCCTTCTTGAAGACTTAGATACTGTTGAAGAACTCAGAGACCTAGCCAAAATCATAATGGCGGCATCTCAACAAAGGGTAGCTGGGGCATACAACAAGAATATCAGAATCAGAAGATTTCAAGAAGGAGATTTAGTCTTTAGAAAAGCCTTCCAAAACACAACCAATCCGGCTGATGGGAAGTTAGCACCCAAATGGGAAGGTACTTATCTGATCGAGTCTGAAGCAAGAAAGGGGGCATATCATCTGCTCACTATGGAAGGCAACAGGTTACCAAGAGCGTGGAATGCTATCCACCTCAAGAAATACTTCCTCTGATCAGGATCAAGTATCCTCTGTGGATCAAGTATACTTAAAGGATCAAGGATCCTAAAATCGGTAATATCTATCTATCATTTATTCATTTTAATTTTTGCTTATTTAAGGATAATATATTCTTAACATTTGTATTTTCCAAGTTTTAAGTAACGATGCAAGATATTAATGAGATATTCAATGATTAAGAGGTTGGCCACCTCTCCTTTATATTTAAGGTACTAAGTTGTTTCCCTTGGCCTAGCCCACGATTGGGTATATCCCCTAAGGTTTAAAGGTTTTCACCTTTCTTATAAATAAGAGTTTCTACACTCTCGCCTGGAGCGCATGCTATCCAACGTATAGTCCGGGGCAGCGGGACTAGTACACGCTTAGTGGCTGACAATTTCGTTGTCTTCGGCTATATGGAGGATCCAACGATTTATGGTAGACGTACCATACCACCGGTTTATAACGTTTTCACGTTATCTCAAAACAAAGGTTTCTAACCTTTTCATGTTAGCTAAGGTTTTGGCGTTTTCATGTCACTCATGTTTGGGCTAAATCCCCTTTTGGTCGAGTCCCCAGTTGACAATGACATCTGTATCCTTGGGCCAGTCCCCAGTTTGGGCTTATCCCTAGTATTTGGGCTTGTACCCAGTTTTGGGCTTGTCCCCAGTTCACGGGCTTGTCCCCAGTTAATTTATTGGCTTGTCCCCAGCATAATGTGTCTAAGCCCAAATAATCTTATAAGTTATTTGTAACAGATGTTCAAAGGTTCTTCTAAGTCGAGACTTGCGGATTCAGAATCCTTTACTTGCTCCTACAAGGATCACGGAAGAATCACTATTTATGATAACCTAGGTCTAGTCAGACCTTGTGGTATGATTTTCTCCTATTGATTTACATTTATTTGATTGAAATCATTATAATCCTTTTTTCTTAAGGATTTGAAATATTTAAACTATTTTTTGCAAGGGTATTTTATCCTAAAAATCCTTTTCATAGATGTTTTTAAATTCATCAACAAGACTAAATTTATATCAAATAAACTTTCACAATAACAAGAAAATAGTCAAAATCATTATATTATTAATCATAAGTCACCTGGACTTACCCAAAATCCTTAACTTGGAATTCACCATTCAAAATATGGACCATCCATCCGGGTTAAACATGTGTTACTAGCTGTTCATGATGTGCAAGGAGAATAAGAGGAGTTGGATATATAGCCGAAAGGGAAGTTCCCAAGGAAACTTTATAGATATACGATAATTATATCTAGCTTGTCAAATATTATCTATATATGCAGGAAGTTTGAATTCAAAGGCAAAATGACAGCTGTGATCTTATCACAACCGCCGTTTTGGGGGCAATTGTTAGGGCACGAAAACTTGACACTGTGGATACGTTATCCTGATATATGTCGGGATCAGTTATCCTTAGCATGTATTCCAGAACGTATCAGGATCAAGGATCCTCAATACTTATTACTAATTAACGGTTGTTCTCATGTGCAGTCTTATATTTAGAAGGTATAACTGTTAGAAGACTCAGTCTATCCACTAACTTGCAGTCAAGAAGATATTGACGTGTCTGGATCAATTATTCTTCTGAAGAGTTCCAGAGCTATGTTAGGATCATGGATCCTCGGTATTTGGTGTTGTTAACGGTTTTTTCTTATATGAAGGTTGATATTCATCAAGTGTAATGGCTCCAAGACTTATTCCACTGGATATCTCGCTATTGGACTTGTCAAACACGTGGTCAAAGTGGCTGTTACGTTTATATTGAAGACAATGGCGGATTTTTAGGGATTATTAGTTAATTGTATTTATTATTAATAGCTCCATTGAGTTATGATCAGTTAAGGAACACACCCTATATATAACACACCAGCTACATTCGTAGAGAAGGACAACAATACACACACACACTTAGAATAATTTTAAACACTGATCATAATCTCCAAAACTTGTATCCTCATTTTTCATATTAATAAAGTGGTGATTGACGATTTGTCATCACCCGAGGTTTTTGTGCCGGCGATCTGAACAAGATCAAGGGCTTTTCCTCGTAACAAATCTTTGTGTTCATCATTATTTCGTTTACATATTCATTATTATCATCATAGCACTAGACCTCACAATTACGAATTTGGATACATTATCCTTGAGTGATTTTTGTCCAAAAGACGGGATCATGGATCCCCGGTATTTGGTGTTGTTAACGGTTGTTTCTTTTATGATGGTTGATATTCATCAAGTGCAACGGCTCCAAGACTTATTCCACTGGATATCTCGTTATAGGACTTGTCAAACACGTGGTCAAAGTGGCTGTTACGTTTATATTGAAGACAATGGCGGATTTTTAGGGATTATTAGTTAATTGTATTTATTATTAATAGCTCCATTGAGTTATGATCAGTTAAGGCACACACCCTATATAAAACACACCAGCTACATTCGTAGAGAAGGACAAGTATACACACACACACTTAGAATTATTGTAAACACTGATCATAATCTCCAAACCTTGTATCCTCTTTTTTCATATTAATAAAGTGGTGATTGACGATTTGTCATCACCCGAGGTTTTTGTGCCGGCGATCCGACCAAGATCAAGGGCTTTTCCTCATAACAAATCCTTGTGTTCATCATTATTTCGTTTAAATATTCATTATTATCATCATAGCACTAGACCTCACAATTACGAATTTGGATACATTATCTTTGAGTGATTTTTGTCCAAAACACACTTGACTTGTTATAATAAGTTAAAGACAAAAGGTTGAAGAGATCAATGAAGAACAGGTTTGCTCATAGGATTTTATCAAGCAAAGTTTTATATTATCATGAAGATTGAAGTCTGCTTGAAGAATATTTTCTTAGAAAAATATTCAAAGTAAACCTTACTCGGAGAACTGTTCCAAGCACACTTATGCTTACAAGATTACTCGAAGACCTGTTTACACTTGCAATATTTTAGAATACGTTTTAATATGTTATGTATCAATCATTAGGGTTTCTAGAAGATGTTAGGCATGTCTATTTAAGCAAACTTTAGTGCACAACTATGATAATGGACATAGATAAAATATTGTGATTTGACGGATGACACCTTCTCGTAAAAGGAATATTTATGTACGGAAAGTTGCCTCAAATAAACATTCCACCTAGAAACCCTAATAGATCTTAATTGTATTATTGATAATATTAATGGAAATCTTTTGATTGACTTTTTATGTTTGTTTCATTTATGTTCGTCTAGAAACACTTTGAATATCATTGATTTCGCCTTTGATGTTCACTGGATCTTCACAGGAGTAGAACCCGTAACCATCTTGTCAACACGATGTTGTTGGTTACGAGACTGATTGTTGTTGTTCATAGATCGGTCCTGACAAATTAAACCCTTAATTAACCCCTTATATGTTCATTAATTTTGACGAAAATCATATCGTAGTGATCGTCTTTACCTTATTTACACAAATTGATTGATGAAAACTAATTTAGAGATGGTTAAAATTTTAGAAAAATTTTGCCATGGGTTTGCTTAGTGTGCTTGTATATTGAGGAAGATGACTAGGTTCATTCGTCTTCATCTAGGCTTTTTAAATTGTCAGCTTTACACATATTCCCAGGTACATGAATAGGCCCAAATGACCATGACAATCCTGGCAATCCTTTCTTGTCAGGACCGAATGATTTTGATTAATCATTTTAATTCTTTCTTGATTATTTGGCAATCCTAGCCATGACACTTGTGACAAAATAATTCTCATGATGAATCTAGGATATAGAAGCATTCCTCGTTACTATTCAATGTATTCACACATATCTCTTAACAGATGCTTGGTGTACTTGTAGGGTTATTGTTTTACAATAGCATGAACTATTTGTTGCACCTTTTGTGACACAAACTCCCATTAACTATCCTTGTGTGAAAAACACAAACAAAGTAGTGTACAAAACAAATTGTCATTTTCAGAGAGATGTTTTTTGTTCAACTTGTTATGGCGACATGTTCTTTTATACCCCATCTTCCAAAAAGCCTGGTGCACGTCATCTTAAGAGAAGAACTCTTTGGCTTGAGCATCCTCTATTCGTAGAGCAGCACGTATTTCTGCTTGACTGACAATGATTTTTGACTCGTTTACCACACCATAAAATTCTTGTTCTAAATACCCATTTACTGTATAAGGTTCAATAACAGCAGAATCCCAAAATTGTTGTATCCATCATCGATATGCATCACTTGATCATTTAGGGCACAGGCGATATGACTCAGCCTTATCAACTTAATCATATTTTGAAGTCCTCGATTTCTCCAATGGCTTTGGTTCTAGTTCACAAATTATGAGTTAACGAAAAAAATGTGTCGAGAGTCGTTGTATGCCATTGTCTTGAAACAGGGGTGTTATGGTGATTGTTTGTGTGAAACAACGATGAGAACTGAGAAATGTGTTTGAAGCTGGATAAAGAATTTATTTTTGTGACACCCGGTAATTTCCCAATCCTATAAACTAAGTAATCAACCTAATAATTAGGTGATTGTAAATATTAAGCTCGCTATGTTAGAATTAGCGCGGGCATGTTATGTGCGCCCTGCGCGAGCGCGCTATGTTAGAATCAGCGCGGGCATGTTATGTGCGCCCTGCGCGAGCGCGCTATGTTAGAATCAGCGCGGGCATGTTATGTGCGCCCTGCGCGAGCGCGCCATGATAAGAACCAGCGTGGGCATGTTATATGCGCCATGCGCAAGTGTTTTGGCTTTATGTTTTCATGTAACTTAACTTTATGATGGGTTGACCGTCCCGCATGATGCTAAGGCGGGTGCATCCCAAATCGTTTATGCGCGTGCGGAAAGGGAACTAACCTCCCCGCATGGCGGGAACATTGAGAGCTAGTTTGTCTGAAGCTCCAAGATGGAATTGACTTCAACATAACTGATCACTATGTTGAAATACCAAGACCACCTGGAGAATCTACAAATGAAACTCAATGTCCCTGACTGCGAGAAGGTTACGTACCTACCCGCAGCAAAGAAATGTCCTTCACGCAGAAAGCTATGCGCACAAAGTGATACGCGCAGAACACTTAGTCTATTCTCCAGATGTAAGGAGATTACTCCCGCCCAAAAGGAAACAGTAGCGTGTTTCAGAGATTTTCCACTTTTTACTGTACACTGACAAAAGTGCCTGAAAAAGCACACTGTAACATGAAAAGTCAACTGTCAGCCACCCTACTCCCACCAACCACAGACCTGCATGTCCTGTCCAAATCAAATCAGAATCCACTCCTCCACTTTTAAATAAATAATAATAATTTCCATACTTTATCATCATTACACCTAGATATGAAAAGATTACAATCCCCTAAAGCAAGGGATTGTGTTCCCTTGAGTTTGCCTATAAATATGTAACTTAAATTATCACCCAAAACACACTTCAAAGAACTGCAAACTTGCACTAATCATCTCCCAAGCATCCATTGTTTTCATTTCCGATCCTGTTACTAGGTAAGCCGAGAATATAACCTTGAGATCTACTTTCCAACCCTTATATTCTCCTATTTCTTGATCTTAATATATATACTTGTTATTTAATCGTATTCTAGACCTCAAATTCCGAGGCCAACACCAAGAAAACCCGAATCTCGATTAATCCCTTAACAAGAACCACAGGTGAGTCTCACAGCCCCTAATTTCACTGTTTTCACTACTTTTAAACTGTTTTCGGGGCGATGGACACGTACTTAAATAATGTTTTATCATGGTATACTTACAAGCTATGCAAGCGATTATGTGTTTAAATTATGTTTCATGATGAGCAATGCGAACGGTTATCTATGGTTTTCGATGTATGTGCGCTAGAATTCGAGTAAGTGATCACTTTACCATTGGAACTCTAAGGGTAGGGACTGCTGGTTTGATCCACCCACTCGTAGGGGTCGCACCTCTTTGCATGGACGAGTGCCTAGTATGGTCATGGGGCAGTACTACGGGGTTGAGCCCGCTCGTAGGGGTCGCGCCTCTTTGCATGGACGAGCGCCTTGTTTTCCGGCACAACGTCCGCGCGTAACCCGCGGGACGGAATTATTGATTAGCTCGTAGGGGCAACGCCTCTTTGCATAGACGAGCACGGTTTTTCAGAAATGTCCACGCGTAACCCGCGGGACGGCATTACATTATTTAGCTCGTAGTGGCAGCGCCACTTTGCATGGACGAGCACGTTTTCCAGAAACGTTCGCGCGTAACCCGCGGGACGGTATTACTTATTTCGCTCGTAGTGGCAGCGCCACTTACACAGACGAGCACAGTTCCCAGAAATGTTCGCGCGTCGCCCGCGGAACGATTTTATCAGATTATGTTATCAGAACTATGTTTTACTAAGCATGTGTTTCAATGATGCTATCAGAATTATGTTATAGAATGATTTTTATCAAGACTATGACGCGATACGATTTATCAAGTTACTAAAACTTGTGAACTCACTCAGTTTATACTGATTCAAATGTTTTTACGTGTCTTTCAGGAGATAACTAGGTAGCGCATGGAGTCACACTTAGAGCACCTCACGCTGAACATCTAAAACTAGCTTTTTGGAAGATTTCAGTTCTATCCCTTCGATGCGCGTGGTTGTTCCCGCCGCGCAAGGGGATATGGCGTGGAAATCTTCAACAGTTTTTATACTTGGATGTTTTTATGTAATTTTTAAACAATGTAATGAATTTGTATTAAACATTTCATGCGCAATGAAAATCTTACTTTGAATGTTTGCAATGGCCCGTGCTTAATTATCAATCCCCACTCGCGCGCGCCCGGCTGTTTCCGCCGCTCAGGGCCGGGTGTGACAATTTTAGACGAATTGGAGGTTCAGTTTCACAAAACGCGGGATAAAATAAACTAGTGGAAATCTTAAATGTAGTGACTTTATAATGGGTATTGACAAAAGCCCGTTGTTTATTCGTAGAACGTCCATGAACTGTTCTATATTTTAAACAATACACGTGGTAATCGTTCTTTTTCGCCAATTAACATTTGTTTACAGTTCGTTTACGAACCATAATATATATATATATATGCATATATATATATGCATACACACATTATATAATTAATACACAACGGTTATTATAAAATTTACGTTATTTTTCCGAATAGTTATACCGGTTATAAAAACACAGTTGTTAATATCTAACTTTTTCATCAGTTCATTATGTGAAAAACAATGATTTAAATTGTTTTGGTTTTATCATCAATGAACATCTTGTCAATTAAATTAATTATTTTACGTATGCACGTTAATTTGAACGATCACGTCTAATTGAGTGCATGGCTCAATAAAATCGCGTTAATATTCAAATAAATACATACATACATTCATACATACATACATACATAAATTTATACATACATACTAACAAAGAGATACGTACATTCATAGATAGATACATACTGTTAGGGCATGAATTTTATGCTGAGGATCCTTAATCCTTGACTATCTTGTGGATAGTTTATCCTTGAGATATATTGGGATATAAAGGATCAATGATCCTCGGTGTTATTTGTTTACTAATAATTGAATTTAGTATGGTTATGTGTTAGACAGGTATAACGACTTTAAGACGTGCAGGCATCAATTATCCTCATGGAGTATTCTTCAGCTGGAATATGGATCTAAGATCCTAACTCAACATTGCTACTAATGGACAATTTCGTATGAAAACTGATGTTTGAATATCAACAATGGTTCCTAGACCTGGTCCGTCACTTATTTCGTTACTGAACGGCTACTAGCACGTGGTCAATTAGCACTTTTGGGAGAAGGTGGAAGACTAGCGAGATTATAGGAATAGTTGTTAGTTAGTTACTTATTATTTTCTTTATATAACCGAGTTGTGATCAACATTAGACGCACATGCTCACATTTACACTCGTATTCTAGCTGCTAGCTCATCAGAAAACACACACATAGCTTTTATTGTAATCATTGATCAACAACTCCAACCCTTGTAATCACCTTTTACTATTAATAAACTTGACGGTGATAGTTTTCACTGTCCGGGGGCTTTTTGTGCCGGAGATTACTATAATCACGTACCATCCGACCAAAGATTACCTTGTTAATCCTTGACCGAATCAATTCGACCAAAGATTACCTTGATAGTTTTTGACCGAAGTAAAGATTATCGTAATTAAGGGTTTTTTCCCTCGTGATCAAATCCTTGTGTTCATCAAGATCTCAGTTATACAACCATTATTATCGTGTTAGCACTATACCTCACCAAACAGATTTGGATATATTATCCTTAGCTGATTTTTATCCAAAACAATTTGGCGCCCATCGTGAGGCAATTGGTGCTATAATCCAGAAAATACTCTATCATTCTCAACTTTTTATACCCGTATCACTATCAATGGCCTCTCAATCAACCACTACTTCATCAACTATGCCGACTACGGTTCCTCTCTTATCAAGGACCTTAACACCGATGCCTCCGCCAATCACGGGAGCACAACGGACTGCTGCTGCTGGAAGCAAGACGCAACTACCAATCTTCCAGAGCTCAAAAACCGCTCCTGCTACGCCGGTGGTTAATACTAACAGCTATGTTTCATCTATGTTTTCGCAAGTTAAAGCATACATGGAGCAGCAGAAAAAGACCAACCAGAGGATCCTTCGCGAGATAGAAGATCTCAAGAAGAACAAGAGGCCAGCAGAGGATGCTGGATTTACCAGTCCAGAATCCATGGCTCAGTTCTCACAAGGATCATCAATCCTTCAACAAGGGTCCATGGGTCAACAGGCTCAAGGATCCTCGCTGTTTCAGCCAGGATCATCTATCCTTCAACCGGGATCCATGGGTCAACTAGCTCAAGGATCCTCAACTTTCCCACAAGGATCATCCATCCTTCAACCTAGATCCTTTGGACTATATCACCAAGGATCCTATAATTCCCAACCTCAAGGATCCTTCTTTCAGAATCAAGGATCCTCAAGAGTCCAACATCAACAATCCTCTAAAGTCCATGAAGGAGATATAATCCCCATGAAGACCATCGCCTCTGGAGGACCAACTCCTATCGCAGATTCTTCTTATCCCAACTACTCATCCGGGATACCGATCTTCACCCAGCAAAGAGGTAACTTGTATGATCCTATATCCTTAGATACTAACCGTGGTTCCATGCAGGATACAGGTATCAACAAGGCTATGGCCAAAGAGCTACAGAAGCTCAAGGATATGATATGCAGTGTTCCCGGGGTGATACGACCGATCCCCGAGATACCTGAGGGAAGCCACAAGTTATCAAGATTTGCTCCACCTATCTGTGATGCTGAAATTCCGAAGTGGTTCCAAACCCCTAACATGAAGACTTACGACGGGACCACTGATCCTGAAGACCATGTGGCACAATACAGAGAAAGGATGGAGATCAACCCCATTCCTGAGAGACTTAAAGAAGCTTTCTTATGCAAAGGGTTCGGATCCACACTCATAGAATCTGCATTAAAATGGCTGCTAAGTCTTACTCCCTTTTCAGTTACTTCTTTTTCACATTTAGTTAACTTGTTCTACAGCCAATTTTCCTGTAGTAGGAAATTCGAGAAGTTAACTAGTGATTTATACCGAGTTATCCAACCTATTGATGAATCCTTTAGGGATTTTGTTACGAGGTTCGGTAGGGAAGCTCTAGAAATCCCTAATCTTGACATGGCTACTGCTGTTGAGGCCTTCAAGATGGGAGTTCAGAGGAGCTCCCCCTTTTATGATGATCTTTTGATGACTCCTTGCAGGTCTCTGGATGAAGTAAGAAACCGAGAACTAATATTTATACTGCTGGAAGATAACAAGAGGATCCAAGATCGTCTAGGGGATCAAAAAAACAAGAATTCCCTGATGAGAATAAAGGATTCTCCTACAGGAACAACAACACAAAGCCATATAACATGTTCAACAACCAGAACGTACGAGCAGTTGAAGAAGGAGAGGATGATGAAGACTATCCCTGCATCTCAGAGTATTGTTCCTCCGTAGATACCCATGGCTTGATTTGTGCCATGAAGGATCTAAGAGAGAAAGCAAGGTGGCCCCGAAAAAACGAGAAGACGACTGCCTTCAAAGACAAGTCTAAGTGGTGTGCCTTTCATGAAGACTTTGGCCACACAACAGAAGAATGCATCGGCTTGAGGAGGGAAATTTGATACCTCCAGAGCAAGGATCACTTTAAAAAACTCTTGGGAAGGAAAAATATCCAGGATCCTGAAGATCTTCCACAAAAAGTGATGCCGCCACCACCAGACGCTCATGTGATCAACTTTGTCTCCAGAGACTACGAAATGTTTCAAGATTTGCGTCCCATAGAAGAAAACCCCACAAAAGAATTCGAATTGGACGACGAAAGAAGACCGATTATCCCCATTACTCGAGTGACTGATCAGAGAGTCTTCTTCGACTCAAAGATCCAGGATCCTCAGAAGGAGGAGCTGGATGTCCGAATGGTGAATTTCATTTCTGGAGGATCAGACATTTGTGGAACTTCCTTCTCTGCAGCAAAAAGACTTGCCAAAGAAGTCAAGATGGATAACGGAGACCAACCAATAGTATCCACTACCATAAAAACAGACAAGAGGATCTTCTTCGATGAAGAAGACATACTAAACATCCAGGATCCTCATCATGACAGTTTGATCATTACTCTATTTATCGCTAACCATTATGTACGCAGGATCCTAGTAGACGGAGGGAGCTCAGTCAACATTATCCGGCATGATGTCCTCAAAAAGATGAACATACCAGACTCATAGATCATTCCTAGAACATCAGTGCTAGTCGGTTTCAGTGGCGAAACTAAGAAGACATTGGGGGACATCAACCTCCAATTTTATATCGAAGGGTTAAATTCATACCAGAAATTTTGTGTTATTGATAACCTTTCTTGTTGTAATGTTATTTTAGGTAGGCCCTGGCTGCATGGAATGAAGGCGTAAACCTCAACGTATCACCAATGCATCAAACTGCCTACCCCTTGGGGAGTTGTGAAGATAGTTGGTGACCAAGCGGAGGCCAAGAACTATTATTCTTCATCAATGAAGCCAACAGCCAAACAAACTATAGCATAGAAACTACAACATCCTAGGGACGTGCTGGAAGCTCGGGAGAAGACCTTAAAGAAGTATCATTGGACTCTGAGGATCCAGAGATAAAGGTGTTCCTAGGATCCAGTATCCCCAGCAAAATCGAGGAGGATTTAGTATCCTTCTTGAGACAAAGAAAATCTACCTTCGCATTCAAGCACTCAGACATGACAAGTATTTCAAAAGAGGTAATCACTAACAAACTAGGCCTTAATTTATCTGTTAAACACATCCATCAAAAGCGAAGAAAATTCGCTCCTGAGAGGAACAAGATCATACAAGAAGAAGTTGAAAAACTTCTTAAGATCGGTATGATCAGAGAGGTTCAGTATCCGCGATGGTTGGCAAATGTGGTTGTAGTTTCAAAAAAAATGGAAAGTGGAGGGTATGCGTTGATTTTACTGATTTAAACAAAGCATGTCCCAAGGATCCTTTCCCGTTACCACATATAGACTCCATGGTGGGTGCAATTGCAGGACATGAAATGCTTACCTTTATGGATGCTTCCTCTGGATTCCAACAAATTCAAATGGAACCATCTGATCAAGAGGATACAGCATTCATGAATCCTACCGGCATATACTGTTATACTGTTATGCCGTTTGGACTAAGAAATGCAGGGGCAACATACCAAAGACCAGTCAACATGATGTTCAAGAATCAGTTAAGTACAACTATGGAGGTCTACATAGATGATTTGGTGGTGAAGTCAAAGAGAGCTGAGGATCACCTCAGAGATCTTGGAGAAGCATTCAATATCCTGGACCAATATAACATGAAATTGAATCCGGCAAAATGCCACTTTGGTGTTAAGGCTGGAAAATTTATGGGATATCTGGTGACTAAAAGAGGAATTGAAGCAAGCCCCGAACTGATTGAAGCCACCCTCAATTTGAAGTCTCCTGCAAATGCCAAGGATGTCCAAAGGCTCACGGGAAGAATAGCCGCTCTCAACAGGTTCATCTCAAGATCCTCCGAGAAGTGCAAAGACTTCTATGACATTCTGAGAATGTAGGTTACCAGCCGGATCTACACAGGAATATCTCGTAACACGAGGGTGCAGAATCCCCACGTATACGATACGAATGTCGAGACGATTAATACGTTGAATATAATCAAACACACAAGAATATAAGATAGAACTCGATATATTGCCAACAAGTGATACAGAGAATCACCAAACCAATCGTTTGGAAAAAGACTGACTAAAAACCCCGAAGTTTTGAGTTTATATAACTTGACAACTTCGCCTAACATACTAGGCGAAGTTGTCATAACTTCGTTAATACTTCAAGTTCGCTTAAACACACAAGCGAACATACAATAAGACGTTCAATATAAACTATCAATATAAACGATTACAGACACAACTAAAACACGAGATACTGAACTACTGGCACCATGCACCAACAGACTCCCCCTTGGAAGTAGCTTCATATCTCTATCTTCTTTCTCGTGTCTGGTAATCCAAAATTCACGTACCCACCGTCTTCAAGCATGAACTCCTTGTCTTACACAGACAGAGACCACCCTCTGGTACTTCTTAGCCTCATCTTTCCACGCAGAAATGTAGAAAATCTTCTTATCATTTAGTACCTGCAAATCAGCTTGAGACAAATTAACCAAGTGCATAGGATCATACACTCTTAGGATCTCCTGTTCATCCTCATCTTCCATAACAGCTTCAGCAGTCTGGCAATCAACGTACCACCACTTGAGATCCTTCAACACATCCTTGGGCATTAGCTTCATCGGAACCTCTTTCAAGCATCGAATCGGCTTGTACTTCATCATCAACCAAGGCTTACCATCAGCCCTCATTCCTCTTTCCTTGTCTTCGACTAACTTCCCTTTCTGTGGCTTCAACAACTCAAACTTTTTCTCTTTCACACTTTCTTTCCACACGATCTTTCCAACCCAATCCACGAAGTTATCACCACTTCTATTTATCAATCTCAACTGAGCCAAATCTTTCACCTCACATGCAGGAAAGGTGTTGAGCGATCTCAAAACGTTCTTAAAGTACTAAACCCCATCATAACGCTTAATCACAAACAATTTCAGCTGTTCATCATACAACCAACAGATAATACCTTTCTTTGACTCAGCGTAGCCCTTGATATTGTAACTCTTCTTAAACATTGTTGGAACTGCAGGCTTCTTTGTTTTGAAGAACCACTGAGCACAGCCTTCTTTCCATCTTGGATGTTCTTCCCACTCAGACTCATCTGACCCAATTCCATCTTGACTCAGGTTCACCTTATCAACACTTGGAATATCATGCTCTACACCATCATCAACTATCTCTCCTTCTTTCAATCCAGTGTCAATCTTTATCTCTTTCCCAATATTTTCAATGTCATCACCCGTTAACACATCATCAACAAACTCCTCATCATCCATAATCTCTACATTCTCACCACCTTGGCTGTCTGACGGACCCGCAGACTCCCCCTGAGATGTGGAAGTCCCAAGAGTTTGTTCAGTTCTTGGCAACTCACCACCTGCACCTTTCGATGCATTGGGATCATCACCACCTGCACCTTTCGATGCATTGGGATCATCGTCTCTGTCTTGCCTCTTCTTTGTTCTCAATTCATCACCCTTGCAACTCGACTCCCCCTGAGATGCTAAGAACTCCTTAAGTTGATCAAACACCTTACCGTGCTCAATAAGTAGTGCAGTCTAAACTTGAATTTGTGCCACCAGACGATTAATAGTCTCAGACTGAATAATATTTACCCGTGACAATTCAGTAACCATCCTCTCAAGAGCTGCAATCCTCTCCGAATCAGACAAATTTGAATCAAAATCAACATTCAAGGGAGAGGTAGCCTGAGCAAACCGTAGTGGGATCTCCAAGCTTGGGGGAATAACAGGTGTATGATGAGTAGGAATTGAGGATGGCATCGATACAGACAAGCCAGCAGTCGCCACCCGTGTGGTCTCAGCAAACATAGCCACCACCTTTGATGGAGTAAGAGTAGGAGGCGGTAAAGAAACAATTTCTGGGGCCGTAAACTGAAAGGAGGTCGGAGGGGTACCAAATGATGATGACGTGGTCACCAAAGGAACACTTGAGGTTATTGGCAGTGTAACAGTTGAAGAAGCAGGTAACATAGTCATACCCGATAAGGAAGGTGGAGTAAAATGAACTACCCTCAAACTTTCACCAACTTTAGAACTTTCACCAACCTTTGTTTTCTTAGATCGACGTACCACTTTATACAATTCATCCTCAAAGTCCGACTCACTATCATCAGAGTCCTTCTTTCGTTTGCCATGGAGTTTTTCTTGTCTTACAAGAACCCGTTGTGCTTCAGCAATATCATCAGTAGAGGAATCTGATTCAGTCTCCTCAGAATCCTCCACAGCTGCAACCGACTGACCCACATTCATACCGAAACCCGTTGCTGTTGAGGCAGGAAGTTCAATAGGATCTACCATACCCATATCAAAGAAATCATCCCCACCAAAAGCAACCTCAAGATCTACTGTTCTTCTGAGCGACAACAGGATCAGCAGGCGATGCTTGCTGCACCCCCGGTGGTTGACCGACAGGAGGTGGTGGTTGAACCACAGGAGGTGGTTGAAGGACATCGGCCTGTTGCGGTGCCGGATCAAGAAATTCATCACTTGGAGGAGCAACATACGCAGGATTCACCAAATAACCAAACAATGCAGTGTTCCTCGGACGGAGTTCAGGCTTGCTACGAGCACTCGATGACTTACACTGCGCAAAGATTCTCTTAGACACACTTTCCACATATGAAATAGGACGTCGTTGTGGCAGATTAGGAGCCACATGATTCAAAATCATTTGTAGGAATCTAGGATACATCAAAAATCTTTCCCACGCAACCGCACGTCTCTGACGATCAATCTCATAAAAAATCATCTGACTGAAGCTGAAGGGCTTGTTGTAAGTCAAAGCAGTCATCGCCGATTGCATCGACGCACCCATACCATCAGTACCAGCCTTACGACCATACATGCACACAATCATCACGTGCATAATGAACCGCCACTGGTCTAACATAAACCTTTTTCGCCTCTAAGAGTCACCCAACGGGCCTGAATACCCTATACGCAGAAACGCACGATCTCTGAACGTAGTCGGAAAGTCAATGGGGTCATTGGTAGTCTCTACCCCAAGCTATAAAGCTACTCTTATTTGATCTGCCGAGAACTATACCACCTGTTCATTTACAGTAGCTCGCATCACCGGTGGATCGACACGATAATCATACTCAACCGTGTTCCAGAAATCTTCAATGTTCGGTCGTTAGATCGGAAGAGTAGTAGTAATAGAATGAAAGATGCGTGAAAGTATAAGAAAAGAAATGATCTCACGGTAATCATCAATTCCTTGAGCATCGGGATCTAAGGTGATATACATATTGTGACCCGGAAAAAACTGTCTCTTATCACCTCCGCCTTCGTCACCACCAGCACCCCCAGCACCAGCTACAGCAGCCATATCTGCAAAACAAACGAGCCAGATCAGTTTAGTGTCATAGCAGGTTATAACTTCGCCCTGCATGGAACAGGAGAAGTTGTAGTGTTAGCGAAGTTAAGGGACTGGCGAAGTTAGGACAACTTCGCTAAAACCCTAACTTCGCTAAATGAGCGGCGCAGCAATAAAATCCAGTAAAGGCAAAGAATGGCCGATCAGATAGCATCGATAAGAAGATAGTAACGCGATTAGAGTGTCGTAATACTTATTAACATCAAAAGTTCTTTGAAATCGGACCGACAAAGTGGTAAGGGTTTGGAACACAAAAGCGGTCAAAACAGATTATTTAGTAACCGATTAACAGCATTCAATATAGATTTTGAGGTACAACTATCTGACCAACCTGGGTTAAGGATTAAAGAAGGATAAACAAGAGTGATGATTCAACAGATAAGTTCTCCTAGGGTTTAAAAGACTTGAGGTTTGATTAATTTGACCACAGACCCAGTTATATAGTTTTAGAAAAACCCAGGGGGCGAAGTTGGTTAACTTCGCTCCTCAGGTAACATCGCCCACCAGTTAAGTTCCCTTAAGTTAACTTCGCCCATTATAACCTGTCAACTTCTCCTCAAACTACTCAAAAAGATTTAAACTTAACGATCAAAGAACCAAGTAACCAAAAGTTTAAAAGTTTAAAGAATAAAAAGAAACACATAACTAGAATTTGACTAAAAGAATAAACGGGATCAAATTTCAGTATTTTACGAGAACCTGCATGCTTTAGAAAAGATCCGAATAGGAATCATACTGATTAAGTGGCTGTCACACAGATCCATGTTCAGCGGTATTATGACATAAGAAGCAGGTTGTAGGCAGGTATAAAACTTAGTATGGTATTCATCGCTTCTGTGATACGGATTGGGTTCAATTAAGCTTAAAATTTAGATGCACATCACATAAGAGATTGTGATACCTCCTATCTATTCTCAAAGCGTATTTGGCTTTCCCCAAGTCACCCGAGTTGACTTCGACCCATAGTGTCTGATTAAACAATGTGCACATGTTGACCTTCTGATTCATCTTCCCGATCCATCTTATACTTTGAAAATATTCTTTTTTGCCTTTTTCTTGATATTTGTAACGAGACTATCTCCAAAGGCTCAACTTTAATAACTATAGATATTTTTTTTAAGATAATAATATAACTTCAAGTCTAATACAACTACAAGTCCCGAATCTGGATCACTGTAGATTACATAACACTATCTTCGTGGGAATCAGAACACTCACGGGCTTGTGTATGACTGGGTAATCACTTTTCTGCCTATCATCCGGAAAGATGTATATGGCTACATGCACAACTCAGAATGATTCTCCACATTAAATCGAGAAGATTTAGTTTGTATCACTTCAACTTTTATGCACCATAGAAAGCTACCATAACATACAATGACTGTTCTAGAGTCTTTTAGGCCTAATTACTTCACCAGTTAAGCACACAAAATCAGTTTATCTATCACTTTCCAAGGTTGGATCAATTTTCATTTAACACCAATAAAGAAAATTCTTACGAAGTAATAGTCTGAAAAATTAAATCATCTCCCAAAAAAAATTTAAATTCTAGCGCCCCGATCAAGTCAAAGTCTTTAGGTAAACGGCTATCCTGAAGATCCAAAGGATCAGCCGGACCGACCACATACAAGTATGTGTCCTTCTAACTAAGTATGAACGACTAATTTTAAGCGAAAGAATAAAAACCCATCATAAACCGCCATGGTCACTTTCAGTTATCTGGTTAATGGCTATCCATATAATCTACACGTAGAAGTAAGGACCAAACATATCCTTGGATATGTCCATCAAACTTGAGTAACCGATATAATTTTAAGCGATAGTGATGTTTTTTTATTTTTTTTTATTTTTTTATAAGTAAATGAAGGTTATGCGGGATTGATCATACCATTAAGCTCAACAAGATTTTGAAAACGGGATCGGTCAAACGCTTTAGTAAAAAGATCGGCAAAATTATCCAGTGAATCAACCTTTTCAAGCACAGTTAATTTCTTCTCAGCACAATCCCGTATAAAATGATGACGAATGTCAATATGTTTAGTTTTACTGTGTTTAACGGGATTGTTAGTTACTGAGATAGCAGAAGTGTTATCAATGCAAATAGGAGTTTTAGTGAAATTCATACCATAATCGCGCATCTGTTGTTGTATCCATAAAACCTGGGAGCAGCAATTGGATCCTGCCATGTATTCTGCTTCGTAGGTGGAAATGGCTACAGAGGTCTGCTTCTTGCACTGCCACGACACCAATCTTCCTCCGAGAAACTGACATCCACCGGTTGTTGACTTCTTGTTATGATTGCAAACTCCATAGTCAGAATCGGTGTAAGCTACCAAATCCAGTTCTCCCCCTTTCGAGTACCATAGTCCCAACTTAGGCTTTCCTTTAAGATACCGCAAGATTCTTTTCACTCCCTTCATGTGTGATTCCTTCGGGTTTGAATGAAAACGAGCACAAAGACAAACTGCAAACATAATGTCAGGTCTAGATACAGATAGATACATTAAAGAACCTATGATTGCCCGATATTGAGTGGGATCCACATCTTCATCATTGTCGAAATCAGCACCCAGTTTGTGGTTGACGCAGATTGGAGTGTCGAATGGGGTACTATCATCCATCTTGAAGCGTTTAAGCAAATCATGGACATACTTCGTTTGATGAATAAACATTCTATCTTTCTTCTGATCTACCTGCAATCCCAAAAAGAAAGTTAATTCACCCATGGCGCTCATTTCGAACCTTTTCTTCATGACTGTTTCAAACTCCTGACACATTGTAGCTCTTGAGGCAGCAAAGATGATATCGTCCACGTAAACCTGAACGAGTAGAAACTCACCCCCTTTCCGTTTCACAAACAAGGTAATGTCGATCTTCCCTCTCTCAAACCCATTCTCCAGCAAGTAGTCTGACAAAGTCGCGTACCAGGCACGAGGAGCCTGATGTAGCCCATACAATGCTTTGCTCAGTTTGTACACATGATCAGGAAAATCTGAGTTGGGAAAACCAGGAGGTTGTTCTACGTATACCACTTCATCGACTTTTCCGTTAAGAAACGCACTCTTCACATCCAACTGGAACCCTTTCATCTCTTTGTGTGCAGCAAATGCCAGAAACAGTCGAATTGCCTCCAGTCTGGCCACAGGAGCAAAAACTTCGTTGTAATCAATTCCTTCCTGTTGATTAAACCCTTTAACTACCAATCTTGCCTTGTTACGAATGATTATCCCCTTCTCATCTCTCTTACATTTGAAAAACCCACTTTGTACCTATAGTGTTCACTTCTTGCGGTTTTTCAACTAACTGCCATACTTCCATCTTCTCAAACTGTGGCAGTTCTTCCTGCATGGCCTCAACCCACGAGCTATCCTTCAGTGCCATTTTATAATTCTTTGGTTCAATTTGGCTGATGAAGCACTCGTTCATAATACCTGTGTCTTTGATGCTTGCATACATACATGTGTGTTCATCCAAACTTCTTCTAGTACGTACACCATCGGAAGGATTACGAATCATATTTTCCAAAGGATGGTTCTTGTGAATTTTGGTGGTCTGTACCGGACCGACTTCCTAGTCATTCTCAAGAAAGTTCATCAGTGTGAGACTGTGGTTGAGTGTGAAATGGATTGTAGAATTCATCTTCATTCGAGACAACAGGAGTTTCAACCGCACTTGACGAGGTTGGTTGATTTTCATCATATTGTGGACGTTGCACAATGGTCTCCTCTTCGTCATACAGTATCTGTGAGGCCATTTTCTCATCAATGTCTGCAAAATTCAAGTAGGGCATATTAAAAGATTTGAATAGCTTGTCATAGTGTCACACCCCGACTAGGTAGTTGCGGAAGCGTAATACGGGAATGTAACAGATAACACTGGTATCAACAACATTGTTTATAAAGAAAATTCAACAGCTAATTTACATCATATTACATGGGTAGGTACTATGTTTACAAACTAGGTGAAAAACACATAACCGGTTGCGAGCTTCTTAAACAGTATTATATCAGCGTCTATTCACAGCTATTCAACTTGTCTTTCTAACACCAAGCACGTAAGCAAATCATTCCACTTTTGCTTTACCTGAAAAGCATGTAAAACGGGTCAACTACGTCTAGTTGGTGAGTTTCAAGTTTCACGAGTTTCAATGAAATCAGTACACGAGTTCGTAACGTTTACAGTGTGTATGTATATATGTCTGTGTATGATGCATTATACTAAGCCACAAGTGAAACCGAAACGAGCTATACTGCATGGCCTCTCCTGCCCATGCACTCCTGTTGGCATTTAACAGCCAATTTGCCCCATGTATGTACTATGTCTAACACCACATAGCAGTATGTAAATATATAATGACAATGTGCAACTGGTTTTTACATATGTTCCGGCTTACCCCACCGGCTCTGTCACAGTTGGGTTTGTCAAACCGATAGTACTATCCACACGCCACCGGCACGAAGTTAATCACTTGTGTTTGTGGGGACTTGTCAAGTGTTAGTACTTAGATAATCCACATCATCACACGTTTTCAAGTATAACAGTTTATGTAAACATGCTTTTCACCCCAAAAGTTCGTAAAACAGTTTAGAAAGTGGGGGTCGTGAAACTCACCTTATCGTAGTTCGCACAGGAATTACGTGTTAGATAGTCAGATGTCTCGTTTATAGCCTGATTCCTATAAACGGTATCGTATCGTTAATACTAGTACAGTGTTCAAGCTAAGTCGGGCTGTATAGATAATCTGGGTATAGCTGTTAGGCCCAGAACATGACTATAGTCTTAGATTGTGACGTTGTATATTATGAAATGTTTAAAACTGGATTTGGCTCAGTTTCACCGTTTTCTGAGCCTAGCTCAGTTGATCGTTTATACGTTTCGGGATTAGGTAAGATCACATAAAACTTAAGTAAATATATTGATTGATAAAATAAGTTGATTTATGAAGGAATTTTAAAGTTTCGGTATCTGGTTTGATCGCAGGGTTCGTTTCCGTTTTCATACGGGTTTGATTATACAAAACGCGTACAATCCACCCGAATTGTCCGGAATTCTCGTAAAAAGTTCGTTTTTATCAATGTCATTCAAAAATATGATATTTTACCACTTTTGACATTTTGACATACCAGTCAGTTCGTTAAACACAAAACTGCCGGTTTCGTTAAAACAATTATAATTTAAATCTTTAATAAATCATAACTAAATATGTAATTACATATAAATTATGTAAATTTTTTTAAAAATACATTAAGACATGGAGAATTTTATAAAAATATTTCCAGTAATTTTATGATTATTTATTTATTTATAAAAATTCATGTAATAGGTTATAATCATGTAATAAATGGCCCGTTTATATCAAACGACCTCCGAAAAATCCCATAATTTTTACCAATGGCCTCAATGTGACTACATAGCCCCTGCAAAATTTCCAGAACCTAACTCTTTTGACCAAATGCCTTTTTGTGCGTTTTTCGGCTGTTAAAACTCGGTTCAACCATGGCTGTACAAACCATACTTAGACATTTCCAATGATTCCCAAACTTTACCAGTGATCTTACCATCCCATATCAAACTCCAAAACCAAGTTTCATAATTTTTCAATATGTTTTGCTATTTTTCCCAAATAAACGCCCATAAACGGGAATAAATTCACCAAATATTCTCCGTTTATCGAAAAATTACCAAATTTGAACAGGGACTCATTTATATGATCCCTAATGTCCCTGCAAATTTTCACAAGCTAACAACAAGCACGTCACAACCCAATACTAGACAGCCCCTAAACGAGTATTACGGGTTTACCTTGTCGGTTTTCGATGAATTTTGCTAGCTTAAACGACTTTCCGGGTCTCGGGTTGCAAACTCAGTATATCTACATATCATATAACATCAAACCAAGCATAAATCATCCATGTAACAGCCTTGATAATTAGGGTTTCGGTTTTGAGTTCAAACCGAACTTTCTAACCGTAAAAACGTTGTATTCATGTTCTAATCCGCGTTTTTGACCAAAAAAGTATATGTTCCAGGTTTGTATACATGTTTAACATCAAAACATAATTTTACTTGATTTTTAGGGTTTTTGGATGGTTAAATATGTTTAACACTAATCAAAACATGTTTATATGATAATCATATGGATCAATTCTTGCTAAAACTTATTAAAATTGAACCTTACCTTTAGGTTTTTGGAAGGAGCTTGAAAGAACAGGTTGGGAGCTGCTCTGGACTTGAAAGTGTGTGATGTATTGAAATGAATAACAATGCTTAAGTTATAAGCTTTGTAAAAGAAAAACATGTGGGGTGCTTTGGGCTGTCCGATCGGAACTATTTGGGAGCCCCTTAATGGGCTGTTTTGGCCCATTTAACTTTACACACAAGCCCAAACATGAAAAGCCCATTTCAAGTTTAGTTCGGGTTCGGTTTTTCGCAAGAAAATTAATTCGGGTATGAGAAATAACGCAAAAACGAGTGTTTTTCAGCTTGTTTTTGTAAAATAAGAAAAACGTACTGACTCGTTGTAAAATTCCAAAATATTTTCACGAATGGCTTAGAACATGTCATATAAGTGTTTTATAAATCTTTTTCGGCTTAACGGATGCTACAATGCTTGTTTTGATATTAACGATTGCGTTTAAGCTTATAGCGTATCAATAAACGAAACCTTCTTCGTTTAAAGAGTTTTAAACGTACCGAGGCCTAAATATCAATATGTTAGCCTCTATAACATATATATAACTCGTATATGACCCCTCAGTATGTATACGGGTCATAATTAGTATCGGTCGGTTACTCGTTTAAACACTACGAATTAACCGATTTATCGTTTACTTGATACGTAATGAATATAGTGTACCCCGTTTTGTCATGAATGTCACATTCTCCCCCCGTTAAGAAATTTCGTCCTCGAAATTTAATGTGTTATCGGTTTTCTAGGGAACAGGTGTGGGTATTTCTTTCGGAATTCGTCCTTTCGTTCCCAAGTATATTCGGGTCCTTGTTTTGAATTTCACCGAACTTTTACCAATGAAATTTTGTTGTGTCGTAACTGTTTGGTTTTCCCGTCTACAATTTCTACCGGTTCCTCTACGAAGTTGAGTTTTTCGTTGATCTGAACATCTTCCAGTGGTACTATTGTCGTTTCATCAGTCAAACATTTTTTTAGATTCGATACATGAAACACGTCGTGAATAGTGTTCAGTTCTAAGGGTAGTTTTAATCGGTAAGCTACGGGACCAATTTTTGCAACAATGTCAAAAGGTCCGATGTATCTCGGGGCTAGTTTACCAGTCTTTCCAAATCTTATAACACCCTTCCATGGCGATACTTTTAAAAATACCTTATCACCTATTTCAAAAGATAACGGTTTTCTGCGAATATCGGCATAACTCTTTTGTCGGTCACGGGCAGCTTTCAATTTTTGTTTAACCTGGTGGATCTTATCGGTGGTTTCCTGAATTAAATCGGATCTTGAAATTTGAGTATCACCCACTTCTGTCCAACATAATGGTGATCTACATTTTCGCCCGTATAGAGCTTCATAAGGTGCTGCTCCCGGTATCAAGTCAATACGGAATTCAACTTGTCGGGTCGGTGGTAAACCAGGCAACTCTTCGGGGAATACATCTGAATACTCGTGTACCACTGGGATGTCTTCCAATCGTTTTTCCTCAGGTTCCTTAACTGTTACACTCGCCAAGTATAATGTACAACCTTGGCGTAAATATCTCAATGCCTTAAGTTGAGATATGAGAGGCAGTACTGTACCCGATTTCTCACCTTGAACAATTATAGCTTCATCATTCGAAAGAGGTATTCTAACGGTCTTATCCTTACAGACAATTTCAGCTTTATACTTAGATAGCCAGTCCATACCGACTATAACATCGAAACTTCCCAGTTCCACTGGAAGTAAATCAATAAGGAATGGGTGGTCGTTTAGGATAAGGGAACAGTTTCGGGCTATTCGGTTAACAAGTATAGACTTACCGTTAGCGAGTTCTATAACATATGGTTTTGTTAGTTCACTAACCGGCATATTTTCTAAAGGTAAGAAATTAACAGATACGAAACTTCTATCGGCGCCCGTATCAACAAAACTGAAGCATATTGACCCGAAACTAAGAATGTACCTGTCACCACATTCGGATCTTGACGCGCTTCACCCGGTCCTAACACAAACGCGCGTCCCTTAGCTGTGTTGGAGGTTGATGCTTGTGCTTGGTTCTGCCTTCTCACTGTACTCGGGTTCAAATTGGGGCAGTATCTCCGAAAATGTCCCGTACTGCCACATTTATAACATGTATGAGGGTTCATTGTAGATGGAGTTTGCTGATTAGATTGTTGTCGGATTGGTTGGTGACTAGGTGTTTGTGAACGACGGGGTTGGGTTGTTTGAAACTGTCGGTTTGGAGTATTCATTATTGTTCTACCACTTGGGGTATTATGCCCAATATTCCCGCTTCTCTGACATATGATCGTTTGACAATTTCCAGTATGATGAAAATTACACTTTCCACACTTCGGAAATGACCCCTTGTATGTATCATGTTTCATGTCGAATCTGGTCATAGCATAGTCCTGAGTTGTAGGGCATAATCGTTTATTCTGAGATTTCACTTGTGTTCTAGAGGTATAACTAGTTCGTTTCAAACTGGATGATTCTCCTGGACCTCTTAATACACCATTTCTTGTAAGGTCAAAAGTAACGATGCTGGCTTGTAACACGGCACTCTCTAAAGTTGGGTGGGCTGCGGAACAGACTATACTTCTCACAGCTGGGGTTAGTCCCCAAATATAACGCTCAATGCGCTTGGATTCCGGAATAATTGACCATGGTACCAAACGAGTCAATTCAACGAAACGATTTATGTAACTTCGATGATCAGTGCCTCTCATTTCCAAATTCCAAAGTTCGTGTTCTAATTTCAGGATCTCATCTCTTGGGCTAAATTGTTCTAACATGAGGGTTTTTAATTCAGCCCATGACATACGATTAATTGCATCTTGTCCCCTTATTTGGACTACTGTGTTCCACCACATCAGCGCTTGGTCTAGGAACATACTGGTAACAAATTTGACCACGCGGTTCGGTGGACACTTACTGATATTAATTTCTAATTCGATGTCTTCAATCCATTCGACCAGTCCACCAGGTCCTTCAATACCCTTAAACTCAATCGATTTATATGATGGAAATTGTTTGTATGAGTACTCCTGACGCGGGGGTTCTCGGTTATTATTATTAGTTGTGTTAACAACCGGTACAGGGTTCGGGTTCGGGATATTATCAGGGTGCACAACAGGTTCCGGGTTCCCAGTGACATTCATAGTTGGGAGAGTGTTATTATTATTTATGACATTATCAGTATTCACCGGGATAGTAACACCCGGGGCTACATTAGTGTCCGGCGGAGGTGTATTAACAGTGGCCGTGGTGGTGCTCGTAGGTTGATTAACAATATTGTTAGCACGTATGCCTGCAGTGACTTGGGCTACAATGGTTGGTATCACTGCTTGTAGTTGACGAGCAATCATTGCGGCCACTTCCGCCTCAGACAAAGTGTTTGTTTTCTTTGGGGCCATTCTATAAAATAATGAATTATGTAATAATCAACATCGTTTCACCATGACCAGCACAACTTTACGATATCACACTTTCACAACACATAACTATGCCAAAGAAAACACGTTTGTATTAATTATAATCATTACTGTACATATGCATCCAAAATTAGCGCATAGGCTTAACCTGGTATAGGCCAGCGCTTGTATATGCGTATCAAAATTTGTCACCAAGTGACAAGTAGACTTAACCCGATAAGGGCCAGTGCTTGAAATAGTACTAAACCACCAACAACTCCCAAGTCAGCCCAACATGCTGTACAAAATACTACTTGGGATATCAAAAGACTATATACATAAGACCAGACTACTAGGTCCTATCCATTCTTTGTAACATGGAACAACAACCAAACAACAGCAGCCACTAGGGCCGCATTAACCGCTAAACACGCCCCCAGTAGTATCATCGCTCGATCCTGACGCCCGTGGCTGTCAGCACTGGATCTTTGTACAATTCTGATTTCCTGCTGCATATACCTCATGTGATCATACATATCGTGTCTATGCTGGTTTAGACTATTTATCATGTGTGAGTGTTCTAAGAGCTGATCAGTTGCTAAACCAAACCATGCTGAATCAGAATGACGAGGTGGCTCGGGTACCGGGGCGGGTAAACCCCAAGTAGGAATAGGTATCTCTGTTACCCGGACACGCGATGTTTCTCCCCTATGGTACGTAGATCGAGGTGGGAGAGAAGTGTGCTCAGGTGGACGCACTGAAATGCGAGCGGTCTGACGGTTTCTAATAGTAGGTGGGGGTACTGGTGTATGCTGTACAGGTGGAGTAGGGGATCTGGGTGCTCTAACAGGTGAACGATAAGCACTAGTAGCTCCCTGTCCTGCAGCATTCCTAGGGGATTCCCTAGGGGGATAGGTGTCACAACGATAACCCGATAAGTCGGGTTGATCCGCGGGTACCTCACGTGGAATTACCGCATCTGCACCTTCTCCTATTTCCTCTGGTTCCTCCTCAGTTTCTTCTTCCGGATCCTCCTCCTCCTCCTCAGGCCTTGTTGGTAGGGTATTAGGTACACGATCAGTAGATCTTGACATGTTCCTGCACGATGGTTAGTGATAAGAATAATATCCTTCTATATTAATCATAGTAAAATACATGTAGGTATTATATACACATAAGCACAAATAATCATTTATATACACAAATATTTATTATTATATTTTATACACATATGTTGCTGTTTTTACCTATTCAATTGTTTATCGACTTCTTCTCGAATTTCCTCGTACAAACAAGTCTGTTATTACGTTCCGGACCATAATAACCCACTTGTCCATTCGCGTTCATCACGAGAATCATTCGTGTACATTATTTAATATTATTTTATTCCCAGAGTTAATCGAGCCTACGGTTATCTTAGGGTATCCTAAGGGACATCCTAATTCTTTATAACCAATGGCTCTGATACCAACTTCTGTCACACCCCGACTAGGTAGTTGCGGAAGCGTAATACGGGAATGTAACAGATAACACTGGTATCAACAACATTGTTTATAAAGAAAATTCAACAGCTAATTTACATCATATTACATGGGTAGGTACTATGTTTACAAACTAGGTGAAAAACACATAACCGGTTGCGAGCTTCTTAAACAGTATTATATCAGCGTCTATTCACAGCTATTCAACTTGTCTTTCTAACACCAAGCACGTAAGCAAATCATTCCACTTTTGCTTTACCTGAAAAGCATGTAAAACGGGTCAACTACGTCTAGTTGGTGAGTTTCAAGTTTCACGAGTTTCAATGAAATCAGTACACGAGTTCGTAACGTTTACAGTGTGTATGTATATATGTCTGTGTATGATGCATTATACTAAGCCACAAGTGAAACCGAAACGAGCTATACTGCATGGCCTCTCCTGCCCATGCACTCCTGTTGGCATTTAACAGCCAATTTGCCCCATGTATGTACTATGTCTAACACCACATAGCAGTATGTAAATATATAATGACAATGTGCAACTGGTTTTTACATATGTTCCGGCTTACCCCACCGGCTCTGTCACAGTTGGGTTTGTCAAACCGATAGTACTATCCACACGCCACCGGCACGAAGTTAATCACTTGTGTTTGTGGGGACTTGTCAAGTGTTAGTACTTAGATAATCCACATCATCACACGTTTTCAAGTATAACAGTTTATGTAAACATGCTTTTCACCCCAAAAGTTCGTAAAACAGTTTAGAAAGTGGGGGTCGTGAAACTCACCTTATCGTAGTTCGCACAGGAATTACGTGTTAGATAGTCAGATGTCTCGTTTATAGCCTGATTCCTATAAACGGTATCGTATCGTTAATACTAGTACAGTGTTCAAGCTAAGTCGGGCTGTATAGATAATCTGGGTATAGCTGTTAGGCCCAGAACATGACTATAGTCTTAGATTGTGACGTTGTATATTATGAAATGTTTAAAACTGGATTTGGCTCAGTTTCACCGTTTTCTGAGCCTAGCTCAGTTGATCGTTTATACGTTTCGGGATTAGGTAAGATCACATAAAACTTAAGTAAATATATTGATTGATAAAATAAGTTGATTTATGAAGGAATTTTAAAGTTTCGGTATCTGGTTTGATCGCAGGGTTCGTTTCCGTTTTCATACGGGTTTGATTATACAAAACGCGTACAATCCACCCGAATTGTCCGGAATTCTCGTAAAAAGTTCGTTTTTATCAATGTCATTCAAAAATATGATATTTTACCACTTTTGACATTTTGACATACCAGTCAGTTCGTTAAACACAAAACTGCCGGTTTCGTTAAAACAATTATAATTTAAATCTTTAATAAATCATAACTAAATATGTAATTACATATAAATTATGTAAATTTTTTTAAAAATACATTAAGACATGGAGAATTTTATAAAAATATTTCCAGTAATTTTATGATTATTTATTTATTTATAAAAATTCATTTAATAGGTTATAATCATGTAATAAATGGCCCGTTTATATCAAACGACCTCCGAAAAATCCCATAATTTTTACCAATGGCCTCAATGTGACTACATAGCCCCTGCAAAATTTCCAGAACCTAACTCTTTTGACCAAATGCCTTTTTGTGCGTTTTTCGGCTGTTAAAACTCGGTTCAACCATGGCTGTACAAACCATACTTAGACATTTCCAATGATTCCCAAACTTTACCAGTGATCTTACCATCCCATATCAAACTCCAAAACCAAGTTTCATAATTTTTCAATATGTTTTGCTATTTTTCCCAAATAAACGCCCATAAACGGGAATAAATTCACCAAATATTCTCCGTTTATCGAAAAATTACCAAATTTGAACA
The DNA here is from genome assembly GCF_021521415.1 of Bidens hawaiensis. Lineage (NCBI taxonomy): Eukaryota > Viridiplantae > Streptophyta > Magnoliopsida > Asterales > Asteraceae > Bidens > Bidens hawaiensis. The sequence continues at coordinate 1,411,256 of NW_027491128.1, read as the reverse complement.
GGGACTCATTTATATGATCCCTAATGTCCCTGCAAATTTTCACAAGCTAACAACAAGCACGTCACAACCCAATACTAGACAGCCCCTAAACGAGTATTACGGGTTTACCTTGTCGGTTTTCGATGAATTTTGCTAGCTTAAACGACTTTCCGGGTCTCGGGTTGCAAACTCAGTATATCTACATATCATATAACATCAAACCAAGCATAAATCATCCATGTAACAGCCTTGATAATTAGGGTTTCGGTTTTGAGTTCAAACCGAACTTTCTAACCGTAAAAACGTTGTATTCATGTTCTAATCCGCGTTTTTGACCAAAAAAGTATATGTTCCAGGTTTGTATACATGTTTAACATCAAAACATAATTTTACTTGATTTTTAGGGTTTTTGGATGGTTAAACATGTTTAACACTAATCAAAACATGTTTATATGATAATCATATGGATCAATTCTTGCTAAAACTTATTAAAATTGAACCTTACCTTTAGGTTTTTGGAAGGAGCTTGAAAGAACAGGTTGGGAGCTGCTCTGGACTTGAAAGTGTGTGATGTATTGAAATGAATAACAATGCTTAAGTTATAAGCTTTGTAAAAGAAAAACATGTGGGGTGCTTTGGGCTGTCCGATCGGAACTATTTGGGAGCCCCTTAATGGGCTGTTTTGGCCCATTTAACTTTACACACAAGCCCAAACATGAAAAGCCCATTTCAAGTTTAGTTCGGGTTCGGTTTTTCGCAAGAAAATTAATTCGGGTATGAGAAATAACGCAAAAACGAGTGTTTTTCAGCTTGTTTTTGTAAAATAAGAAAAACGTACTGACTCGTTGTAAAATTCCAAAATATTTTCACGAATGGCTTAGAACATGTCATATAAGTGTTTTATAAATCTTTTTCGGCTTAACGGATGCTACAATGCTTGTTTTGATATTAACGATTGCGTTTAAGCTTATAGCGTATCAATAAACGAAACCTTCTTCGTTTAAAGAGTTTTAAACGTACCGAGGCCTAAATATCAATATGTTAGCCTCTATAACATATATATAACTCGTATATGACCCCTCAGTATGTATACGGGTCATAATTAGTATCGGTCGGTTACTCGTTTAAACACTACGAATTAACCGATTTATCGTTTACTTGATACGTAATGAATATAGTGTACCCCGTTTTGTCATGAATGTCACACATAGTCAAAAGCCTCTGCCAGTCCAATGCTAGGCCTTGGTGATTTGTAACTAGTAATGCCAGTGTTACAGACCACCTCAACTTTGCTGTTCGATAGATTAAAGACTCTTCTGTTGGGTGTCCCAACAACATAGCCAACTAAGATACCTTCGTCAGCTTTCTCACAAAATTTAGAGTTAGTCTTTAATATCGAACAAGGGGACCAGAAAGGTTCAAGACCCTTTAAGTTTGGCTTTCTACCATGCATAAGTTCATAACATGTTTTATTTAATCTTTTAATAGTTAAAATACGATTAAGCATATAACAGGCTGTAGCAACAGCCTCAGCCCAGAACACCACGGGAAGTTTAGTATCTGCCAGCATGGTCCTGGCGCCTTCGATTAGAGTTCTATTCTTCCTTTCAGCTACTCCATTTTGCTGTGGATATGGGGCACTGTACTGATGCTCTATCCCTTTCTGTAAACAAAACATCTCCATATGATAGTTCTTGAACTCTGTACCATTATCACTCCTGATGTACTTAACCTTCCTCCCAACAATATTTTCTACCTTGGTAATCAAGTTAATTACCAACTGAACTGTCTCATCTTTTGCCTTCAGAAAATATACCCAAGAGTATCGAGAGTAATCATCGGTTACAACCAAACAGTATGAATTTCCTCCTAGACTCTTTAACATTCACAGGACCAAAGAGATCCATGTGAAGTAGGTCTAAGGTGCTGACAATTGAGTTAACCTTCTTAGAGTGATGAGGCTTTTTGTGTTGTTTTCCTTTCTTGCATGACATACATTGATCTTCAAAATTGAAATTATTCAAGGGAACCCCAAGTACCAACCCATTCTTGACAATGTAATTCATCTTGCGAAGATGTATATGAGCCATTCTTCGATGCCACAACTCTGACTCAGACTCTGTTACCTTTGACAGAAGACACGACTCTTCTGTTGTCATCTCAGTTGATCTCATATCCATTACATACGTGTTCTTTTCTATTGAGCTTTCATCACAACCCAGGCCTCTGGTATATTAAAACCAGGATAAAGTACGAGTGCTTCATCTTTAGTAAAATGCATCGTGTATTCTTTGTCACAAATCTGAGATACACTCAACAAGTTATGCTTCAACTCTTCCACAAAATTCACCTTTTCCAACTTTATTCTTCCATTCGTCACAGTCCCAATACCACTAATTCTTCCTCCACTCTCTCCCGCGAAACTAACCCTTCCTCCTTGAACAGATTTCCAGTCATGTAACAATTTCTTATTACTAGTCATGTGTCGGGAACAGCCACTGTCAACAACCCACATGTTGTTTACAGCCCTGTTTGACTGTTCCTGCACAATTAAAGAGAGAGATTAAAATCTGGGGACCCAAGACCCTCTGGTCTTGGGTTGATTAAACCTGTTATCCGGCATCCAGTACCTTGGTTGCCCAAAGTCAGTTTGAGGAGAATTTCTATATGTTCTGAAAGGAAAATTTCTAGATGACTGACTATGAGGCCATCCAAACCTTCTTGATTTAACTGAATTATAATAGTTGTTTTGGTACTTAACAGGAATAAAACGAGACTGATTTCTTTGAAATCTTGGATTAGTCCGATTATTGAAAGTTGGTGTGTTCACATTCTTACCAGCATCATAATTAGTATTCGTTTTATTCTCAGTCTTGGTAGGCCTCATATTCCTAGATTTTCTTTGTTTCAGAGGACAGTCAGCGACCAGATGTCCTATCTTGTTAAATCTAAAACAACTTATGTTCAAACTAGTCTGGCTGTATTGAACTTTCATCTCAGAAGTTGTTGCAGATGTCGAGGTTGCGTTACTATACGTTTGTCTCACATATGGTGGTACAAACGGATTTAGGGAAGATTTATTTTCATTAAACTTATAATCCTCTCCTAGTTTTAGTAACACAACTTCCTCTTTTATCTCATTCGATTCGGACGACTTGTCCGAATCTAACGAGACAGAACAAGATACAGAACTTGTGACGTTTGAACTTGTCCTACTAGTTTCATTCTCATTAACTTCAGTTTCTTTAGCAGAAACCTTTATTGGGACTGTCTGACTAATTTCAACACTCGCAGAGTGCTGATTACTAGGATTATATGTATAAATGTTGTTGTATGGTGGTGGAACTTCAGAGAATCCAATCCCCCCTTTGATAACCGGGGAACGTTGAACACTTATAATGTGATCTAACATCGCAGAAGAATTTCAAAATTGTTCAATTTTTCTGTTCAGTTCCACCACTTTTACCTGGTAATCAGCTATTTGATTATCTTTTTTAGCAATTAGTTTGGTCTTTTCTTCTAAGACTTCATAACTAAGATCAATCACTTGTATTTTTTCAGCTGGAGTGGCTTTAAGACTTCTGATATCCTTTTCACTAGCTTTTATTTTTACCGTGTAACTGTTTTCTTTAGTTTTAGAATAGTGATGTTCTTCTTTTAAATTTTAAAATTGAGTGTCCAAACTAACAAACTGATCAGTTAATGTTTTCAATTGATCAGACAGTTTTTCACATTGTTCACAATGAGATTCACAACTTACCTCCGAGAGCTGATCGTTCACTTCTGCCATGTACGCTTGATCTTCTCCCATTTCTTTGTCACTTCCTCCAGTTTCGATGTTTACCAGATTTTCCTGTTCGAACACCTCCTCAACTTGTATATTCCAATTGTATCCACCTTTCTATTGAGACACCATAGCCTTATTTTCACTACCACCCCCATTCTGTTGAGCAGTCTTGTACTGGCTTCGTTTGACTCTCTCATTTGTACATTCTTTAGCAAAGTGACCATTCTGTTGACAGTTATAACAACGAAATTTTGACTTATTAAACCCCGGTCTTTCTTCAATGAACTTTCTACCAATTTTCTTCATAAATCTCTTTACCCTTCTTACAATCATAGCCATCTCCCACTGCAGATCCATTTCTTCCAGATCATCAGCGTCGATCTGATCATAGTCTTCATCCAAAGTTGTAAGGTCGACTATTTTACCTTTGATGTAATTCTCATAAAATGCAATGAAGGATGCATAGAGAGCAAACTGTTGTTCTGCTGATTTCACACTCATAGGCATCTGTGAGTAGTTCTTTCTTGGAGCATTGGATGAGAAATTACCAGTTGTGGTTTGAGGTTTTGAGGAATTACTACCTCCTGCTACGAAACATACGTCACCATACATATTGAGAATCACATGACCATCTGGAGTGGAGTTTGATTCCCCCTTTGAGTAGTAGGCAGTGGATTCTGATTTTGAACTTGAGTTTGGAGTGACTTTCGCACCATACATTCCCGGATCCTGAACCTGATCAGTCGGTGTATCCTTTCGAGCCATGTTTAGTTCAAATTTCGTAACTTATTTACCACCGTCTCCAAATCAATCTTATCATAGTCCTTATCTTCTCTCATCAGAACAGTGTACATTTCCCATTTTGGTGGGAGAGCATCAAGAAGCTTTTCGACTATCTCTTCTTCCTTGTATTCAATGGAGTAGTTATTTAGCTCGGTCATCAGATGATAATATCGTGTGATGATGTCATCAAGTGATTCGTTTTTCAGATACTTGAATACGGAGAATTGGGATTTTAGTAGCTTTGTCTTGGAGGTACGTATTCCAACATTTTCTTCATATCTATTCTCTAGTGCTTCCCATAGCTCTCTAGCAGTTTTGTATTTTTTGAAGGTATGAAGAATCTTTTATGGAAGTGCCATTGTTATAGCTGCATGCGCCTTACTCTCTGCCTCATACATTTTCTTTTCATCATCTTCCATCTTACTGTACTTCTTAATCTGTTCATGACCCTCAAACATGGATGTTGGAGGAATGTACCCTTCTTGATTGCAAACCCACATCTTTGCGTCTTGATACTTCATATACTATTCAATTCTATCTTTCCATGCAACGAAATCGGTACCCTTAAGCAGTTTTGGAGCTTTAGTTGCTGAACCGGCTTCAACCTACATCTTTACCAGTTCTGTGATGTTTATCAAAGTCATAGTTGAAAGAGTTGTGATTCAAGAATCAAACACAGTTTTCTGTGTACAGCTACAGTGAAGTTAGTACAACTTCGCTCTAGCTTGTAACTTCGCTAGAACTTAACTTCGCAGAGCCTAAGCTTCTCTACTCACAACTTCGCTAACTCACAACTTCGCTACTCCACAAATACACTACTTCACAACTTCGCTGAAACCCTATATGTTCGCTTAAACCCCTAGTAATGGTGACGGCAACTTCACCTGACGAACAATGGAGTTTTGCAGGTTTAGTTAGGTCGATTGCGAGGGACGCGAGGGTGATTTGTAGGTATATTTGATGAGGGAAGAGGAGCAAATGACAAAAGCGAGGTATTTCAACGTAAACTCATTCCGCGAATGGTCTAACGGAACGATCTTGACACCCGTGTGATAATCTCGAACCACACAATCATGAGAAAAATGCTCTGATACCAATTGTAGGTTCTCAGCCGGATCTACACAGGAATATCTCATAACACGAGGGTGCGGAATCCCCACGTTTACGATACGAATGTCGAGATGATTAATACGTTGAATATAAACAAACACACAAGAATATAAGAAAGAACTCGATATATTGCCAACACGTGATTCAGAGAATCAACAAACCAGTCATTTGGAAAAAGACTAACTAAAAACCCCGAAGTTATGAGTTTATATAACTTGACAACTTCGCCTAACATACTAGGCGAAGTTGTCATAACTTCGCTAATACTTCAAGTTCTCTTAAACACACTAGCGAACACGTTCAATATAAACTATAAATTTAAACGATTACAGACACAACTAAAACACGAGATACTGAACTACTGGCACCATGCACCAACAGAGAAAGAATAAGAAGTTTGAGTGGACGGAAAAGCATGAAGCTGCGCTTACAGCCTTGAAGAATTACTTATCCTCAGCTCTAGCTCTAATGAAGCCTGTGGATGAAGAATCCTTATATCAATACTTAGCTATCTTAGGAAATGCAGTAAGTGCCGTCTTGGTAAAGGATCATGAAGTTGAACAACACCCAGTATACTATGTAAGTAAGAGTCTTTTAGACGCAGAAGCCAAGTATTCTCATTTAGAAAAGTTAATCCTTGCTTTAATTATGGCTTTTACAAAATTAAGACATTATTTTGAGACCCATATTATTATTTTGAAAACTAATTATCCTGTTAAGAATGTTCTTAGAAAGCCAGAATTGTCAGGTAGAATGGCTAAGTGGGCTGTGAAGCTGAGTGCATATGACATTCAGTATGAGCCTAGAAGAGCTATCAAATCGCAGGAACTCGCAGACTTTGTGGCTGATTTCAGAAGTGACATGCAAAAAGAAGCCGATCTAGAGGTTCAGCAGCTAGATGTAACAAAGGATCCTTGGATCCTCTTGATAGATGGAGCATCCAACGTAAGAGGAACGGGATTGGGCATACTACTAAAATCGCCACAGGGGGGACATAATACCCCAGTCCATTACATGTGCATTTCAAGCTACCAACAATGAGGCAGAAAACGAAGCACTCATAGCAGGTTTACTTTTAGCCAAAAGTATGACGATCAGGTATCTTCAGGTTTATATGGATTCTTTACTCATTACTAACCACTTTAACGGTTCTTATACCGTAAAAGGTGAAAATATGATCAAATATTTAGAAATTATGAAGGAATTAGCAAAATCCTTCGAAGTGTTTAATATAGTACAGGTGCCAAGAGAGGAAAATGTTGGGGCAGACGCCTTAGCAAATTTAGCCTCATCCTTGAAATTTCCATAAGATACGAAGATTCCAATTATCCATATACTCTCACCAGCAATAGGAGAGCAAGAAGTTGGGGAAATAACAAGTGATAAGCAGATTGTACTTTGGGACATTATCCTCAGCCAGTTAAGGATCTTGGATCCTCCCAATCAAAAATTACATTCAAACTGGAGAAATCCCAGCTACGGAGAATCTGAAATTCTTCAAACTGAAGGTATCGCAATATATTTTATTAGATGATATGCTATACAAGAAATCTCTTGCAGGTCCATACTTGAGGTGCATCGAGGATCCTGAAATCCAAGAAGTACATAAAGACTTTCACGAAGGAGATTGCGGCAACCACACAGGAGGAAGGGCATTATTCTCCAGGATACTTAGAACGGGGTACTTTTGGCCAACAATGAAGAAGGATGCAGTAGAGTATTCGAAGAAGTGTGATGCCTGTCAAAGGCATGCAAATATCCTTCATCAACCAGCAGAACCAATGTATCCTATATCCTCTTCATGGCCTTTCATGAAATGGGGAATGGACATTGTTGGGAAGCTACCAAAGGCACCAGGTGGAAAGGTCTTTATCCTTTATTAAACGAAATATTATAACTAGATTTGGTATTCCCTCTGAGATTATTTGTTATAATGGTTCCCAATTTATTGGGAAAAGAACAACTAACTTCTGTGACAGCTGGGGCATAAAGATGATTACTTCAACACCAGTGCATCCTCAAGCTAATGGTCAAGCGGAGTCTAGCAACAAAATCATCATCAACAATTTAAAGAAGAAGCTAGGATCCAAGAAGGGAAAGTGGGCCGAGGAACTACCATATGTTCTTTGGGCTGACAGGACAACACCCAACAATGCAATAGGCCAAACACCCTTTTCATTGGTATTTGGATCAGAAGTGGTAATTCCAACGGAGATGGTGGTTCCTACAGCAAGAACAAGCATCCGTGATCCTGAAGCCAATAAAGAAATCCTTCTTGAAGACTTGGATACTATTGAAGAACTCAGAGACCTAGCCAAGATCAGAATGAGAGCTTATCAACAGAGGGTAGCTGGGGCATACAACAAGAATATAAGAATCAGAAGATTTCAAGAAGGAGATCTAGTCTTGAGGAAAGCCTTCCAAAATACTACCAATCCGGTTGATGGAAAATTAGCACCCAAATGGGAAGGACCTTATCAGATCAAGTCGGAAGTAGGAAAGGGGGCATATCATTTGCTCACAATGGAAGGCAATAGATTACCCAGAGCATGGAATGCTATCCATCTCAAGAAGTATTTTTTCTGATCAGGATCCAGTATCCTGAGAGGATATATTATCCTTAAAGGATCAAGGATCCCCGAAATTGGTAATATCTATCCGATCACTTATCCTTTTCATTTTATTATTATTAATCTAAAGATAATATATTCTTAACATTTTATCTTTTCCATGTTTTAAATATCAATGCAGAATATCAACAAGATGTGTAATAACCAAGAGGTTGGCCACCTCTCCTTTACATTCAAGGTACTATCTTGTTTCCCTTGGCTTAGCCCATGTTTGGGTATGACCCCCGGTGGTCATATCCTCTAAAGGTTTAAAGGTTTTCACCTTTCTTTTAAATAGAGTTTATACACTCTCGCCTGGAGCGCACGCTATCCAACGTATAGTCCGGGGCAGCGGGACAAGTACACGCTTAGTGGCTGACAATTTCGTTGTTTTCTGCTATATGGAGGATCCTATGAATTATGGTAGACGTACCATACCACCGGTTTATAAAGTTTTCACGTTATCTCAAGACAAAGGTTTCAAACATTTTCATGTTAGCTAAGGTTTATAACGTTTTCACGTTATCTTCGTTTAGGCTAAATTCCGGGTTGGGAGAGTCCCCAGTTACCATCCGTATTTGGGCTTGTCCCCAGTTCACGGGCTTGTCCCCAGATTACACGGGCTTGTCCCCAGTTGCACGGGCTTGTCCCCAGTTTATTATTTGGGCTTGTTCCCATCTTATTGGGTTTAATCCCAGTTGACACTGAATTATTTGCAACAGATTTTCTAAGTTCTTTGTGAAGATCAAAATTCTAAGGATCCAGAATCCTAAAGTTATTCCTTCAAGGATCACTGAGAATTCAGTACTTATGGTAACATAGGTCAACCTAGACCTTCTGGTATGGTCTCTATTAATGAATTTATGCATTATCTTAGTTGCAATAATTTTGTATATTTCAAGTTAGAAAGTTACTCCTTTGAAGATATCTTATTACTAAAATCTCTTACCTATTTTTAAAGATACTTTATCCTAAAATTTGTCCGTTAATGATATTCTTTTATAACGTTTATCATCTCTTAAGGGTACCTTATCCTACTGATTGTTCTTTAAGGATATTCTATCCTAAGTTACTTTCATAAGGATCTTTTATCCTGAAATCTTTTACTTAAGAATATTTTTCAAAACTATCAATAATGCTAAAGTTATATATAATAAACTTTTAGAAATGAACAACAGACAAATAGTTAAAAGATTTATATTAATTAAAATAAGCCGCATGGACTTATCCAAAATTCTTAACCCGGACTTCACCATGCAAAAGATGGACCATCCATCCGGGTTAAGTAAGTACTACTAACAGTTCATAAGTGCAGGAAAATTAAAAACAGGGGCAACAAAGGCTTCATCCCCATAAACAGAGGATCCCTCCACCTTTATTACCCCGGCAAATTGTCTTAAGGATCATGGTTCCTTTACCCTAGTTGCTACTGTTTATTACAGACCATAGTAATTGTTCCTAAAAACATCATAAAAGCAAAATAAAATGGACTTGGGCCTTGTCTTCTGTATCCTTCATCGCCCGTTCATGCATTTTCTTCCACCTCCACCGTTGCCTCATTTCCTCCTTCAGCTTCGTCCTGACCCTTCACACCGCTCGTCCCTGCTACACCTGCTTCAACCATCATACCTTCAGCCTTATCGTTGCCTCCACCCAAGTCGATCAAGGCTTGCTTCTATTCTTTGATTTCCCATGAAGATTTGTCAAAGAATGGATCATTGGCTTCAGTCACCAGTTTAATCCTAGCCTCGAGGACCGACTTGGCTGCCCAGACCTTCGCCTCTTCGGTAGCCCGGTTGATTTTGTCCTGCATTTGGACGGCTAGTGCGGCAGCATGCTCCTCTATCTGTCTCTTCTCGTTGGTCATCTTTCAGAGGACCTTATCCTTAGCAGCAGCCATAGATCTCATCCCAGCAAGGGTCTCTTCGTGCTCTGCAACAGTCTTATCATAATGGCTTCGGGCATAATTGATGGCCTATAAAAGAAAGCAGGATAAGCCTGGGAAGATACTTGGATAATAATGATTTACAAGAATAAAGGATCCTTACAGTAGAAAGCATTTCCAAAATTTGCTTTTTGGCATCAAAGGGGTTCTCTGGATCTGAACTCTTCTTCCTCTTAGCTCCTGACTTGGCTCGGGTTATGATCGGACGAGGCTCGGACGTAGGGGTTGATTTTGGGGTCTCTTTCTTTGTAAACATGCAGTTGATATCATTGAAGGAGAAATTGAAGCAGACTTTCCTGATTTCGGAGCACCTGTAAACAACAAATGGCAGATAAGTTTTCAACTCTAACACTTTTTAATACTAAAAATTACCACGCTTACTTGACATGATTGACTCTGAGTTTGATCCTTAAAAAGCTTCAATAAACTTGGCTTGAAAGGTTCTGATTGCAGGATCCAGTGAAAAGAACTTCTTGACACTATCTTCGACTCTAAGAAGATCGGACAACAAATCGAAATATTCAACTACACAAGCAGTGAAAATTATTAGCAGAAGAATAAAGTATCCTACCTTGGTTACCTAAGGATCCTAGATCCTACCCTTTGGTATCCACTTTTTGGGAAGGTTAGTTCCACCCGGAATGGAATCCCTTCTTACGAAGAAGAATTGGTTTTTCCAGAGGGTACCATTGAGGGTGACTTTGAAAATGGGAATTTCTTGGTAAGGTTTCGATTTGAAGACGAAGCGTTTGGAACCATGGGTAACAAGATTGTACAGGTATGCTAATTCTGCTAAGCCAAACTCGACTCCTTCTTCTTCGGTTACCCTCTCTATGGTATGAAGGGTTCTCCATAACATTGGCATGGTCTGTATATAGCTAATTCCCGTTAGGGTGAAGAACCTTTTGGTGAAATCGGGAAAAGGATACTTGTAACCTATAAAAAATGGTTGGGCCGGAAAGCAAACCCATTTTTTCGAAATACTATCGCTACGGGCTGTTGAGTCAAAGGGTCGGAAATCTGTATCGGCTGGAAAGTGTGATCGGATTTCATCGATTTCCGGATCTGTGAACTTACAGGTCTCGGAAGAGGGGGCTTGGAGGATGCCTTTTGGATAAAGATCATCGGGGTTGATATGAGTGAAAGAAGAAGACGAAGAGGGTACAAAAGTAGTCGACATGTTGAAAGAAAATAAACAAGAGGAAAGAAGGATACCAGAGAAACGCCTGGATATGTTGTTATATAAGAGTTATAATCATCGCATATATAGGCGGCGTATAATTATGGTTTATGGATATTGAAGCGCCTGACACACGTCTAATCGCCTTCTTTTTTGCAGGGATTTGAAATTCAAAATGACAGCTGTTTTACACAATCACCCGCCATTTTGGGGGCAATTGTTAGGGCATGAAGTTTATGCTGAGGATCCTTAATCCTTGACTATCTTGTGGATAGTTTATCCTTGAGATATATTGGGATATAAATGATCAATGATGCTCGGTGTTATTTGTTTACTAATAATTGCATTTAGTATGGTGATGTGTTAGACAGGTATAACGACTTTAAGACGTGCAGGCATCAATTATCCTCATGGAGTATTCTCTAGCTGGAATATGGATCCAAGATCCTTACTCAACATTGCTACTAATGGACAATTTCGTATGAAGACTGATGTTTGAATATCAACAATGGTTCCTAGACCTGGTCCACCACTTATTTCGTTATTGAACGGCTACTATCACGTGGTCAATTAGCATGTTGGGAGAAGGTGGAAGACTAGCGAGATTATAGGAATAGTTGTTAGTTAGTTACTTATTATTTTCTTTATATAACCGAGTTGTGATCAACATTAGACGCACGCGCTCACATTTACACTCGTATTCTAGCTGCTAGCTCATCGGAAAACACACACATAGCTTTCATTGTAATCGTTGATCAACAACTCCAACCCTTGTAATCACCTTTTACTATTAATAAACTTGACGGTGATAGTTTTCACCGTCCGGGGGTTTTTTATGCCGGAGATTACTATAATCATGTACCATCCGACCAAAGATTACCTTGTTAATCCTTGACCGAAGCAATTCGACCAAAGATTACCTTGTTAGTTTTTGACCGAAGTAAAGATTATCGTAATTAAGGGTTTTTTCCCTCATGGTCAAATCCTTGTGTTCATCAAGATCTCAGTTATACAACCATTATTATCATGCTAGCACTACACCTCACCAAACAGATTTGGATATATTATCCTTAGCTGATATTTATCCAAAACACATACATACATACATACATACTTACATACATACTGTTAGCCATGATTATTACACTGAGGATCCTTTATCCTTGACTGTCTTTTAGATAGTTTATCCGTAAAACATATATCAGGATATAAAGGATCGACGATCCTCGGTATTATTTGTTTACTAATGATTGCATTCAGTATGGTGATGTGTTAGACAGGTGTAGCGACTCTAAAGACGGACTTGCATCATCTATTCTCACAGTGTATCCTATAGCTGGAATGTGGATCCAGAATCCTAATTCAACGTAACTAATCATCATGGATGAATTCTCTAGAAGATTGATGATTAAATAACACCAACGGCTATGAGACTCGTTCTTCCGCTTGTCTCGCTACTGGGTGGCTATTGGCACGTGGTCAAAGGTCGTGGAGCGGCTAAGTGGAAGACTTCCGAATAGATAGGAATTATTGTTATTGTTATTATCTTATTTATACGAGATACGATCGAGCTAGAAACACACATGTACTTACACACACACTAGAGCAGAAATTAATACTCTCTACTTACTAGCAAACTCTGTAATCTCGATAATATTCTCCACCACACTTGTAACAACCTTTCTTTCTATTTGTATAATCGACGATGATAGTTTTCACCGTCCGGGGTTTTTTGTGTCGGAGACCACGATAACCATATACTCATCAACCAAAGGTTACCTTGTTGATCATTGACTAAAGTGCTTCGACCAAAGATTATCCTTGACCGAAGTTATTTTACCAACGATTACCTCGATAAGTTTTGACCGAAGTAAGACTATCGTGATTAAGGGCTTTTTTCCCTCGTAATCATACCTTTGTGTTCACCGATATCACGCTTATACACTTGTCATTGTCAAGTTAGCACCTTACCTCACTTAACAGATTTGGATACTTGATCCTTAGCAGATTTTTATCCAAAACAATTTGGCTCCCACCATGGGGCAATTGGTGCTAGAATCCATATTATTCTTATCATTCTCAACTTTTTCATACCCATATCCATATCAATGGCCTCTAAATCAACCTCTGCTTCATCAACCATGCCGACTATGGTTCCTCTCTCATCGAGGACTTTGCCACCGATGCCTTTGCCAATCACGGGAACGCAACGGCCTGCTGCTGCTGGAAGCAAGATGCAACTACCAGTCTTCCAGAGCTCAAAAACCACTACTTCTACCCCGGTGGTTAGTACTAACAGTGATGTTTCATCTATGTTTTCGCAGGTTAAAGCATACATGGAGCAGCAGAACAAGACCAACCAGAGGATCCTCCGTGAGATAGAAGATCTCAGGAAGAACAAGAGGCCAGGTGAGGATCTCACCCCCTTGATGCCCAGGATGCTGGATTTCAGCAGTCCAGAATCCATGGCACAGTTCTCGCAAGGATCATCCATCCTTCAACAAGGGTCCATGGGTCAGCATGCTCAAGGATCCTCACTCTTTCAGCCAGGATCCTCTATCCTTCAACCAGGGTCCATGGGTCAGCAGGCTCAAGGATCCTCACTCTTTCAGCCAGGATCCTCTATCCTTCAACAGAGGCCCCTGAGTCAACAAGCTCAAGGGTTCTCGTTAGATCAGCCAATGTCATCTAACTTCCATCAGGGATCCATGGGTCAGCAAAGCCAAGGATCCTCATATTATCGACAAGAGTCAACCTTCTTTCCGCCGGGATCTACTGGGACGTATCCTCAGCAAGGATCCTTCTTTCAGAATCAAGGATCCTCATGAGTACAACAACAACGCTCCTCCGAAGTCCATGAAGGAGATATAATCCCCATGCAGACCATAGCTTCTGGAGGACCTACTGTAATTGCTGACTCCTCTTATCCCAGAAACTCATCTGGAATACCAAACTCCACCCAGCAGAGAGGTAATTGGTACGATCCTATATCTTTAAATACTAACCATGTTCCCATGCAGGATTCAGGAATCAACCAGGCCATGGCCAGGGAATTACAGAAGCTAAAGGATATGATATCCAGTGTCCCAGGAGTGATACGTCCAATCCCTGAAATACCGGAGGGGAGTCACAAATTATCCAGATTCGCTCCGCCCATATGTGATGCTGAAATCCCGAAGCGGTTTCAAACTCCCAACATGAAGACGTATGATGGGAGCCCTGATCCTGAGGAACATGTTGCCCAATATCGGGAGAGAATAGAAATTAATCTTGTTCCTGAGAGACTCAAAGAGGCTTGCCTTTGTAAAGGATTTGGAGCCACACTAACGGGACTTCACTAAAATGGCTGCTAACTCTCCCCCCTTTCTCGGTTACATCTTTCTCTCATTTAGTTAATTTGTTTAACACTCAATTTTCCTGTAGTCGGAAATTTGAGAGGTTAACCAGTGATTTATATCGTGTTATTTAGCCTAGTGATGAATCCCTTAGGGATTTCGTTACCAGGTTCTGAAAGGAAGCTCTAGAAATCCCAAACCTTGATATGACTACTGCTGTTGAAGCATTCAAGATGGGAATTCAAAAGAGCTCCCCTTTTTATGATGATTTAGTGATACCTCCATGCAGGACATTAGATGAAGTCAGAAGCAGGGCATTAAGATACATCCGCTTAGAAGAAGATAAAAAGATCCAGGATCGTCTCGGGGGACAAACGAATCAAGAAACTCCTGAAAAGAATAAAGGATCCTGGAATATGAACAACAATTCAAAGCCGTACGCCAAGTTTAACAATCAGAATGTACGGGCAGTTGAAGAAGGAGATGACGATGAAAACTATCCTTGCATCTCCGATTATTGTTTCTCTGTAGATACTCATGGCTTGATTTGTGCTATGAAGGATCTGGGAGAAAAAGCAAGGTGGCCCTGAAAGAATGAAAAGGTTGTCGTCTTCAAGGACAAGTCTAAGTGGTGCGCTTTTCACGAAGATTTGGGTGACGTGACAGACGAATGCATCGCCTTCAGGAAAAAAATTGGATACCTCCTGAGCAAGGGTCACTTTAAAGAACTCTTGGGAAGGAAGAAATCCAATATCCAGGATCCTGAAGATCTTCCACAAAAAGCAACACCGCCACCGTCGGATGCTCATGTGATCAACTTTGTCTCCATAGACTACGAATTGTTTAGAGATTCTTGTGCCGTAGCAGAGAGTCCTGTAGAAGAATTCGAGTTGGATAATGAGAGAAGACCACTCATCCCCACTACTCGAGTGACTGATCAAAGAATCTTTTTTAATTCTAGGATCCAGGATCCTCAACAACACAAACCAAATGTGCGAGCAGTTAATTTCATCACGGTAGGTTCAGACATATGTGGAACTTCCTTCTCTGCCGCAAAAAGATTCGCCAAGGAGATCAAGATGGATAACGGAGATCGTCCAATAGTGTCAACCACATTAACAACAGACAAGAGAATCTTCTTCAATGAGGTAGACAAGCTGAACATTCAGGATCCTCATCACGACGGTTTGATTGTTACTTTATTTATCTCTAACCATTATGTGCGCAGGATCTTAGTGGACGGTGGCAGCTCGGTCAACATAATCCAACATGATGTCCTCAAGAAGATGAACATACCGGATTCAGAAATCATTCCTAGAACATCGGTGCTGGTCGGCTTCAGTGGCGAAACTAAGAAGACATTGGGGGACATCAACCTGCCAATCTATATTGAAGGGTTAAATTCATATCAAAAATTTTTTGTTATAGATAACCTATCCTGTAGCAATGTTATTTTAGGTAGGCCCTGGCTCCATGGAATGAAAGCAGTAGCCTCAACGTATCACCAATGCATCAAGCTACCTACCCCTTGGGGGGTCGTGAAGATAGTGGGTGATCAAGCGGAGGCCAGAAACTACTATTCTTCATCAATGAAGCCAACAGCCAAGGAAATTATAGCATAGCAACTACAGCAACATCCTAGGGACGTGTTGGAAGCTCAGGAGAAAGACCTTAAAGAAGTATTATTGGACCCCAAGGATCCAGAAATAAAGGTGTTCCTAGGATCCAGTATCCCTAGTAAAATCGAGGAGGATATAATATCCTTCTTAGCACGAAGAAGATCTACTTTTGCCTTCAAACACTCGGACATGACAAGTATTTCAAAAGAGGTAATCACTCATAAACTCGGCCTAGATTTATCTATAAAACCCATCCATCAGAAGCGAAGGAAATTCGCTCCTGAGAGGAACAAGATCATACAAGAAGAAGTTGAAAAACTTCTTAAGGCCGGTATGATCAGAGAGGTTCAGTACCCTCGATGGCTAGCTAATGTGGTCGTTGTTTCAAAAAAGAATGGAAAGTGAAGGGTGTGTGTTGATTTTACAGATTTAAACAAGGCATGCCCCAAGGATCCTTTCCCATTACCACATATAGATGCCATGGTGGATGCAACGGCTGGACATGAAATGCTCACCTTTATGGATGCGTCCTCTGGATCCAACAAATTCAGATGGAACCATCTGAGCAAGAGGATACAATATTCATGACTCCAACCGGCATATATTGTTATACTGCTATGCCGTTTGGACTAGGAAATGCAGGAGCCACGTACCAAAGACTAGTCAACATGATGTTCAAGGACCAATTGGGCAAGACTATGGAGGTATACATAGACGATATGGTAGTAAAATCGAAGAAAGCATAGGATCACCTAAGGGACCTTGAGGAAGCATTAGATATCCTTTACCATTATAACATGAAACTATATCCGTCCAAATGCTACTTCGGTGTTAAGGCTGGAAAGTTTCTGGGATAGATGGTCACAAAGAGAGGAATTGAAGCAAGTCCGGAGCAGATCGAAGACATCGTCAATCTCAAGTCTCCTACAAATGCCAAAGATGTCCAGATACTCACCGGAAGAATAGCGGCCTTGAATAGATTCATCTCAAGATCCTCCGAGAAGTGCAAAGACTTCTATGATATCCTTAGAAAAAACAAAAAAATTGAATAGATTGAAAAGCATGAAGCTGTGCTTACAGCCCTGAAGGATTACTTATCCTCAGCTCCGGCGCTAACGAAGCCTGTGGATGAAGAATCCTTGTATTTATATCTTGCTGTCTCAGGAAATGCAGTGAGTGTCGTTTTAGTAAAGGATAATGAAGGTGAACAACATCCTGTCTACTATGTAAGTAAAAGTCTTCTAGATGCGGAGTCCAGGTATTCTCAATTAGAAAAACTAATTCTTGCACTTATTATGGCTTCCACTAAACTGAGACGTTATTTCGAAACTCACCCTATTATCTTGAGAACTAATTATCCTGTAAAGAATGTTCTTAGAAAACCAGAGTTGTCAGGTAGAATGGCTAAGTGGGCTGTAAAATTGAGTGCATATGATATCCAATACGAGCCGAAAACAGCAATCAAGTCTCAAGCTCCAGCGGACTTTGTGGCTGATTTCACTAGTGATCTACAAAAAGAGGCTGACTTAGAAGTCCAACAACTAGAAAAGACCAAAGATCCTTGGATACTCTTCACAGATGGAGCATCTAACGTGAGAGGAACAGGATTAGGGATCCTACTGAAATCTCCACAGGGGGACATATTACCCCAGTCCATAGCTTGTGAGTTCCAGGCAACAAACAATGAAGCAGAGTACGAGGCTTTAATCGCAGGTTTGCAATTAGCCAAAAGCATGAGGATCAGGTATCTCCGAGTTTGTGTAGATTCTTTATTGATAAGTAACCACTTTAACGGCTCGTATGCTGTTAAAGGTGAGAAACTAATGAAATATTTAGATATTGTGAAGGAATTGTCAAAATCCTTCAAAATATTTAGTATTACACAGGTACCAAGGGAAGAAAACGCTGGGGCAGATGCCTTAGCAAACTTAGCCTCATCTCTGAAGATTGCTGAAGATTTGAAAATCACAATAATCCACATTCTCTCGCCAGCAATAGGAGAACAAGAAGTTGGAAAGATAACAAATGATAAAGAAATCATGCTCTGGGATCCTTTATCCTCAAACAATAAAGGGTCATGGATCCATCCTATCAAGAACTATATTCAGACTGGAGAAATTACAGCCACAGAAAATTCCAAGTCCTTCAAACTCAAGGTATCCCAATATATTTTGTTAAATGATATGGTATATAGAAATCCCTTGCAGGTCCATATTTGAGATGCATTGAGGAACCTGAAATCCAAGAAGTGCTCAAGGATTTTCATGAAGGAGATTGCGGCAATCACACAGGTGGAAGAGCACTATTCTCCAGAATACTTAGAACTGGATACTTCTGGCCAACAATGAAGAAGGATGCGATAGAATATTCAAAGAAATGTGATGCTTGTCAAAGACATGCAAATATCCTTCATCAACCAGCAGAGCCTCTATATCCTATATCCTCCTCATGGCCTTTCATGAAATGGGGTATGGATATTGTAGTCAAGCTACCAAAAGCACCAGGTGGAAAGGTTTTTATGCTCGCTATGACTGACTACTTCTCCAAATGGATTGAGGCAGAAGCATTTGTACAAGTCCGAGAAAGGGAAGTAATATCTTTTATTAAAAGAAATATTATAACTAGATTTGGTATTCCCGCTGAAATTGTTTGGGACAATGGTTCTCAGTTTACTAGGAAAAGAACCACTAACTTTTGTGATAGTTGGGGCATCAAAATGATTACTTCCACTCCGGTTCATCCTCGATCCAATGGCCAAGCAGAGTCTAGCAATAAAATCATCATCAACAATCTAAAAAAGAAACTAGGATCCAAAAAGGGAAAATGGGATGAAGAACTTCCTTATGTTCTTTGGGCAGACAGGACAACTCCAAAGAATGCAACAGGCCAAACACTCTTCTCATTAGTGTTTGGATCAGAAGCAGTAATTCCCACAGAAATGGTGATTCCTACGGCAAGAACAAGCATCCGTGATCCTAAAGCCAATGAAGGAATCCTTCTTGAAGACTTGGATAGTGTAGAAGAACTCAGAGACCTAGCAAAGATTAGAATGGCAGCTTATCAACAAAGGGTAGCTGGGGCATACAAAAAAAATATCAGAATCAGAAGATTTCAAGAAGGAGATCTAGTATTAAGGAAAGCCTTCCAAAACACAACAAATCCGGCTAATGGGAAACTAGCGCCCAAATGGGAAGGACCTTATCAGATTGAGTCGGAGGCAGGAAAGGGGGCATATCATTTGCTCACAATGGAAGGCAATAGACTACCGAGAGCATGGAATGCTATCCACCTCAAGAAGTACTTTTTCTAATCAGGATCCAGTATCCTGAGAGGATATATTATCCTTAGAGAATCAAGGATCCTAAAATCGGTAATATCTATCTGATTACTTATTCATTTTGTATTCTTGTTATTCTAAGGATAATATATTTTTAACGTTTATCTTCTCCAAGTTTTTAAGTAACAATGCAGATTCTAATGAGAAGTTCAATGTCTAGGAGGTTGGCCACCTCTGCTTTACATATAAGGTACTTTACTATTTCCCTTGGCTTTGCCCATGATTGGGTATGACCCATGATGGTCATATCCCTAAGGTTTAAAGGTTTTCACCTTTCTCACGATCGCCAGTTGCGCACGATATCCGATGTATAGTCCGGGGCAGCGGGACCTGTACACGTTTAGTGGCTGACAATTTCGTTGTTTTCGGCTATATGGATGATCCTACGATATATGGTAGGCGTACCATTTCCAATGGTTTAAGGGGTTTTCACCTCTTCTCAAGGGCCTTGTCGCCAGTTTAATCTTAAGGCTTAAGGGGTTTTCACCTCTTCTCAAGGGCCATGTCGACAGTTTAACACTAGTTTATTGGGCTTGTCCCCGGAATATTTGTTGGGTTTGTCCCCAGTTTATTGGGCTTGTCCCCAGAATATTTGTTGGGCTTGTCCCCAGTTTATTGGGCTTGTCCCCAGAATATTTGTTGGGCTTGTCCCCAGTTTATTTTATGGGCTTGTCCCCAGTTGCACGGGCTTGTCCCAAGAATATTTGTTGGGCTTGTCCCCAGTTTATTTTATTGGCTTGTCCCCAGCTTAACGGATTTGATCCCAATTAATAATATGAATTATTTGCAGCGAATTTTCTAAGTTCTTACTGAAGATCGAGAAACTAAGGATCCCGGATCCTAAAACTACTCTTGTAAGGAACATTAAGAGTTCAATACTTCTGGTAACTTAGGTCTATCTAGACCTTCTGGTATGATCTTTATCTTTAAACTTAAACTTGTTATTCATTGCAATAAATTTGGGTATTCCGATTGGAAAGACTATTTTCTTAAAGTTATTTGAATACTAAAAATTTGTCTATCTTAAGAATACATTATACTAAAATTTATGATTTAAGGATATTCTTTTCTAAATATTTTCTTCCTTAAGGATATTTTATTCTAAACAATTTTTAAGGATATTTTATCCTAAAAACCTTTTACTTAAGAATATTTGTCAAACTATTAATAATGCTAAAAGTTATATATAACAAAATTTTGAAGATAAATAACATGTAAATAGTCAAAAGATTTATATATTAATTAAGATAAGCCCCTAGGACTTATCCAAAATTACCTAACCCGGACTTCACCATACGAAAAGATGGACCATCCATCCGGGTTAAGTAAAAGCTACTAATAGTTCATAAAGTGCAAGAAATTAAAAACAGGGGCAACAAAGGCTTCATCCCCACAAACAGAGGATCCCTCCACCTTTTTCACCCCCGCAGATTGTCTTAAGGATCATAGATCCTTTATCCTAAATACTATTGTTTAATACAGACCATGGAAATTGTTCATAAAAACATCAACACCAAATAAAAAAGTGGGCTCGGGCCTTGTCTTTATTATCCTTTATCGCCCACTTATGTTGCATCTTCTACCGCAGCATCACCTTCCCCCTAGCCAGCTTCAACCACCTCTTTAACTCCACTGGTCGCAGCCTCAGTGTTCTCAACCATCTCCTCGTCATCCTCACCACCAATGGTCGTCAAGAGCAGCCTTCCATTTCTCCACATCCCAGGCCGACCTGTCAAAAGCGGGATCACCAGCCTCCATCGCCATCTTGATCCGCGCTTGGAAGATCGACCTGGCAGCCCACACCTCGGCTTCGTCTATCGCTTGATCCACTGCCTCTTGACGTTGGGCTTCAGCTGAAGATATCTGATCCTCCAATTGTTTCTTCTTGCTCATCTGAAGGATAGTCTTCTCATAATAATCCCTCATCGCAATCACAGCCTATCAACAATTTTCATATCAAGATTAGGGACAATACTGGATCCTAAATTATTAAATACGAAAATACTTACGGAGCAGACAATGTCGTAATGAGTTTCGGGATCAGAGGATCTTTTCCTCTTGGAAGTTGTGGATTTGGCCCTAGTTGTGGCAGTCTTTGGCTTAGAGCTGGTTCCAGCCTTTGAAGCTTCCTTCTTGGCAGTAGGAGAAGTCACCATACAGTTGATATCGTCTAGGGAGAACTTGAGGGCAGACTTTCAAGATTTCTTGGTGCCTGTGGAAGAAAAATCGACAGATAAGTGTTCTATTTTATTCTAATTACTTTAAAATTATTAACTTACTTGACATGCTTGAATTTGAGGGGATATCACAAAATCCTTCAACAAATCGATCTTGAAAGGTTCTAACTGTGGTATCCAGCTCCAGGAACCGTTTTGCTTTTTCTTCTGCTCCAGGTAATTTGCTCAATGAAGCGAAGTTCTTAACTGCAGATAACAAGAAAGAATAAGGATTAAAATTGAAGAATAAAGGATCCTGCTATTCCATAAGGATCCAGGATCCTACCCTTCGTGACCCACGTTGAAGGAAGATCAGTTCCCCCTGGTATTGAATAGTGTTTTACGAAGAAAAACTGATTCCTCCACACGGAATCATTCAGCGTGGCTTTTGAAATCGGGTGTGGCTGTCGAGGTTTGGATTTGAAGATGTAACGAGTAGAATCGAAGGTAGTAAGGGTGTACGAATATGACAACTCCGGAAGGCCGAAATCGATTTTTTCCTCCTCAACGATTCTTTCGATAGTGCTAAGAACTCTCCAAATCATCGGCATAGCTTGTATGTAAGATATGCCGGTAGAATCAAAAAAGCTTTAGGTAAAAGGCGGAAAAGGGTATTTATAGCCAATAAGAAAGGGAGTCACCGGAAAACAGATCCACACTTTCGATTACACGTCGCTTCTGACACTGGATTCGTAGGGTCGGAATACGGTTTTCTAGGGAAATAATGTACGAAAATCTTCGACCTCGGGATCCGTAAGCTTGCAGATTTCGGAAGCTGGGCTGGTGAGTAGACCTTGTGGTTCCATTTCGGTTAGTTCGGAACCACCAGAGGACTGTTCAGAAGGTTTAGCAGGGGCCGGAGAAGAAGAAGAAGCGGCAGACATGATTAAAGAAAATAAGCTAGAAAGGTTGGAAGAATACCTGATGCGTCGGATGAATGCGTGTATATAATCAAAGATATAGGGCGGCATATATAGACGGTTATAATTAATCTTGAGGACCAAAAGGGTAAATATTCTGGCAAAACTGTCCCATCTATCAGTTTTCACAGCAGGTTTGAATTTCAAAATGACAGCTGTTTCACACAATCACCCGCCATTTTGGGGGCAATTGTTAGGCCATGATTTTTACACTGAGGATCCTTTATCCTTGACTGTCTTTTAGATAGTTTATCCGTAAAACATATATCAGGATATAAAGGATGGACGATCCTCGGTATTATTTGTTTACTAATGATTTCATTCAGTATGGTGATGTGTTAGACAGGTGTAGCGACCCTAAAGACGGACTTGCATCAACTATTCTCATAGTGTATCCTATAGCTGGAATGTGGATCCAGGATCCTAATTCAACGTAACTAATCATGGAAGAAATCTCTAGAAGATTGATGATTAAATAACACCAACGGCTATGAGACTCGTTCCTCCGCTTATCTCGCTACTGGGTGGCTATTGGCACGTGGTCAAAGGTCGTGGAGCGGCTAAGTGGAAGACTTCCGAATAGATAGGAATTATTGTTATTGTTATTATCTTATTTATACGAGATACGATCGAGCTAGAAACACACATGTACTTACACACACACTAGAGCAGAAATTAATAGTATCTACTCACTAGCATACTCTGTAATCTCGATCATATTCTCCACCACACTTGTAACCACCTTTCTTTCTATTAATATAATCGACGGTGATAGTTTTCACCGTGCGGGGGTTTTTTGTGCCAGAGACCACGATAACCATATACTCATCGACCAAAGGTTACCTTGTTGATCATTGACTAGTGCTTCGACCAAAGATTATCCTATTAATCCTTGACCGGAGTTATTTTACCAACGATTACCTCGATAAGTTTTGACCAAAGTAAGACTATCGTGATTAAGGGCTTTTTCCCTCGTAATCATACCTTTGTGTTCACCGATATCACGCTTATACACTTGTCATTGTCAAGTTAGCACCTTACCTCACTTAACAAATTTGGATACTTGATCCTTAGCAGATTTTTATCCAATACACATACATACATACATACATACAGGCATGCATGATGCATACAAGCATACACGCATGCATGATTGATGACTGTCGTTTGGGTCATGCAAAAACCTAAATAACCTAAGTAGATAGGGTAAATAAGGTGTCGTATCCACCAGGAGTATGTGATCAATGTAATCGTGTAACAGATTTCTAATATTATGAAGTAACAAATTTTAGTGCTGATCACACAAGCAAATAAGTTGGTTTTAATAAAGATTAAGCAAATTAACGAATTCAAGCAATTAACAAAGAAGATTCATCCCCGGGGTTCAAGAATGCAAATAAACAGTTTCTCATGCAGCCAGATTAATTATCACAAACTGACTTAAAATTGATTAGCGAGTTAAACTTTAGTCACCAACAGTCGCTAACACACGGCACAGGTTATCAAATGGTCCTTTCCAGTGTGACTCAATTAAGGGCAAATGTGTGCTTTTTTGTATTCAAACTAGTTGAACAACCCTATGAGCAATTACTATAGCAACCGACAAGCTAATCTTTCTGATCAATGTAAACCTAAACCGATTGAATGCACAGCAATACTAAATATCAAAACACATAGATCAATCAAAGACAATTACACATAGTATGTTCTTGGTTACAATCAAAACTGAAATAAATACAAACTTTACATCCAGGGAACGAATTGGAGCGATTAGCCGAGCCTCGACATCATGGAATCGTCAATAATGATGAAATGTAACATGTATATGATCTCGGCACGGTCTGGAATGATAGAATCACCTTCTCTAATCTTTGGAAATCGCCTTGGTTGATAAAAACGAAGTTATGACCGTCATGGAATGAAATTGATAATAACCCTAACTCTCCCGTCTACACACCCCATCACGATACGCGATGGGGTCTTCACTGGTCCATCGCGTATCGCGATGGACCCTTGGTTAACACTTCATTAAACATCCCATCGCGATACGCGATGGGTCCTCAAGCAAGCCCATCGCGTATCGCGATGGGTCTTGTCACCAGCAACCTTCATTTATCTTTCTCGTTTTGCGTGCTGGCATTACAACAAAGAGGGCTTTAGGACCTTTTGTGTGGGACGCTTGTAAAATAGGGTACTAAAATCAATTTGATAGGACAAATGAACTTTTGCGGTCCTTGTTGGTGCATGATGCCAGTAGTTCATGTATCTCGTGTCTATTGTGTCTGTAATCTTTACATTCTTCTTATGGTTCAATGAACGTGTTAGTTTTGGTTATGTTGTTAGCCAACTTATAACGTGGCGAAGTTAGGGACAACTTCGCCTAGGGTGTTAGGCGAAGTTGTCATGATATTTAAACCTAACTTCGGCCGTTTACTTTGGAACACTTCTTAAAACTAGGGTATCGGTGAAGATAAATAGCTTGGCGAACTTAAGAGTCAGCGAAGTTAAGAATCAGCGAAGTTAAGAGTCAGCGAAGTTAAGAGTCTGCGAAGTTGAGCGTCAGCGAAGTTGCCCCGTAACAAATTTAGCTTATAACTTCGCCATAAGCGAAGTTAGTGTGAGAGCGAAGTTATATTAACTTCCCTATCTACTGTTCACTGAATACTTTTTGGTTTAATTTCATATTTCGTTTAGGTTAAAGATGACTTCGATAAACATCAATGAACGGGTGAAGATGGAAGTTGAAGCGGGCTCAACAACTAAAGCTCCAACGTTACTTAAAGACACTGATTTTGTTGCATGGAAAGACGGATTTGAGTAGTACGTGCAATATGAAGATGCCAAGATGTGGGTATGTATTCAAGATGGGTGTATCCCTCCAAAAACCATGTTCGAAGGTAGGGAGCAAATTAAAAAGTATAATAAGATGGAAGATGATGAAAAGAAGATGTATGAGGTCGAAAGTAAGGCCCTGGCAGCAATAACAATGGCACTACCTCAAAAGATTCTACACACGTTAAGAAAGTATAAGTCCGCTAGAGAATGGTGGGAAGCATTAGAAAACCGCTTTGAAGGAAACGTGGGAATTCGAAACTCAAAGTCCAAATTGTTGAAAAATCAATTCTCGGTGTTCAAGTGCTTTAAAAATGAATCACTTGATGACATCATCACAAGATACTATCACTTGATGACAGAATTGAACAACTACTCCATAGAGTACACGAAGGGTGAAATTGTAGAAAAACATTTGGATGCTCTTCCACCAAAATGGGAGATATACACAGTTTTGATGCGAGAAGATAATGAGTTTGAGACCTTTGATTTGGAAACGGTGGTCAACAAGTTACATAATTATGAGCTTAGTATGATAAGAAAAGAGACTCCTACTGATCAGGTTCAGGATCCGGGAATGTATGGGCTAAAGGATCTCCAAATTCAAACTCTAAATCAGAATCGGCTGCTTATTACTCCGGTGGTGAATCAAACTCTACCAAGATGGTAAAGTGGTGATGAATATGGACGGAGATATATGCTTTGTAGTTGGTGGAAGTAGTTCTTCAAAAGCTTAACCAACAGTCAGTAACTCATCCACTAGTTCTTCGAGTGTAAATTACTCAAAGATGCCTATGAGTGTAAAATCTGCTAAACAACAATTTGCTCTTTATGCCTCTTTCTTCGCGTCTTATGAGAATTACATCAAAGGGATGATAGTTGACCTTGAAACCTTGGATGAAGACTATGATTAGATAGATGTTGATGACATGGAATAAATGGATATGCAGTTGCAAATGGCGATGATAGTAAGAAGGGTAAAAAGATTTATGAAGAAGACTTGAAGAAAGTTCGGGGAAGAGAGAACGGGATTTGATAAGTTAAAGGTTCGTTGCTACAACTGTCAAAAAAATGGACACTTTGCAAGAGAGTGTACAAACGAAAGAGTTGAACGGAGTCAGAACAGGACTACTCAACAGAATGGGAACGAAAATGTTATTGAAGCAAAAGCAATGGTGTCTCGACATAATGGTGGGTATAATTGGAACATCAAAGTTGAAGAGGTGATTGAACAAGCGAATATGGTGAATATATTGACGGGAAGATGTGACAACGAACCAATGGAGGATCAAGCATACATGGCAGAAGTGAATGACCAGCTATCAGAAGTATGTTCGGAATCTCAGTGTGAACAATGTGAGAAATTCTCTAAACAATTGAACGTCTTAACTGATCACTATGTTATTTTGGATAAAGAATTAAAAATGTTAAAAGAGGAACATCACTATTCTGAAAATAAGGAAAATAGTTACTCGGTAAACATAAAAGCTAGTGAAAAAGACATAAGAAGCCTTAAGGCCACTCTAGCTGAGAAAATAAAAGTCATTGATCTAAGCTATGAAGTTGTGGAAGAAAAGACTAAACTTATAGCTGAAAAGGATAAACATATAGCTGATTACCAAGTAAAAGTGGTGGAATTAAATATGAAACTTGAACAATTTAGGAATTCTTCAATGATGCTTGATCATGCCCTAAGTGTTCAACGTTCCCCTATCAATAAAGGAGGAATTGGCTACAATGAAGTTCCACCACCTTTCAATAATAATTACACTTACAATCCCTGTAATCAGCCATCTGATAGTGTCGAAACTGATCAAACTGTAATGGGTAAAATGAAAGTCAATGTGATACCCGTTAAAATCCAGAATAACAATACTGACGGTAATATAAACGAATCAGTTCAGAAAACTTCTCCTGTCGCAAGTCAAGACTCAAATTCTGAAAAGTCCGTTGACTCTGTCAAGATAGATGATGACGTTGTGTTGCTCAAACTGGGGGAGAATTATGCTTTTGGTGAAAAGAAATCTTCCTTACACTCATTTGTTCCCCCCTATGTGAGACAACCTGTCAGTAACACAGCCTCATCTTCTGCTGCAACTCCCGAAACGGATGTTCGGATGGACACTAATTGTCTAAACAGGAGTTGTTTTAGATGTAACAAGATCGGACACTTAGTCAATAAATGTCCACTAAAAATAAAGAAATTTAAAAATATGAGGCCGACTAAAACTAAGAATAAAACGAACTTTAAAACTGGTGCCGGTAAGAATTCTAACGCATCCAACTTTAATCGTTGGACAAATTCAAGATTTCAAAGAAACCAACCTCATTTTTTTCCAGTTAATTATAGAAATGGGTAATTTTGAATCCATTAATGCTAGAAGCTCAAGGATGACTAGATAGCCTCATAATTAATTTTCTAGAAATCTTCCATTCAGGTCAAATAGAAACTTTCCTCAAAGGAACTTTACGCAACCAAGGAGTTGGATGCCGTTTAACAGGTTTGATCAACCCAAGACCAGCAGGTCTTGGGTCCCTCCTTTTTAATTCGTTTCTTTAACTGTGCAGGAACAGTCGAACAGGGCTGTGAACAACGTGTGGGTTCTCGACAGTGGCTGTCCCCGGCACATGACAGGTAACAAGAAATTGTTACGTGATTGGAAAGCTGTTCAGGGAGGAAGGGTTAGTTTTGCATGAGAAAGTGCAGGAAAGGTTACTGGAATCGGTACTGTTACTAATGGGAGAATCAAGTTGGAAAAGGTCAATTTCGTGGAAGAGTTAAAGCATAATTTTCTGAGTGTATCACAGATCTGTGACCAAGAATATACTTGGCACTTTACAAAGGATGAGGTACTCGTGCTTTATCCTGGTTTCAAGATTCCTAAAACTTGGGTTGTGATGAAAACTCCAAGAGAGAAGAATACATATGTGATGGACATGAGGTCAACCGAGATGGCGATGGAAGAATCATGTTTCTTGTCAAAAGCAACAGAGTCTGAGTCGGAATTGTGGCACTGAAGGATGGGTCATATCCATCTACGAAAGATTAACTACATTTTAAAGAATGGGCTGGTACTTGGGGTTCCTTTAAAGAATTTCAACTTTGAAGATCAATGTGTGTCATGCATGAAAGGAAAGTAGCACAAGAAATCACATCACTCCAAACTGGTTAACTCAATTGTCAAACCTTTGGATTTTCTTCACATGGATATGTTTGGTCCCATAAATGTTAGAAGCCTGGGTGTAACGTCATATTGCTTGGTTGTGACTGATGATTACTCACGTTATTCATGGGTTTATTGTCTAAAAAATAAAGATGAAACAGTGCATTTGGTAATTAACTTGATTACCAAAGTGGAAAATATTGTTGGGGGAAAGGTCAAGTTCATCAGAAGCGACAATGGCACAGAGTTCAATAACTATCAAATGGAGATGTTTTGTTTGCAGAAAGGGATTGAACATCAGTTTAGCGCACCATATCCTCCGCAACAAAATGGAGTCGCTGAAAGGAAGAACAGAACTCTAATCGAAGGCGCCAGGACTATGCTGACAGATGCTAAAATTCCCGTGGTATTCTGGGCTGAGGTTGTTGCCACGGCCTGCTTTACCTTATTTAGATTTTGCAGACACAGAAGAAAGGATGGCAACTCTAATCCTGCTCGATGATGATGAGAACGTTATGCAACGTCCACAGTGTGATAAAAACCAACCCACCGTGTCAAGTTCTGTTAAAACTCCTACTATCTCAAGTGATGATGACTTCTTCAATCCGTTTCACACTCAACACAACTCAGATGAAATTCTCCGCATCTTGGAGAAGACTTAGAAGTTGGTCCCGTTCAAACCACTATAATCCACCGAAATCATCCCTTGGAGAACGTGATCGGTAATCCTTCCGATGGAGTACAAACCAGTAGAAGTTTGGAGGAAAACACATGTGGGTATGCAAGCATTAAGGACACTGGTATCACGAATGAATGCTTGTATGCCTGCATCATCAGTCAAATTGAACCAAAGAATTATCAGATGGCATTGAAGGATAGCTCGTGGGTAGAAGCCATGCAGGAAGAACTGGCTCAGTTTAACAAGATGGAAGTTTGGCAGTTAGTTGAAAAGCCGCGAGATGTGAATGCTATCGGTACGAACTGGGTATTCAAATTCTAGAGAGATGAGAAAGGAGTAATCATCCGGAACAAGGCAAGGTCAGTAGTCAAAGGATTTAACCAACGAGAAGGAATCGACTACAATGAAGTGTTTGCTCCCATGGCAAGACTAGAGGCAATTCGTCTTTTCTTGGCCTTTGCTGCACACAAAGAGATGAAGGTGTTTCAGCTTGATGTGAAAAGTGCGTTCCTAAATGGCAAGGTTGATGAAGTGGTATATTGTAACACCCCGTAACCGCAGCGGAAACGTACACGGGATGCAACAGACACATCTGATATCAACAGCATTGCTTATAAAGAAAATACCACTACATTAATTTATATCATATTACATTGTTGCTAATTCGTTACTGTCTAGGTGTTACACACGAGTTTTACCGATAAGACATTAATATATTCATTACAAAATATAGATCAGCAAGCTTCCAACAAGTAGCACAGATCATCAAGCATATTTCAATCATTCCAACTTGGGCATACCTAGAAAACATGTAAGAAAACGGGTCAACTACGAATAGTTGGTGAGTTTCACTAATTTAAATAAACACTGACAGATCATTTTAATAACCATTTATTAGCAATGAAATTATGCTGGGAACTATGTTACCCCAGAACAATAATAACCTCTGGGAACTACGTTACCCCAGAACAATAATAACCCCTGGGAACTACGTTACCCCAGAACAATAATAACCCCTGGGAACTATGTTAACCCAGAACAATAATAACACCTGGGAACTATGTTACCCCAGAACAATAATAACCTCTGGGAACTATGTTACCCCAGAACAATAATAACCACTGGGAACTATGTTACCCCAGAACAATAATAACCTATGGGAACTATGTTACCCCAGAACAATAATAACCTCTGGGAACTACGTTACCCCAGAACAATAATAACCCCTGGGAACTATGTTACCCCAGAACAATAATAACCCCTGGGAACTATGTTACCCCAGAACAATCATAACACCTGGGAACTATGTTACCCCAGAATAATAATAACCTCTGGGAACTATGTTACCCCAGAACAATTACACACGATAAACAATTTATATATTCTGTGCATCAAACATATATATATAAATATACAAGTGTTTCCATACGATCGGTATGTACTTAAATGCTTTAATAAAGACATGTTTTTCGCCCCGGGAAAATATTTAGAAACAGTTCAGTAAAAAGGGGCTCGTGAAAACTCACCTTTTTGTGAGTCGGTGGGTAATACAATGAACAGCTACGTGCCTGGATCTGTAATATAATATCTAGTCGTTACAATATAATTCCCGTAAATTAAATCTATGTCAATCGGTACGTCTGGGGACATTGTTAACCCAGTACTGTACTCGATCCGGGGACAATGTTGACCCCGTGACACTTCTAAGGACTCAGATTGTGACATTGCTTAGAGTTGACGGTCAAAATTATCATTTTTATGATTTCCTTGATTTGCGTGCCTAGCACGGTTATCCGTTTTTAGTTTCAAAAATGAGTTTATTCACACTTAATCCAAAAATGGTGTTTGACTGTTAATTTAGTTAAAGTGATGAAATTAGAGCTCGGTTTGGACACCCCGTTTGGCCGCGGGGCCCGTTTCCGTCATTTAGGTGTCGGAAACAGTAAAATCGGGTGAAATTACCCAAATCATCCGAATTATTTTCGGATGATTTTCTTTTATTTAATTTACTTAGTATTATGAAAATGGTCTATTTTTAGGTTTTTATATACCAGTCAGCTCGCTTATGCGAGTATTGCCGGTTTACAAGTTTTAAGCTTTAAAAATTTGTTTTTATGTCCTTTTTAGCACAAATAATTACCCGTTTAGTCTCGGGTCTTGAAATTTTGCACAAAACTTATTTTGACAGTAATCAATTTTATAAAAATTTTCCAGATTTATTTTTTTATATTTACATTTATTTATCTATTTTTAAACATTATTAAAACACTAAATATGTCAAAAATATCAAAAGACTTTAGAAAAATCCCAAATTTTTCCGGGATGATCCCTGCCATCCTCATAATTCCCTGGAATTTTTCCAGAACCCAAAACTCATTTTTCAATTCATTTTCACAAAAACCGAGCTAGAAAGCCCTAGAACTCGTATTTTCATCTTTTATCCAAAAATTACCAAAAATTCACAGATCTCATATTTTCATGTGTAGATCATCTCTGTGAAATTTTGTGACCCGACTCTAAGCACGCTACAATCTGTCCAAAATAACTAAATCACACGAAAACCGAACTATCTTGTGTTTTCTAGCGTTAGATCGCAAAGATCTTGGTTTCTAGCATTTGCTAGCCACTAGATACAACACTTACAAGCACAATAACACTATACCAAGCAAGTTACACCAACAATCAACCATTTCTTTCATAGTGTCGGTTTTGATATAAAAACAAAGGTTTTAACCGTAAAAATCCGTTCTCGACTCTTTTTACTCATTTCTTGGACCAAGATCCCTTGTATAACATGTATACATCTCTTGATCATGCAAGAGTCGGTTTCATCTCGGGTTTTCACCCGTCTTTCACATGGAAAACTCATTTTACAAAATTTCAACCGTAAAATTTCATTCTAAACTCTTTTAACTAATTACTTGGATCAAGATCCTTTGTATAGCTTGTATACATCCCTTGATCACACGAGAATAGGTTTCATCTCGGGTTTTCACCCATTTTTCACATGAAACCTCCTTTTCTCAAGATTATAGAATTAGAAACAAGAATCAAGCATTAAAAACATGTTTATACCTTCAAATCTTGGTAAGACTCAAGAAGATTGGATGAATGTGGATGAGAGTTGAGAGATTTGAGAGAGTTTTTGTTGAAAAAAAAGAAAATGAATTGATAATATGCCACCATAGGGCCGATCGGTCCACCTTATGGGTGGGGTGGGACCCACACATCCATTCTAGGCCACACATTCGGATTACGCAATCCGGATAATGTTGTGGATAATCTGGTTCAGTTCGTTTCTCGTTTAAACTCGTAATTCGGCTTAAAACGAGCCTAAAATGGTTGTTTTTCGGGTTAAAATAAAATTTACATAAAACTGATTTAAATCTTTTAAAAACTTAACCCATGACATTAAATGACTTAAAACATCGTATTGTCGGTATTTGTGCATCTTTTTCGGTTTGATCGATCGTCTCTTGCTTGGGTTGATGTTAAAGGTTTAGTTTATCGTACCGACGTACTAATAAATCGAAGTCCTTTCTCTGTGCTATAATTCACTTATCCCGAAGCATTAATACTTCGAAAACATCACTAAACATTATATGCTTCGTCTATAATGTAATTCCCGATTCGTTCGGGTTTCAATAATCGTTCATTGGTTAATTGTAATTCCAATACGATTCACTATATAATTGAGTATGATTCGTACTATGAATCATATATACTTGTATACACGTACTATAACTCATATAATCAATACTAAATGACACGTAAATAGTATATACCGGCTAGGGTATACCTGGATTTGCCGGAATCGTTACATTCTCCCCCCGTTATAAAAATTTCGTCCTCGAAATTTTACACGTCAACTACTTCCTTTTGAGGAAATAGGTGGGGGTATTTCTTCCGAAATTCATCCTTTCGTTCCCAAGTAAATTCTGGACCTCGTTGCGAATTCCATCTAACTTTGACCAACGAGATCTTATTGTGTCTAAGTTGCTTGATCTTACCGTCCACTATTTCAATGGGCTCCTCTACGAAGTTGAGCCTATCACTTATTTGAACACCCTCTAAAGGTAACACCGCTGTCTCATCCGACAGACACCTTTTCAAGTTCGACACGTGAAACACGTTGTGAACTGCACTCAGTTCATCAGGCAGTTCTAATCGGTATGCTACCGGACCGATTTTTGCAGTGATGTCAAATGGTCCAATGTATCTCGGGGCTAATTTCCCCGCCTTTCCAAATCTAACCACACCCTTCCACGGTGATACTTTCAAATATACTTTTTCACCCTTCTCAAATGACAACGGTTTTCGACGGGTATCGGCATAACTCTTCTGCCGATCCCGTGCGGCTTTCAGGTTGTTCTTAATTTCAAGAATCTTGCTGGTCGTCTCCTGGACCAGATCCGATCTAATGACCTGCGAGTCACCCACTTCAGACCAGCAAAGTGGTGATCGGCACTTCCGTCCATACAAGGCTTCATAAGGTGCTGCCTTTATACTGCTATGGTAACTGTTATTATAGGAAAATTCAACGAGTGGGAGATGTTGATCCCAGTTTCCCTTAAAGTCCAGTACGCAGGCACGAAGCAAATCCTCCAAAGTTTGAATGGTCCTCTCAGACTGACCATCGGTCTGAGGGTGGTAAGCCGTGCTTAGGTCAATACGTGTTCCCAATGCTTCTTGAACAGCTTGCCAAAGTTTGGAGGTGAAATGGCTATCCCTATCGGAGATGATCGAGATGGGGATGCCATGACGAGACACTATTTCATTTATATAAATCTGCGCAAGTCTCTCAGTGTTAAAAGTATTCCTAATCGGAATAAAATGTGCCGATTTGGTTAATCGATCCACGATTACCCAAATCGCATCATGACCTCGGGGTGTCTTGGGGAGATGTGTCACAAAATCCATTGTGATCTGCTCCCACTTCCATTCGGGAATTTCCGGCTGTTGTAGCATTCCCGAGGGTTTCTGGTGCTCCACCTTAACTCTCGCACACGTCGTACACTTGCCGACGTATGTGGCTATATTCTTTTTCATACCTGGCCACCAGTAAAATTCTTTCACATCCTTGTACATTTTATTTGATCCCGGATGTATGGAATATTTTGATTTATGTGCTTCGTCCATGATCAAATTACGAAGGTCGTGAAGGGTCGGAATCCAAATCCGATTTTTGAAATAGAGAATTTCGTCCACACGCTGTTCGAAATTCTTCTCATTCCCGTAAAGTCCTTCTTTATCCAATTGGTCCTCTTTCAACGCCTCGCGTTGAGCGACTCGAATCAAATCTGTAAGGTTCGACTGGACTATCATTCCCAACGCTCGCACGCGTAGTGGCTTAACTCGATATTTCCTACTCAAGGCATCGGCTACGACGTTAGCCTTGCCGGGGTGATATCGGATATCACAGTCATAGTCACTAGGTAACTCGACCCACCTTCGTTGTCTCATATTCAGTTCTTTCTGATCAAATATGTGTTGCAAACTTTTATGATCAGTGAAGATGGTGCACTTTGTACCGTAGAGATAGTGCCTCCAGATTTTAAGTGCAAAGATGACTGCTCCCAGTTCTAGGTCGTGAGTAGTGTAATTTTTCTCGTGAACTTTTAGTTGTCGCGAAGCATAGGCTATAACCTTACTATTTTGCATCAATACGCATCCTAACCCTTTACGGGATGCGTCGCAATATACAACAAATCCATCGTCTCCGTCGGGGAGACTTAAGATTGGCGCTTGGCACAATCTTTGCTTTAGCGTTTGAAACGCCGCTTCCTGCTCTTCACCCCAATCATACCTTCGATCCTTTTGGGTCAGCAGGGTTAAAGGTTGGGCAATGCTGGAAAAATTCTCAATAAATCGACGATAGTATCCAGCTAAGCCTAAGAATTGGCGGATTTCTTTTGGAGATTTAGGTGCTTGCCAATTCTTAATTGCTTCAATCTTACTTGGATCGACGTGTATTCCTTGATGATTTATAATGTGACCAAGGAATTGCACTTCTTGTAACCAGAAGTTACATTTGGAGAATTTTGCATACAACTTCTCCTGGTCCAAAAGTTCCAAAATTAACCTCAAATGACGCTCGTGTTCTTCTTTACTCTTCGAGTATATCAAAATATCGTCAATAAACACGATGACGAATTTGTCAAGATAGGGTTTACAGACTCGGTTCATGAGATCCATGAACACCGCTGGCGCATTTGTTAGTCCAAAAGGCATAACTAAAAATTCGTAGTGGCCATAGCGAGTCCGAAACGCGGTTTTTGGGATATCCTCCTCCTGAATTTTAACTTGGTGGTATCCCGATCTAAGATCAATCTTTGAGAAAT
Source organism: Bidens hawaiensis (assembly GCF_021521415.1). Classification (NCBI taxonomy): domain Eukaryota; kingdom Viridiplantae; phylum Streptophyta; class Magnoliopsida; order Asterales; family Asteraceae; genus Bidens; species Bidens hawaiensis. The sequence goes on along the minus strand of NW_027491128.1, from coordinate 1,375,420 downwards.
AGCTCGCACCTTGTAGTTGGTCGAACAAATCATCGATTCGGGGAAGAGGATACCTATTTTTGATGGTTAATTTGTTCAATTCCCTGTAATCAATGCACATTCTAAGGCTTCCGTCCTTCTTTTTCACAAATAGTACAGGTGCACCCCACGGGGAATAGCTGGGACGAATAAATCCCTTATCCAACAATTCCTGCAACTGGTTGGATAATTCTTGCATCTCGGACGGTGCAAGTCTGTAAGGGGCCTTAGCAACAGGGCCAGCTTGAGGTAACAGATCGATTCTGAATTCGACCTGTCGGGTTGGCGGTAATCCAGGAAGTTCCTCTGGAAAAACTTGTGGGAATTCGCGCACCACGGGAATATCGTCCACCCGTTTTTCCTCAGAATCAGTGGCCGTCAGGCTCGCTAGATACGCCACACACCCCTGACGTATATATTTTAACACCTTGAGATGGGATATGAATGGTATCATGGTGCCAGATTTTTCTCCCTGCACTAATACCTCCTCGTCATCCGACACCCGGATCTTGACGGTTTTCTTTTCACAGTTTATTTCTACCTTGTTGCGTGCTAACCAATCCATTCCCACTATCACATCAAAACTACCCAGTTCTACCGGTAACAAGTCAATCAGAAAGGATTGTTCGTTTAGAATAAAAGGACAATTCCGCACGATTTGATTGACTATCATGGTCTTACCGTTAGCGACTTCTACGGTATAGGGTTCTATGGTTTCACCAATAGGAAGGTTTGCTATCGAAAGGAATCTAACGGAGACAAAACTTCTATCGGCGCCTGTATCAAATAGTACAGAAGCGTAATGATCAGAGACGAGGAATGTACCTGTCACTACGCTGGGGTCCTGGCGTGCTTCGCTCGCCCCTATCACGAAAGCTCGGCTTCTCGCCGGGTTGGACGACGATGCCTGACCCGTGGGTTGTCTCCCGTTTCCTCCTTGGTTCAGTTTCGGGCAGTTTCTTTTGAAGTGATCCGTGCTGCCGCATTCGTAGCAGGCACGGCTAGTGGTCACCATTTGGTTTCCTTGCGGGTTTTGCTGCAGGGCTGGTTGGGTCCTAAATGGTTGAGCATGAATTGGTTGCGGTTGTCGATTTAGGTTGTTCAGGTTTGTCCTACATTTTGGTGCTGTGTGCCCAATCCTGCCGCACCGGTGGCACACCACCTCTTTGCGCACGCCACCATGGTGGTAACCACATTTCCCACACTTAGGAAACGTTCCCTTTTGCGGTTCTTGCCTTCCGCCCGAACTAGTCATAGCGTAGTTCTGGGCAGTGGGTCTAGCCCGTTTACCTTGCTGCTTCTCCCGGATCCTATTGTCATACGTACCTCGCTTTCCCCCAGCAGACTCTCCTGTCACCTTTAGTGATCCACTCCTTAAGAAATCATACGTGACAATACCGGCCTGTGTCACTGCACCCTCATACGTCTGGTGTCCCCCCGCGTTAACTATACTCCTCACTACTGGAGTTAGTCCCCAAATATAACGCTCCACCCTTTTTGCCTCTGGGGTGACCAACCATGGTACTAATCGTGACAGCTCATTGAACCGGTTTGTATATCCCAAATGATCCGCCCCCTGCATTTCCAGGTTCCACAACTCATTTTCCAGTTTCTGTAATTCATTCTTTGGGCAGAAATGTTCCAAAACGAGAGCCTTAAGCTCTGTCCAGGTCATGCGGTTTGTCGCCGCCTGACCTCGAGTCTGTACTATGGTGTTCCACCATGTCAAGGCATGGTCGGTGAATGTACAAGTGGCGTACTTAACGACACAATCCTCGGGACAGTTGCTAATATTCACCACTGATTCTATTTTCTCTATCCATTTGACTAACCCATTCGGTCCTTCAGACCCGCTAAACTCTAATGGCTTGCACAACATAAAATCCTTGATCGAACATCCCCTGGATGTACGAATTGGTTCAGTACGGTTTGTCTCTACCGTAGGTATAGGGCCATTGCTGTCAGTAACGACCACCCTAGGCGGTGCGTCATTACTCGGAATAGTGTTATCATTCCTTGGGGGATTAGCATTTTGTTCCCCGTCATTATTTATTGGCGTTTGATTGCTCGGAGGGGTAGGATTGGTCGAGTTATTAATACTGGCGGCGATGCGCGATACTATATCCGGTATCGCCGCCTCCAACCGTTGAGCAATCAAACGGCTCACATCTACTTCCGATGTTTTCGTTGATCGTTTCGGTGCCATTCTACACAACATCAAGAAATACATATAATCAATACCATCTCAAATTATAAAACACAATACATATTTCAATCATTAGTAAACATTGATACATATTACACAACATCAGTTTACATACCTTCCAGTCAACATTACACAACTAAGTTTTAATACAAGGGCCCTATGTCGGTATCATCTAGACATAACCCGTAAAAGGGTCAGTGCTTGAATGATACCCAAAAGTATCTATAAAGATATGCCCCAAAAGAGACCCACCCTAGGGGCCAGTGGTTGTATCATAACTAAACAAGATTCACTCCGTGTTAGTATCACCACTAACTACTTACACAGAGTATAAAAAAAATGGTCCCTGTCTATCCCCATCCAAACATAACTACTAAACACGGTGGTATGCCCACCACATCATCACTGCCACCAACGCCACCACTACTGCCATCACCCCCCGGAGCCACGCCTCTAACCGCTGAACCATCAATAGGGAGTACGAGCACTCCCTTGTCAACCGGTCGATTGCATACTGGCAATCCAGTATGCGGTCACCAAGGTACACCCGTCTCTGTACCCCCACGGTCAGGGCGGCTGAGTGCTCATTTACTTGCTCTGTGAGCACTCGTAGCCAGGCTGCCGCATCCCGCTCCTGTCTCGGAAGGCCCCAGACAGGTAGAGCCATCGGCTCGGGCTGAGATGAGGACTCTCCCCGACGAGTAGCAGGTCGGGGTGGGGGAGAGGTCGGTGGGACACGCGGAATGCTGATCCGCGCCGTAAGGCGGGGACCAAATCCCGGAGGGACAGAGGTGGCCTGCGGTGCGAGTGGAGTAGGGGATCTGACGATCCGGGCCGGGGAGGACTGGCTCGAGCTCCTGTGACTCGCCTCGCTAGGCTCGGAGTCGGATGACACGTGTAAGCTCCCGGAGTTTCCGGGGCTAACCTCCTCCGGATCCTCCTCTACTGATAAGCTATGCGGGCTTGACATTTTTACCTGCACACAAGTTAATAAGCATATAGTTCTTTCCATAGTGTAATTCATAATCAAATTAATACATACTTATTTATACAACTTTACCACATAATAATATTATCATATATTTACACATATGTTGCCAATTTTACCTATTTAAAGTTCCTCGTGACTTCCCCTGAATTCTCCCGTGCAGACAAGTCTGTTATTATGTTCCGGACCATAATAACTCACTTGTCCATCCAAGTTCATCCAGATCCCGTCACAATAAATTATTAGTTGATATTCAGATCCTATAATACTTGAGCTACTGGTTATATTTTAGGTATCTCTTTCAGACATCCTAATTCTTTATAACCAATGGCTCTGATACCAAGTTCTGTAACACCCCGTAACCGCAGCGGAAACGTACACGGGATGCAACAGACACATCTGATATCAACAGCATTGCTTATAAAGAAAATACCACTACATTAATTTATATCATATTACATTGTTGCTAATTCGTTACTGTCTAGGTGTTACACACGAGTTTTACCGATAAGACATTAATATATTCATTACAAAATATAGATCAGCAAGCTTCCAACAAGTAGCACAGATCATCAAGCACATTTCAATCATTCCAACTTGGGCATACCTAGAAAACATGTAAGAAAACGGGTCAACTACGAATAGTTGGTGAGTTTCACTAATTTAAATAAACACTGACAGATCATTTTAATAACCATTTATTAGCAATGAAATTATGCTGGGAACTATGTTACCCCAGAACAATAATAACCTCTGGGAACTACGTTACCCCAGAACAATAATAACCCCTGGGAACTACGTTACCCCAGAACAATAATAACCCCTGGGAACTATGTTACCCCAGAACAATAATAACACCTGGGAACTATGTTACCCCAGAACAATAATAACACCTGGGAACTATGTTACCCCAGAACAATAATAACCTCTGGGAACTATGTTACCCCAGAACAATAATAACCTATGGGAACTATGTTACCCCAGAACAATAATAACCTATGGGAACTATGTTACCCCAGAACAATAATAACCTCTGGGAACTACGTTACCCCAGAACAATAATAACCCCTGGGAACTATGTTACCCCAGAACAATAATAACCCCTGGGAACTATGTTACCCCAGAACAATCATAACACCTGGGAACTATGTTACCCCAGAACAATAATAACCTCTGGGAACTATGTTACCCCAGAACAATTACACACGATAAACAATTTATATATTCTGTGCATCAAACATATATATATAAATATACAAGTGTTTCCATACGATCGGTATGTACTTAAATGCTTTAATAAAGACATGTTTTCCGCCCCGGGAAAATATTTAGAAACAGTTCAGTAAAATGGGGCTCGTGAAAACTCACCTTTTTGTGAGTCGGTGGGTAATACAATGAACAGCTACGTGCCTGGATCTGTAATATAATATCTAGTCGTTACTATATAATTCCCGTAAATTAAATCTATGTCAATCGGTACGTCTGGGGACATTGTTAACCCAGTACTGTACTCGATCCGGGGACAATGTTGACCCCGTGACACTTCTAAGGACTCAGATTGTGACATTGCTTAGAGTTGACGGTCAAAATTATCATTTTTATGATTTCCTTGATTTGCGTGCCTAGCACGGTTATCCGTTTTTAGTTTCAAAAATGAGTTTATTCACACATAATCCAAAAATGGTGTTTGACTGTTAATTTAGTTAAAGTGATGAAATTAGAGCTCGGTTTGGACACCCCGTTTGGCCGCGGGGCCCGTTTCCGTCATTTAGGTGTCGGAAACAGTAAAATCGGGTGAAATTACCCAAATCATCCGAATTATTTTCGGATGATTTTCTTTTATTTAATTTACTTAGTATTATGAAAATGGTCTATTGTTAGGTTTTTATATACCAGTCAGCTCGCTTATGCGAGTTTTGCCGGTTTACAAGTTTTAAGCTTTAAAAATTTGTTTTTATGTCCTTTTTAGCACAAATAATTACCCGTTTAGTCTCGGGTCTTGAAATTTTGCACAAACCTTATTTTGACAGTAATAAATTTTATAAAAATTTTCCAGATTTATTTTTTTATATTTACATTTATTTATCTATTTTTAAACATTATTAAAACACTAAATATGTCAAAAATATCAAAAGACTTTAGAAAAATCCCAAATTTTTCCGGGATGATCCCTGCCATCCTCATAATTCCCTGGAATTTTTCCAGAACCCAAAACTCATTTTTCAAGCCATTTTCACAAAAACCGAGCTAGAAAGCCCTAGAACTCGTTTTACCGAAAAGCCCCTTTAGACTTCTCCAACTGAGCTCAAATTTTGTGTGTGACTTTTATATGTTATATAAAGCTTATCCTAAATTTTTCAGAATTTTTCATCAAGTTTAGCTATTTTTCATCATTTTTGGCCAAAACCGAGCATTAAATTCACCAAATATTCATCTTTTATCCAAAAATTACCAAAAATTCACAGATCTCATATTTTCATTTGTAGATCATCTCTGTGAAATTTCGTGACCCGACTCTAAGCACGCTACAATCTGTCCAAAATAACTAAATCACACGAAAACCGAACTATCTTGTGTTTTCTAGCGTTAGATCGCAAAGATCTTGGTTTCTAGCCTTTGCTAGCCACTAGATACAACACTTACAAGCACAATAACACTATACCAAGCAAGTTACACCAACAATCAAACCATTTCTTTCATAGTGTCGGTTTTGATATAAAAACAAAGGTTTTAACCGTAAAAATCCGTTCTCGACTCTTTTTACTCATTTCTTGGACCAAGATCCCTTGTATAACATGTATACATCTCTTGATCATGCAAGAGTCGGTTTCATCTCGGGTTTTCACCCGTCTTTCACATGGAAAACTCATTTTACAAAATTTCAACCGTAAAATTTCATTCTAAACTCTTTTAACTAATTACTTGGATCAAGATCCTTTGTATAGCTTGTATACATCCCTTGATCACACGAGAATCGGTTTCATCTCGGGTTTTCACCCATTTTTCACATGAAACCTCCTTTTCTCAAGATTATAGAATTAGAAACAAGAATCAAGCATTAAAAACATGTTTATACCTTCAAATCTTGGAGAGAACTCAAGAAGATTGGATGAATGTGGATGAGAGCTGAGAGATTTGAGAGAGTTTTTGTTGAAAAAAAAGAAAATGAATTGATAATATGCCACCATAGGGCCGATCGGTCCACCTTATGGGTGGGGTGGGACCCACACATCCATTCTAGGCCACACATTCGGATTACGCAATCCGGATAATGTTGTGGATAATCTGGTTCAGTTCGTTTCTCGTTTAAACTCGTAATTCGGCTTAAAACGAGCCTAAAATGGTTGTTTTTCGGGTTAAAATAAAATTTACATAAAACTGATTTAAAACTTTTAAAAACTTAACCCATGACATTAAATGACTTAAAACATCGTATTGTCGGTATTTGTGCATCTTTTTTGGTTTGATCGATCGTCTTTTGCTTGGGTTGATGTTAAAGGTTTAGTTTATCGTACCGACGTACTAATAAATCGAAATCCTTTCTCTGTGCTATAATTCACTTATCCCGAAGCATTAATACTTCGAAAACATCACTAAACATTATATGCTTCGTCTATAATGTAATTCCCGATTCGTTCGGGTTTCAATAATCGTTCATTGGTTAATTGTAATTCCAATACGATTCACTATATAATCGAGTATGATTCGTACTATGAATCATATATACTTGTATACACGTACTATAACTCATATAATCAATACTAAATGACACGTAAATAGTATATACCGGCTAGGGTATACCTGGATTTGCCGGAATCGTTACATATATGTCGAGCAACCTTCGGGTTTTCTTTACCCAGACTTTTCGGATCATGTGTACAAGCTCAGTAAAGCTCAATATGGTCTACATCAACCTCCACGAGCTTGGTATGCAACTCTGTCTGACTATTTGCTGGAAAATAGGTTTGTGAGAGGAAAGATCGATAGTACCCTTTTTGTAAAACGGAATGGGGATAATTTTCTTCTCTTCCAGGTCTATGTGGACAATATCATCTTCGCAGGCTCAAAAATTTTTATGTGTCAAGAGTTTGAAGCGGTTATGAAGAAAAGGTTTGAGATGAGCGCCATGGGTGAATTAACTTTCTTTTTGGGGTTACAAGTAGATCAGAAAAGGGATGGAATGTTCATTCATCAAACTAAATATGTTCATGATGTGCTTAAGCGTTTTAAGATGGAAGAAAGCACCTTGTTTGACACTCCAATCTGTGTCAACCACAAACTAGGTGCTGACTCCGAAAGTGATGAAGATGTGGATCCCACTCAATATCGAACTATTATAGGTTCTTTGTTGTATTTAACTGCTTCTAGACCTGACATTATGTTTGAAGTTTGTCTTTGTGCTCGTTTTCAGGCTAACCCAAAGGAATCGCAAATTAAGGGAGCGAAGAGGATTTTGCGGTATCTTAAAGGAAAGCCTAAGTTGGGTCTCTGGTATCCAAAAGGAGGAAGATTGGTGTCTTGGCAGTGCAAGAAGAAGACCTCTGTAGCCATATCCACCTGCGAAGTAGAATACATGGCGGCATCGAACTACTGCTCCAAGGTATTATGGATACACCAACAAATGCGAGATTATGGTCTGAATTTCACTCAAACTTTTATTTGCATTGATAATACTGCTGCTATCTCAGTAACTAACAATCCCGTTAAACATAGTAAAACAAAACATATTGACATTCATCATCATTTTATACGTGCTGAGAAGAAATTAATCTTGCTTGAAAAGGTTGATTTACCGGATTACTCTGCCGATCTTTTTACAAAAGCGTTTGACCGGTCCCGTTTTCAAAACCTTATTGAGCTTAATGGGATGATGAATCCCGTGTAACCGTGTTCTTTTTAATGTTAAAAAAATCACTATCGCTGAGAATTATGTCGGTAGCTGAAGTTTGAAGGACATATTCTTGAATAGTTTGGTCCTTGCATCTACTTGTAGACTCAAAGGATAGCCATTAACCTAATAACCGAAAGCAACTGGGCGGTTTATGATGAGTTTTTATTCCTTCACTGAAAATTATGTCGATTATACTTAGTTGGAGGGACACATATCCATATGTGGTTGGTCCCACTAATCCACTAGATTTTTAGGATAGCCATTTACCTAAAGACTTAGAAATGATCGGGGAGTCTGAATATAAATTTTTTTTAGAGAAGTGATATACTTTTTCAATCTATAGCTTCTATGAAGCTTCTAAATTGGTGTTAAAATGAAAATTGATCCAGCCTTTGGAAAATGATAGATAAACTGATTTTGTATGCCTAACGGGTGAAGTTATTAGGCCTAAAAGACCTTAGGACATTCATTGTTTGGTACGGTAGTTTTCCATGGTGCATAAAAGTTAATGTGATACACATTAAATCTGCTCGATTTTCTGTGGAGAGTCATTTTGATTCGTGCATGTCTCCATATATATCTTTCCGAATGATAGGCAGAAAATTGATTACCCAGTCATACACTAGCCCGTGGGTGTCTTGATCCCGGTGAATATTGTGTTCTCTTACTGTAGTGATCCAAATTCAGGACTTGCAGGTTTTTGTTACGATTCTACTTAAAAAAATTTATGTCTTATTGCCTTTGTAATTCATTAAGTCAAAAACAACAAGGATAAGGCACCAACTGAGCATTGTGAAAGCTAAGTGAAAGGATTGTAAAGTCGACTCATATGTACGGTTTTCGATCAGATACTACGGGTCGAAGTCAAGTCGGGGTGATCTGGGGAAAGCCAAATACGCCTTGAGAATAGATAGGAAGCATCACAATTCCCTAAGTGATGTCCATCTAAATTTTGAGCCTAATTGAACCTAATCCGTATTAGAGAAGCAATGAAAACCATGCTAAGTTTCATACATGCCTGTAACCTGTTCCTCTATCTCATAATAACGCTGAACATGTATCCTTGGGACAGCCTCTTAATCAGTATGATTTCTGTTCAGATCTTTTCTTAAACATACAGGATATTCTGAAAGACTGAAATTTAATCTCGTCTTTTTATATTCACTTTGTTTTGTATTTGTCACACCCTCAAAATCCACTAACGGAGTTTTACCGTCAGAGGGTGTGAACTAACAGGATCGGAATCATTAGTTATAATCAAACCATAAGAACGTTTAAATGAAAATAAGTGCGGAAGCGTAAAAACCAAAAGACAAAAGTTGCGTCACGCAGGACGACTTAAAAACCCAAGTAATAATAGTTAAAAACATGTTTGCATATCAGAATGTTCAAAAACCATGCATGATCCTACACCGCGCGCCCGCCTCGGCTACCTGAGAATAACATACTAAAAGTGTCAACACGGGGTTGGTGAGTTCACAAGTTTATATCAATAAAGCGTTACGTTTGCGTTCAGCGTTTTGCGTTCAGCGTTTAGCGTTTTGCGTTACCAGATAGTGTTATGTCAATTATATATCTATAGGTAGCTAGCCTATAAAACAAGTATTACTAAGTGTTCGACACCGAAGCTGACTGTTTATCATTTGCCTTGCCACCAGGTCTATCCCGACCATGGTATGTGTTTAGCCAAGATTACACCCACTCGACCTCCAGTCGAGTTTAGCGTTGGGTGGGGTTTGTCAAACCCAGTAGTACTACTCAACAATGACTCGCTATTATCCAATATTAAACGGTTCGATGTGAATGAAGGACTTTAGTTATTGCGTTTGCCACTTAGTCTTTACAAGTGATATATAATATATATTAACAAAATCTTAAAAGCGTTTCCGGAGTATGTTATCTCCCCCAAGTGAAAAGCGTTTGAAAACAGTTTAAAAGGGGTAAGTGAACTCACTGTTTGCGAAGAAATTCCCAAATTAAATCACCAAGTGATGCGCGTCACAGAAAACTCTCTCTAGCGTTCTAAAACAACAAGGAGATTTTCTAAGTGTCGGAACTATTATCGAGTCTCTAGACTCGGCACATAATACCTATGCACACAACATGTTTCGTGTTTCGTTTGGGAATCGTGTGTGACTTTTACAAGTGTATTTTTGATACGTTACATGTGTGAGCAACTATTCACGTGTCATGTATTCATGATGTACGTCACTAGCAATTACTTCCCGTAAGGGCAATTTGGTCAATACATAACAGTTAACTAGCAATTATTCCCCGCAAGGGAAATTTGGTCAAAACACGACAACTATTTAGCAAGTATTCCCCGCAGGGGCAAATTGGTCAAAACATAACAATTAACTAGCAATTATCATGTTTCATGCATTTTCACAAAATTCAGCAGCTAGTTTCACCGAGACAGAAATTCTATTTGAAAGATTGTACTATTCCACCGATCATAGCATCTCAATTAATTTACCAAAAATCATCACTAAAGCATGCATGTGTTAGGTTTCCAGAACATATTTTATTTTATTTTTATTCCACATAGATTTCTCATAATGATCAAAACACTACAGCAAGCTCATAACAGTCAAATTCATGCGCAGCAGAATGTTATTTGAAATTCCCGTTAAATGAAAAATCTAACAAATGCAAGACCACTTGGGTTATGTTTCTAACTCAATAACTCAATAACTCAATAACAAATGCAAATCATTCATATAACATTCTAGACACTATAAACACTACCCATGCATATCAATTACACCATACATACATGGTTAGGGTTTTATTTGAATTCAAAATCAAGAACACATCAATTAACATGTAATAATACCAATTCTAGTTATCATATCACAATCAATCCATCATCAAATCAAGATAAAACATATGAACACATATACATATGAAAATCGGACCTAGGGTTTGCAATTATACCTTCAAAAATACCAATACAAGCAATAGGAAGGTAGAGGATGGCTAGAAACGGATGTAGGATGCTTCAATTGTGAAAAACCAAGATCAAAACCAAGTGATATGTGTGTGTATGTGAGCCGATTGTGAGGAGAGCAATGGAGGGGGGCTGCCGTCGACTTAGGTGAGGGAAAGAGGGAGGGGAGTTAGGGTTTTATAATATTATTAATAATAATCATGTTACATCTAGGTCCCTCCACTTTCAAATGTTATCTTTCTAGCTTAATTAACTAGTTCTAGCACATTGAGTTAACGTTGATAACAATGTTATCACATAACACATAAGTCTAACACATAATTATCACATAATTATTGTTTTGACGTTTTTCGTTTATTCCTCAATTGTTTGCGTCAACTCGTTTGCGTTTCGGTGCAATTCCCGAAAGACTACACATGTAGTAAGTGTTAAGCGTCATTTAAACCCTAGTTTAAATGTAATGAGATGTGCATTATAGATTCAGTGATCTTTAAGTTTGAATTGACGGAGTTGAGTTAACGGAGTTAACCTGAAATTGACGATTGTCACATCATTCCCATGTTAAAGAATTTTCGTCCCGAAAATTTGAGTCAAGTCGTGATGAGTGTCTGAAAAAGTAAGAAAAATTTTCAGTTTGTCATATCATCCCCTAGTAGAAAGAAATTTCGTCCCGAAATTTAATTCATACCTCCGGTGATTTCTGACGGTTTGTCGGGTTTTGCGATTTTCTGTGTTTGGTCAGCCCTTCAAAAAGGTGAGGATACTTTTTCATCATTTGATCCTCGCGTTCCCACGTGAATTCCGGTCAACGTCTCGAGTTCCAACAAACCTTAACGATTGGAATCTTGCTGTGCTTGAGTGTTTTGGTTTCCCAATCCAAAACTTCGACTGGTTCTTCAATGAAGCGTAGCTGTTCATCAACTTGCAGTTCGTCCAAAGGGACTACTTGGGTTTCATCAGATAGGCATTTCTTCAAATTGGATACGTGAAAAACATTGTGTACGCCACTGAGTTCCGTTGGTAGGTCAAGTCGGTATGCCACCGGACCAATGCGCTCAGTTATCCAGTAAGGACCAACGTATCTTGGGTTGAGTTTGTTTCGCTTCCCAAAGCGAACCACACCTTTCCAAGGTGAGACATTGAGTAACACTTGGTCATTCACTTGAAATTCGAGAGGTTTTCGGCGCTTGTCGGCGTAACTCTTTTGGCGATCTCGTGCTGCTGCCATGCGATTTCGGATTTGAACAATCTTTTCCGAAGTTTCGAGTACCAGTTCTGGACCAGTGATTTGGCTGTCACCCACCTCTGCCCAGCAGAGAGGTGATCGACACTTCCGTCCGTACAGTGCTTCAAACGGCGCTGCTTTAATACTTGCGTGGTAGCTGTTATTATACGAAAACTCTACCAAAGGTAAGTGAGGTTCCCAACTTTTTCCGAAATCCAATACACATGCACGCAACATGTCCTCTAAGGTCTGAATAGTTCGTTCACTTTGCCCATCCATCTGAGGATGGTATGCTGTGCTCATATCAAGACGTGTGCCTAGGGCATTCTGTAGCGACTTCCAAAAGTGCGAAGTGAAACGGGAATCTCGATCAGAAATAACTGAGACAGGCACTCCGTGTCTAGACACTACTTCCTTCATGTAGACACTAGTCAACCTTTCCATTTTGTCCGATTCCTTAATCGCCAAAAGGTGTGCCGACTTAGTCAACCGATCAACAATCACCCAGATGGTATCGCATCCCGTCGGTGTCTTAGGTAAACCCGTGATAAAATCCATTGAGATGTGTTCCCATTTTCACATTGGAAGTTCCGGTTGTTGCAGCAAACCAGATGGTTTTTGATATTCTATTTTGACTCTGGCACAAGTCAAGCATTTGCTCACGTAGGTGGCAATGTCGACTTTCATGTTCGGCCACCAGTAAAGTGCCTTTAAGTCATGGTACATTTTATCTGAGCCAGGGTAGATAGAATATCGGGACTTGTGTGCTTCGTCCATCACTAGGGTTCTCAACTCTCCGTATCGTGGAACCCAAATCCGGTTCTCAAAATATCGGACCTCGTCCGATCTGGTTTCAAGTTGCTTGTTCATGCCCCGCATGAGTTTCGATGGAAGATTATCATCTTTCAAAGCTTCGAGTTGCGCCTCGCGAATCTGGTCGGGTAAGTTTGCATAAATCGTGAGTTGAAATGCTCGCACTCGTCTGGGTTTATCTGTTTCTTTTCTACTGAGGGCGTCGGCCACTACATTGGCCTTGCCAGGGTGGTACTTGATGGCACAATCATAATCTTTAAGCAGCTCGACCCAACGACGCTGTCGCATGTTCAGCTCCTTCTGATCGTAGATATGTTGGAGACTCTTGTGGTCGGTGTAAATGGTAAACTTGGTACCGTACAAGTAATGCCTCCATATCTTAAGGGCAAACACCACAGCTCCGAGTTCCAAGTCATGGGTCGTGTAGTTCTTCTCGTGAACCCGTAGTTGTCGAGAGGCATAAGCTATAACCTTCTCGAGTTGCATCAGCACACAACCGAGACCTTGTATCGATGCGTCACAATGTACCTCGAAATTCACTGTTCCCTCGGGTAGGGCTAGAATAGGGGCACTACAGAGTTTGGTTTTCAACAGTTGAAAAGCGGATTCTTGCGCGTCTCCCCAATTGTACTTAGTACCCTTGTGAGTTAAAGCGGTGAGGGGTTGGGCAATCTTTAAAAATCCCTCGATGAAACGCCGGTAGTAGCCGGCCAGTCCTAGGAATTGCCGCACCTCAGTCGGAGTCTTAGGCGCTTCCCAGTTTTGATGGCCTCTACCTTACCGGGATCGACATAGATACCGTTCTCGTTGATCACATGTCCTAAAAAGTGAAACTCGCGAAGCCAAAATTCGCATTTCGAGAGTTTTGCGTACAGTTGTTCCTTCTTCAACAGTTCCAGAATCACCCTTAAGTGTTCCTCATGGTCAGCCTTGTCCTTGGAGTAGACGAGAATATCATCAATAAACACAATCACAAACTTGTCGAGGTACGCCTTGCATACTCGATTCATGAGATCCATAAATACGGCTAGTGCGTTAGTTAAGCCAAAAGGCATAACCGAAAACTCGAAGTGACCATACCGTGTTCTGAAAGCCGTCTTTGAAATATCTTCCTCGCGCACTCTAAGCTGATGGTAACCAGATCGCAGATCGATCTTCGAGTAGTAACTCGATCCTTGGAGCTGGTCAAACAGATCATCAATTCGGGGTAAAGGATAAAGGTTCTTGACTGTCACCTTGTTCAACTCCCGGTAGTCGATGCACATGCGGAAAGTCCCGTCCTTCTTTCTGACAAATAAGACAGGGGCTCCCCAAGGCGATGAGCTAGGTCGGATAAAACCCTTATCCAACAAATCTTGCAACTGAGTGGACAGTTCCTGAAGTTCCGCCGGTGCGAGCCGATACGGGGCTCGTGCTATGGGTGCTGCATCGGGTGTCAACTCGATTTGGAATTCGACTTGTCGTATAGGAGGGAGTCCAGGCAAATCCTCCGGGAAAACTTTCTGAAAATCTTGCACAATCGGTATATCTTCAATTCGCTTCTCCTCCGCGGGTTTCTCAACAATATGCGCCAAAATTGCCGGATGACTCTTTCGTAGATACTTCTGCGCCTTCAAGAAGGTAATGACGCTGTTGGTCATGCCGCTTCTCTCACCTCGGATCGAAATGATCTCGCTGGAAGGGGTAGTAATGTGGACTATCTTGTCATAACATATAATCTTAGCTCGGTTCTCGGATAACCAGTCCATGCCGACAACGACATCGAAACTACTAAGCGTAAAAGGAATAAGGTCAATATCAAAAACATGACCTGACAGTTTTAACTTACATCCCGCAAGTACATGAGTCGTTACTATAGTCTTACCGTCAGCTAATTCAACAGAAAATTTAGCATCTAACGGAGTTGGAGTTAAGTCTAAGAGTTGACTAGAGGCTTTCGACACAAAACTCCTATCAGCTCCAGTGTCAAACAATACAGAAGCAAAACAATCGTTCACAGGGAACTTACCAGTCACCACGTACGGATCATTGCGGGCTTGACCCGACCCAATAACAAAAGCTCTTCCTTTACCATTGTTTCCACCACCACTGCCACTTCCATTACCTCCATTGTTGTCGTTCTGTTTCAGCTTGGGGCAGTCTTTCTTAAAATGTCCCTCTTGTCCACACTCAAAACATCCCTTGGTTGTCATGGGTGGTTTAGGAGCACCCTTTGCCGCAAGGTCTCCTCTACATTCCTTTGCCTGGTGACCCATCTTTCCGCATCTCTGACACTTGACACGGTCACATAGGCCGGCATGATGATAGTTGCACCTGTTGCACTTCGGATATTTCCCAGCATAGCCGCTCGAACCCTGCCCGCTACCGTTGTTATTATTGTTGTGACTCTGATTGTTGAAGCTCTGAATGGGTTCGGGCTTACGGTAGTGGTGTTGCTGTGGGGAGTTCGAGGATGAGGATCTGGTGTTGTCAAAATTTCTCTTTCCGCTGCTCGGGTTGCTGTTGCTGTTGTTGTTGTCAGTGCTCGGGTTGTCACGGGCTTTAGTGGTTGAACCCCTAGGTGGTAGCGCACCTTGGGTCACTGCTTGATCCGTTAGTTTGTGAGCTAACCGAATCGCATGTTGAATCGTGGCTGGTCTGGAAGACGTTACCATGCCCTGAATTTTCGGTGCTAACCCATCAATATACATTTCAATCCTCTTACTCGGCGGATCCACCATCCACGGACACATCACAGCTAACTCGTGAGAACGGGTAGTGTAAGCTTCGATTTCTGAACCCACCATCTTCAATGACCAAAACTCAGATTCCAAGTTTGCAATCTCCTCTCTCGGACAGTACTCTTCTCGCATCATGTTTTTGAACTCCTCCCAGTTCATCGCGTTAGCCAGTTCCAATCCAAGAATCTGTACGTTTGAATTCCACCAAGTGAGAGCAGAATCCTCAAGTGTTCCAGCAGCAATTTGACCCTACTGGCAGGGGGGACAATTACACATCTCAAACGCCGATTCGGCCTTCTCAGCCCAACGCAGGAAGCCTATAGCTCCCTCAGTGCCCTTAAACGAACTAGGCTTGCAGTCAAGGTAATTATTGAAGGTACACGTTCCAAATGGACCTCCAGCTTAGTTCTGAACATGTGCGGCTAGAGCGACCGCCACATGGTCGTTCAGCAGAGTTTGGAGTTCTGCTGCAGTCAAGTTGATGTTACCACGTCCGTGTCCAGCGTTTCTTCCTACCATTTCCTAGAATCACAGCATAAAATGTTAAACATGAATTTTTCTTTCATATGTAACACGCCATACATGTAATAAAAAGAATAGGTAAGAAAGAAATAAGAAACAACATCACATCACAACCATATATTAATCCAAATAATAATTCATGATTAAAACCATTGTATTCGCTACAAAGTATTTTAAACCAATCCTTAAAATCATAGAAAATAATAGTTTGGATGAAGACAACCCCTCCATCTAGGTGTTATCATCACTAGATGTCATCATCTGAGGACACCTCTGAGTGTGCCTCCTCCTCTGCCGGTTCTTCCTCCGGTTCTTCTTCAGGTTCCTCCTCGGGATCTTCCTCGGGATCCTCCTCAGGCTCTTATTCGGGATCTTCTTCGGGTTCCTCTTCAGGCTCTACCTCAGGCTCTGCCTCAGGCTCTGCCTCGGGCTCGGCTGCGTTCTGAGCAATTTGCAATTGTAAGACATCGCAACGCTCTAAAGCTATCTCGGTTCGGGTCCTTGCTACTTGGAGTTGCTCTTGCAAGTCTATCATCTCGGCTTGCATCTTTCTCATGATCTTCATCTGTTGATCACTAGCCTCTTGCATTTCCTTCATTGCCGCTGTCATGCGGGAAATTTCCTCCTTAGTCTCGGTTCCATCTTTTAACAGTCCGGAAACTTTCGCTCTCGTATAGCGCATGTAACCAACATCACGCTCTAAGTAAGAAACAACAGATGCAAGCACACGCTCTACAGGTTCGGTTATGGGTGGTAGGGTGTTGGGGTAAGCAGGATGGTTCGGGTGAGGTAGCGGGGGAACTTGTTCGCGATAAACCATACGCCTAATCATATTTGGGTACCAATCCCAACTAACTTCGTTTTCGTACATGCCTCCGGATAAGCGGTACCTCTTCGGTGCAGGAGCTTCGAGTTCCGGGACTACTCGGGGTGGCGATGAGGTAGGTAACTGCGGTTCCTTCCCATGCGCATGAGTCATCGGATCAGATGATGATGAGGGTGGCGTCGACATCCCTACAGGTAAGCCGTGTATGCGCGCGTATGAGTGAAAGAGGTAAAGAGATAAGATAACAAAGACTACACAAATCTATGCAGTGCGTATCATTATAACTAATGGGTCGTCGCTGTTATAGTCTAGTATGTATGCAATTTCTAGTTCGCTATAACCAATGGCTCTGATACCAATCTGTCACACCCTCAAAATCCACTAACGGAGTTTTACCGTCAGAGGGTGTGAACTAACAGGATCGGAATCATTAGTTATAATCAAACCATAAGAACGTTTAAATGAAATAAGTGCGGAATCGTAAAAACCAAAAGACAAAAGTTGCGTCACGCAGGACGACTTAAAAACCCAAGTAATAATAGTTAAAAACATGTTTGCATATCAGAATGTTCAAAAACCATGCATGATCCTATACCGCGCGCCCGCCTCGTCTTCCTGAGAATAACATACTAAAAGTGTCAACACGGGGTTGGTGAGTTCACAAGTTTATATCAATAAAGCGTTACGTTTGCGTTCAGCGTTTTGCGTTCAGCGTTTAGCGTTTTGCGTTCAGCGTTTTGCGTTACCAGATAGTGTTATGTCAATTATATATCTATTGGTAGCTAGCCTATAAAACAAGTATTACTAAGTGTTCGACACCGAAGCTGACTGTTTATCATTTGCCTTGCCACCAGGTCTATCCCGACCATGGTATGTGTTTAGCCAAGATTACACCCACTCGACCTCCAGTCGAGTTTAGCGTTGGGTGGGGTTTGTCAAACCCAGTAGTACTACTCAACAATGACTCGCTATTATCCAATATTAAACGGTTCGATGTGAATGAAGGACTTTAGTTATTGCGTTTGCCACTTAGTCTTTACAAGTGATATATAATCTATATTAACAAAATCTTAAAAGCGTTTCCGGAGTGTGTTATCTCCCCCAAGTGAAAAGCGTTTGAAAACAGTTTAAAAGGGGTAAGTAAACTCACTGTTTGCGAAGAAATTCCCAAATTAAATCACCAAGTGATGCGCGTCACAGAAAACTCTCTCTAGCGTTCTAAAACAACAAGGAGATTTTCTAAGTGTCGGAACTATTATCGAGTCTCTAGACTCGGCACATAATACCTATGCACACAACATGTTTCGTGTTTCGTTTGTGAATCGTGTGTGACTTTTACAAGTGTATTTGTGATACGTTACATGTGTGAGCAACTATTCACGTGTCATGTATTCATGATGTACGTCACTAGCAATTACTTCCCGTAAGGGCAATTTGGTCAATACATAACAGTTAACTAGCAATTATTCCCCGCAAGGGAAATATGGTCAAAACACGACAACTATTTAGCAAGTATTCCCCGCAGGGGCAAATTGGTCAAAACATAACAATTAACTAGCAATTATCATGTTTCATGCATTTTCACAAAATTCAGCAGCTAGTTTCACCGAGACAGAAATTCTACTTGAAAGATTGTACTATTCCACCGATCATAGCATCTCAGTTAATTTACCAAAAATCATCACTAAAGCATGCATGTGTTAGGTTTCCAGAACATATTTTATTTTATTTTTATTCCACATAGATTTCTCATAATGATCAAAACACTACAGCAAGCTCATAACAGTCAAATTCATGCGCAACAGAATGTTATTTTAAATTCCCGTTAAATGAAAAATCCAAAAAATGCAAGACCACTTGGGTTAGGTTTCTAACTCAATAAGTCAACTTACAGAAGTGGAAACAACCCAATTGGTCTCGTAGTTCATGAGATATAATATTTACAAAACAACCTAACAGCAGGTCTAACAACTCAGCTTTGCACAATGTTTTTGTAAAATCATAAAGGTTAACTTTTACACGTCCAAAAATTGCAAATTTATATTCTTTAGAAACTAGACTCAACCTAGTTTACGTTAGTATCAATTATCTCAACAAATTTTCTCATTTACACCCCGTTACAGTCAAATGAACATCAACAACACAATCTGTCCAGAAACTGTTTGCATCCAAACTCAACATATTAACTATTTATGGACCGCAAATCATTCATATAACATTCTAGACACTATAATCACTACCCATGCATATCAATTAAACCATACATACATGGTTAGGGTTTTATTTGAATTCAAAATCTCGAACACATCAATTAACATGTAATAATACCAATTCTAGTTATCATATCACAATCAATCCATCATCAAATCAAGATAAAACATATGAACACATATACATATGAAAATCGGACCAAGGGTTTGCAATTATACCTTCAAAAACACCAATACAAGCAATAGGAAGGTAGAGGATGGCAAGAAACGGATGTAGGATGCTTCAATTGTGAAAAACCAAGATCAAAATCAAGTGATATGTGTGTGTATGTGAGCCGATTGTGAGGAGAGCAATGGGGGGGGCTGCCGTCGACTTAGGTGAGGGAAAGAGGGAGGGGAGTTAGGGTTTTATAATATTATTAATAATAATCATGTTACATCTAGGTCCCTCCACTTTCAAATGTTATCTTTCTAGCTTAATTAACTAGTTCTAGCACATTGAGTTAACGTTTATAACAATGTTATCAAATAACACATAAGTCTAACACATAATTATCACATAATTATTGTTTTGACGTTTTTCGTTTATTCCTCAATTATTTGCGTCAACTCGTTTGCGTTTCGGTGCAATTCCCGAAAGACTACACATGTAGTAAGTGTTAAGCGTCATTTAAACCCTAGTTTAAATGTAATGAGATGTGCGTTATAGATTCAGTGATCTTTAAGTTTGAATTGACGGAGTTGAGTTAACAGAGTTAACCTGAAATTGACGATTGTCACAGTATTACTATATTTTCTTGTTTTGACTGTGTTTAAAATAAAGCTTTGGTTGCTCGTTTTTTATCGCTTTCTAAAACTAACTTCGTTGTGGCGAAGTTGTACATCAGGCGAAGTTAATCTCTTAAACCCTGGGTTTTTCTCTAAACTATAAAAGGACTCATAGGTCAAATTTGGTCAAACCATATTCTCTTAAACCCTCGGCGAACTTACCCTCTGAATCTACCTCATAGTAATCCGATTCTCGTCCTCTTATAAGGTTCGGCAGCCCCTATTGGTTCATAATTTATACTTTTTGTTTGTTAATCAGTTCCACAATGTCTGATTTTAATCTTTTTTCTTAATAAACCCTAAAAAACACTAAGTCTCATCGGATTGAGATTGTTTCGGTGATATCTGGACATTCGTTACCTTCATCGCACCTTTCTATACCTATTGTCGATCTCTGATTGTCCATGTTTTCAACTGAATGGGTTCTAGAATTAACCCTAACTTCGCATCCATGATAACCTCGGTGTAACCCTAACTTCGCTTACCTGATAACTCCGCTGCATAACCTCTGTGTCCATAATGTGTTACAATTTGTTTTAATCATCTTTTGCTTTCAAACCAAGCGAAGTTAGCTACCAAGCGAAGTTACTCACCAAGCGAAGTTACACTAACTTTGCCACTTTCTTACAAAGAGAAGTTACCAACTGTGTTCCACACTTTTCTAACTTAGTTCGTTTGTTGCAGATATGGCTGCTGTAGCAGGTGCAGGTGGTACAGGTGGTGATCAAGAAGATGGTGATAAGAGACAGTTCTTTCCAGGTCACAACATGTAATTTACTTTGGATGCGGATAGTCGTGGAACTGAGGGTTTTAATGAGATCATCTCGTTTCTCATTCGTTCACGTATTTTTCAGGCTATCATCACTACTCTGTCGATATCTCTTCCAAATATTGAATACTTTTGGTGAACAGTTGAATATGACTGTCGTGTTGAACCTCCAGTTATGCGTGCTACTGTCAATCGACAAGTGGTGCAGTTCTCAGCTAATCAGATCAGGGAAGCTCTACAGTTCACGGTTGAAACTACTCAGGATCCTACTGAGTATTCTGCTACTTTCATAAACGGAGCCTTTCTTCGTATGGGATATTCGGGTCCTTTGGATGACTCACAACGTAGAAAGGGAATTATTTTAGACCATTGGCGTTTCTTAATGCACGTATTGATTGTGTGCACGTCTAGGCGCAAGACCGGATCTGATGGCATGGGTTCGATGATGCAGTCTGCGATGAGCTCATTGACTTATAATAAGCCGTACAGTTTCAGTCAAATGGTGTTCTATGAGATCGATCGTCAGAGACGAGCAGTGGCACGGGAACGTTTCCTAATGTATCCCAGATTATTACAGATGATTCTCAATCATGTCGCCCCCAATCTGCCACAACGTCGCCCTATCTCTTATGTGGAAAGTATAAGCAAGAGGATTTTTGCGTAATGTAAGTCATCTAGTGCACGAAGCAAGACTGAAATTCGTCCGAGGCACACTGCTTTATTTGGGTATCTTGTGAACCCCGCATATGTTGCTCCACCGGGGGATGATTTTAATGGCCCTTCTCAGCCACAAGTCAATATTCCTCAACCACCCCCTATGATTCAACTACCACAGGTGGTTCAAGAAGCTCCTATTGTTAATCCAAAAGCTCCCGCCGAACAGGTTGATCTTAAAGCTACCTTTGGATGGCAAGGTTTCTTTGATTTGGATATGGTTGATCCAGCTGAAGTTCAAGTCTACGTAGTTGATGTTTCTGGTGTGCATGTTTCCCTGGTTGATACATATGCGGGTCCATCTATTGCCTCTGTGGAGGATTCTGAGGAGACGTTATCTGATTCTTCCATTGATGACGCTGTTGAAGCTCAGAGGGTTCTGGCTGCTCAAGAAATGATACAAGGAAAAAGAAAGAAAGATTCGGATGATAGTGAATCAGATTATGAGGAGGAGATGTATGCCTTAATTCGTAGATCAAAGAAGGCTAGACCTGGTGAAAGCTCGAGTGTTGTTCACTTTGCCCCTCCATAGTTATCTGGTATGACTACACTGCCTCCTTCCATAACTGATCCATTACTAGTGACTTCTAGTGCTCCCTCGGTGGCTTTGTCAGCACCGTCTATTGCACCCTCTATGGTACAGGTGTCTACTCCAGCGATTGTTTCTTCACCACCTCTTTCAGTTACTCCATCGGAGGTGGTTGCTATGTTTGTTGAGTCCACACTGATGGCTACCTCTGGGTATATGTCTCGGTCTCACCTACAGTTACTACATCATCTACATATGGTATTCCAGTAAGTTTGGGCATTCCACCGCCATATGCTCAGGATACTTCTCACATGTCTTTTGACTCTGACATTACATTGTCGGATTTTGAAAGGATTGCGGCTCTTGAAAGAGTGGTTGCTGAGCAGTCACGGGTAAATGTTGTTCAAACTCAGGCTATCCAATGTTTGGTGGCTGAGAATCAGTTTCAGACACCACTTCTTGTCGAGCATGGTAAGCTTTTTGATGCCGTGAAAAATTTCTTGGCATCTCAGGGGGAGTCTAGTTGCAAGGGTGACGAGTTGAGAACAAAGAAGAGACAAGACGGAGACGATGATCCCAATGCATCAAAATATGCAGGTGGTGAGTTGCCAAGAACAGAACAAACTCTTGGGGCTTCCACATCTCAGGGGAGTCTACTGCTCCTTCGGGTAGTACAGGTGGTGAGACCGTGGCGGTAGATGATGAGGATGATATAGGTGATGATGTGCTGTCTTTTAGTGAGAGTGAGAAAATTGGTGAACAAATTGAGATCGATAGTGGTTTAGAGGAAGGTGAGATAGCTGATGATGGTGTTGAGCATGACATTCCTAGTGCTGGCCAAGAAATGTAACGATTCCGGCAAAATCAGGTATACCCTAACCGGTATATACTATTTATGTGTTAGTTAATAATGAATATGTGAATTATGATGCGTTTATACGAGTATGTATGATTCATAGTACGAATTATAATCGATTATACACTTAATCGTATTGGAAATAAGATTAACCGATTGACGGTTATTGAAGCCCGAACGATCGGGGATTGCATTATAGACGAAATATATATTATTTAGTGATGTTTGCGAAGTATTAAAGCTTCGGGATAAGTAAATTAAAGCACAGAAAAAGGATTTCGATTTAATGGTACGTCGGTACGTTAAACGAAACCTTTAATACCAAACCGAGCAAGAGACGATCGATCAAGCCGAAAAAGATGCACAATTATTAATACTATGATGTTTTAAGTCAATAAATGTCATGGTTTAAGTTTTAAATCGGTTTTATATAAATTTCATTTTTTAAGCCGAAAAACGACCGTTTTAGCCTCGTTTTAAGCCGAATTAAACGTTTAACCGAAAAACGAACTGAACCAGATTATCCAAAACATCATTCAGATTACGAGAATCTGAACATGTGGCCACAAGTGAAGTTGTGGGTCCCCCCCCCCCACCCATCCTTTAGGTCCGATCGGACCCCCCTCACCCAAACAACACTTCATTTTCTTTTTTCACAACACAAACCATCAATCCCTTTATTCTCTCAAGATCAAGAACCAAAAACCAAGCTTTTTAACAAGAAAAACCGAGGTAAAATCTTGTTTTGTACGGGTTTAAGTTCGTTTCTTGAGTGTTCTTGCAAGGAAATGAGGTTTCCAAGTGAAAAAGGGTGAAAACCCGAGATGGAACCGATTCTTGCATGATCAAGTGATGTATACGGGTTATACAAGGGATCTTGGTCCAAGAAATGAGTTAAACGAACCAAAAACGAATTTTTACGGTTAAATCGTTGTTTTTATATCATAACCGAAACCATGAAAGAAATGGCTTGATTGTGGGTGTAACTTGCTTGGTGTGGTGTTATTGTGCTTGTAGGTGTTGTATCTAGCTGCTAGCAAGGGCTAGAAAGCGAGATTCTTGCGGTTTGAAGCTAGAAACTCAAGGTAGTTCGGTTTTGTGTGATGTTTGTATATTAGGACAGATTGTGTTTCGTGTAAAGTTAGGTCATGAAATTTTACAGGGATGATCTACACATGAAAACATGAGTTCTGTGAATTTTTGGTAATTTTTGGATAAATGATGAATATTTGGTGAATTTAATGCTCGGTTTTGGCCAAAAATGGTGAAAAATAGTTAAATATCATGACAAATTCTGGAAAATTGCAGATAATCTTTTTATAACATGTATAAGTCACACACGAAATTTGAGGTCATTTGGAGAAGTCTAAGTAGGCTTTTCGGTTAAACGAGTTCTAGGGTTTTCTAGCTCAGTTTTAGTGAAAATGGTATTTAAAAAGGAATTTAGGTTCTGGAAAAATTTCAGGGGACTATGGAGATGGCAGGGGTCATCCAGGAAAAATTTGGGATTTTTCTAAGATCGTTTGGTATTTACGACATATTTAGTGTTTAAATGGTGTTTAAAAATAGATAAATAAATGTTAAATATAAAAATTAATTCTGGAAATATTTTTATAAAATTCCCCACTGTCAAAAAGTGATTTGTGCAAAATATCAAGATCCGAGACTAGACGGATAATTATTTGTGCTAAAACAAACTTTTAAAGCTTAAAACGCGTAAACCGGTAAAGTTCGCATAAGCGAGCTGACTGGTGTATAAAAACCCTAAAAATGAACTATTTTCATATAATTAAGTTAAACAAGTAAAAATGAATCATCCGAAAATAAGTTGGATGATCTGAGTGTTTTTAGCCTATTTAACAGTTTCCGGTACGATAATGACGGAAACGAGTCCCGCATCCAATCGGGACATCTAAACCGAGCCCTAATTTCACAACTTAGTTAAATTATCAATTAACAACTATTTTCGGGTCGTGTGTGACCAAACTCATTTTTTAAAACATAAAAATGGATAACCGTGCTAGGCACGCAAAACGGGAAAAATGACTAATAGTAAATCTGACTAATGAACTCTATACGATATCACAATCTGAGTCCGGTGAAAGTGTTTCTGGGTTAACATTGCCCCCAGAACGGGTACAGTACTGGGTTAACTGTGACCCCAGATGTACCGGTTAACACGGTTAAAGTTATGTTAATAGTGATTGTATAGTAACGAACTTAGGGATCGTATTACAGATTTGGACTAGTAGCTGGAGTGTTGTATTACTAATTTGCCTACGATAAGGTGAGTTTCACGAGCCCCTTTTTCTGAATTGTTTTTAAATATTTTCCCGGGGCGGAAAGCATGTTATTATTTAAATGTTTAAGTACATACTGAACGCATGGATTTGCGTGTATTTATAAATATTTGATTGTACGGGAATCGTATGGAATGGGTACATTACTGGGTTAACAGTGTCCCCAGATGTCCCTGAAAGTGTTTCTGGGTTAACATTGCCCCCGGAATGGGTACAGTACTGGGTTAACAGTGTCCCCAGATGTCCCTGAAAGTGTTTCTGGGTTAACATTGCCCCCGGAATGGGTACAGTACTGGGTTAACAGTGTCCCCAGATGTCCCTGAAAGTGTTTCTGGGTTAACATTGCCCCCGGAATGGGTACAGTACTGGGTTAACAGTGTCCCCAGGTGTCTCTAGAAGTGTTTCTGGGTTAACATTGCCCCCGGAATGGGTACAGTACTGGGTTAACAGTGTCCCCATATGTCTCTAATATATGATTATCATAATGATTTATCACTGTTTATTTAAATTAGTGAAACTCACCAACTATTCGTAGTTGACCCGTTTTCTTTACATGCTTTCTAGGTACTCCCAAACTGGAGTAAGTGCTACATGCTTGATGATGCGTGCTATTTGTGGAAGTTTAGTGATCATTTTGTATTAAATATGATAATGTAATGTTGGTAAAACTTATGTGCTATCGCCTAGACGAGAACTAAACTCGGAACAATGTAATATGATGTAAATTAATGTAGTGGTGTTTTCTTTATAAGCTATGCTGTTGATATCAGATGTGTCTGTTGCATCCCGTTTACATTTCCGCTGCGGTTACGGGGTGTTACAGAACTTGGTATCAGAGCCATTGGTTATAAATGAATTAGGATGTCTTTAAAAGATACCTAAAATATAACCGGTAGCTCAAGTTTTATAGGATCTGAATATCAACTAATAATATATAGTGAAGAGATCTGGATGAACTTGGATGGACAAGTGAGTTATTATGGTCCGGGACATAATAACAGACTTGTCCGCACGAGGGAATTCAGGGGAAGTCGCGGGGAACATTAATAGGTAAAATCGGCAACATACGTGTAAGTATATGATAGTATTTTTATGTGACAAGGTTGTATAAATGTGTGTAGATTAATTTAATTATGATTTACATTATGGAAGGAACTATATGTTTGCTAACTTGTGTACAGGTAAGCATGTCAAGATCACGAAGTTTATCGGTAGAGGAGGACCCGGAGGAGGCCAGTTCCGGGGACTCTAGGAGTGTACGCTTAGCTTCCAGCACCGAGCCTACTGAGACTAGCCATAGGAGTGCTAGCTTGTCCTCCCCTGCTAGGGTTACCAGATCTCCAACCCACCCGCACCACAGGTCACCCTTACCCCTCCCAGACCCGGTCCCCGCCTCACGGCGCGGATCAGTGTCCCGTATGTCCCACCTACCTTTACCCCACCCAGATCCACTTACTACAGGGGCGAGTCCTCCCGCCCCCAGCCCGGGCCTATGCCTCCACCCGTGTGGGGTACCCCCAGGCCGGTGAGGGATGAGTGTCCCTCCGCCGAGGCTGCGTGGCTCCGAGTGCTCACCGAGCAGATGAATGAGCACACCACCGCCTTGACAGTGGGTATTCAGAGGAGGAATCACTTGGCGGATTGCATACTGGACAGCCAGCATGCGATCGCTCAGCTGAGGAGGGAGGACGCCTACTCCCAGTGGATGATGGACCGGATGGAAACACGGATCCGGGGTTTGATGGCAGTGTTAGTAGGGATGGTGGCAGGGTTGGTGTGGTTGGTATACCACCGTGTTTAGATCATGTTAGGGTGGTGGTAGTCAGGGGCCGCTTTTTGATACTCTGTGTTAGCAGTTAGTGACGATGCTAACATAGAGTGAATCTTGGTAGTTATAGTACAGTCACTAGCCCATAGGGGGTCTTTTTTTTTGGGATACCATTGTAGATACTTTGATGTATCATTCAAGCACTGACCCATAGCGGGTTTTGTCGAAATGATGCCGATGTAGAACTGATGTATGAAAACGTAATCTATGGGCTGACGTTAATGTAATGTGTACTGATGATTATGTAAAATGTACTAATGTTTATTAATGAATGGAATATGTGTTGTGTATCGAGATTGGAATGTGTATTAATTATATGTATTTTTCTTAATGTTGTGTAGAATGGCACCTAAACGGTCAGCTCAAATGTCAGAAGTGGATGTGAGTCGTCTGATTGCTCGACAGTTAGAGGCGGCGATACCGGATATAGTATCGCGCATCGCCGCCAGTATTAACAATACGACCAATCCAGACCCTGCGAGCAATCAAACGACCACCAATAATGCTGGGGAACAAAATGTTAATCCTCCACCGAGCGGTAACCCGATTCCGAGTAATGACGCGCCGCCTAGGGTGGTCGTTACAGACAGTAATGGCCCTATACCCAGTGTAGAAACGAACCGCACTGAACCGACTCCTGCAACAAGGGGATGTTCAATTAAAGATTTTATGTTGTGCAAGCCCCTAGAATTTAGCGGGTCTGAGGGACCCAACGGGTTGGTTAAGTGGATTGAGAAAATAGAGTCGGTTGTGAACATCAGTAACTGCCCTGAGGAATACATTGTTAAGTATGCTACCTGCACGTTCACGAACCATGCCTTGACATGGTGGAACACAATAGTGCAAACTCGCGGTCAGGCAGCGACAAACCGCATGACTTGGACAGAACTCAAAGCCCTTGTTCTGGAACATTTCTGCCCGAAAAACGAACTGCAGAAGTTAGAAAACGAGTTGTGGAACTTGGAGATGCAGGGGGCAGACCACTTGGGTTATACGAACCGATTTAATGAATTGTCGCGATTGGTACCGTGGTTGGTCACCCCTGAGTCAAAGAGGGTGGAGCGTTATATATGGGGACTAACTCTAGTAGTAAGGAGTATAGTCAACGCTGGGGGACACCAGACGTTTGAGGGTGCGGTGACGCAAGCTGGTATTGTCACATACGATTTCGTGAGGAGTGGGTCACTGAAGGTGGCAGGAGAGTCTGCCGGAGGAAAGCGAGGTACGTATGATAATAGGACCCCGGGGAAGCAGCAAGACAAACGTGCTAGGCCCGCTGCCCAGAACTACGCCATGACTAGTTCAGGCGGAAGGCAAGAACCGCAGAAGGGAACGTTTCCTAAGTGTGGGAAATGCGGTTACCACCATGGTGGCGTGTGCAAAGAGGTGGTGTGCCACCGGTGTGGCAGGATTGGGCACTACGCACCGAGTTGTAGCACAAACCTGAACAATCTGAACCGACAACCGCAACCTATCCGTGCGCAGCCATTTAGGACCCAACCAGCTCGACAACAAAACCCACAAGGAAACCAAATGATGACCACTAGCCGTGCTTGCTTTGAATGCGGCAGCACAGATCACTTCAAGAGAAACTGTCCGAATCTGAACCAGGGAGGAAATGGGAGGCAAACTGTGGGTCAGGCATCGTCGTCCAATCCGGCGCGAGGCCGAGCATTCGTGATGGGGCGAACGAAGCACGCCAGGACCCCAGCGTAGTGACAGGTACATTCCTCGTCTCTGATCATTACGCTTCTGTATTATTTGATACAGGCGCCGATAGAAGTTTTGTTTCTGTTAAATTCCTATCGATAGCAAACCTTCCGATTAGTGAACCCATAGAACCTTATACCGTAGAAGTCGCTAACGGTAAAACCATGATAGTTAATCAGATAGTTCGGAGTTGCCCTTTTATTCTGAACGATCAATCCTTCCTAATTGACTTATTACCGGTAGAATTAGGTAGTTTTGACGTGATAGTGGGAATGGATTGGTTAGCACGTAACAAAGTGGAAATAAACTGTGAAAAGAAAATCGTCAAGATCCGGTTGTCGGATGACGAAGAGGTGTTAGTGCAAGGAGAGAAGTCGGGCACAATGATACCATTTATATCCCACCTCAAGGTGTTAAAATATATACGCCAGGGATGCGTGGCGTTTCTAGCAAGCTTGACGGCCACAGATTCTGATGAGAAACGGGTGGATGATATCCCGGTAGTACGCGAATTTCCACAAGTTTTCCCAGAAGAATTTCCTGGATTACCGCCAACCCGACAGGTCGAATTCAGAATCGATCTATTACCTCAAGCTGGCCCTGTTGCTAAAGCACCCTACCGACTTGCACCGTCCGAGATGCAAGAATTATCCAATCAGTTGCAGGAATTATTGGATAAAGGATTTATACTTCCTAGTTATTCCCCGTGGGGTGCACCTGTATTATTCGTGAAAAAGAAGGACGGGAGCCTTAGAATGTGCATTGATTACAGGGAGTTGAACAAGTTAACCATTAAAAATAGGTACCCTCTTCCTCGAATTGATGACCTGTTTGACCAGCTGCAAGGTGCGAGCTATTTCTCAAAAATCGATCTTAGATCGGGATACCATCAGGTTAGAATTCAGGAAGAGGATATCCCAAAAACCGCATTCCGGACTCGCTACGGCAATTACGAGTTCTTAGTTATGCCTTTCGGGCTAACGAATGCGCCGGCAGTGTTCATGGACCTCATGAATCGAGTCTGTAAACCCTACCTCGACAAATTTGTCATCGTGTTTATTGACGATATTTTGATTTACTCGAGAAGTAAAGAGGAGCACGAGCAACACCTAAGAATAATTTTAGAGCTCCTGAATCAGGAGAAGTTGTATGCAAAATTCTCCAAGTGTAACTTCTAGTTACAGGAAGTGCATTTCCTCGGTCACGTTGTAAACCATCAAGGAATACACGTTGATCCGAGTAAAATTGAAGCAATTAAGAATTGGCAAGCGCCTAAAACGCCAAAGGAAATCCGCCAATTCTTAGGCTTAGCTGGATATTATCGTCGATTTATAGAGAACTTTTCCAGCATCGCCCAACCTTTAACTCTCCTGACTCAAAAGGATCAAAAGTATGAATGGGGAGAAGAGCAGGAAACGGCGTTTCAAACGTTAAAGCAAAAATTGTGCCAAGCGCCGATTTTAAGTCTCCCCGAAGGAGACGATGGTTTTGTCGCATATTGTGACGCATCTCGTAGAGGGTTAGGATACGTGTTGATGCAGAATAATAAGGTTATAGCCTATGCTTCCCGACAGTTAAAAGTACATGAGAAAAATTACACGACGCATGACTTAGAATTGGGAGCGGTTATCTTCGCACTTAAAATCTGGAGACATTATCTCTACGGTACAAAGTGCACCATCTTCACCGATCATAAAAGTTTGCAACACATATTTGATCAGAAAGAACTAAATATGAGGCAACGAAGATGGGTCGAGTTGTTGAGCGATTATGACTGTGACATCTGTTATCACCCCGGCAAGGCTAACGTTGTAGCCGATGCCTTGAGTAGGAAAGATCGGGTTAAGCCATTGCGAGTGCGAGCGTTGGGGTTGATGGTCCAGTCGAACCTTTCGGACCTGGTTCGAGTCTCTCAACGTGAGGCGTTGAAAGAGGAACAATTGGAAAAAGAGGGACTTTACGGCAATGAGAAGAATTTCGAACAGCGCGTGGACGAAATTCTCTATTTCAAAAGTCGGATTTGGATCCCGACCCTCCATGATCTGCGTGAATTAATCATGGACGAAGCACATAGATCAAAATATTCCATACATCCGGGATCGGATAAGATGTACAAGTATGTGAAGGAGTTCTACTGGTGGCCGGGTATGAAAAAGGATATCGCAATGTATGTCGGTAAATGTACGACTTGTGCGAGAGTTAAGGCGGAGCACCAGAAACCCTCGGGGATGTTACAACAACCGGAAATTCCCGAACGGAAGTGGGAGCAAATCACGTTGGATTTTGTGACTCATCTTCCTAAAACGTCCCGAGGACATGATGCAATTTGAGTAATCGTGGATCGATTAACCAAATCGGCACATTTTATCCCGATTAGAAATAATTATAGCACAGAGAGACTTGCGCAGATTTATATAAATGAAATTGTGTCTCGTCATGGGATACCCATCTCAATCATCTCCGATCGGGATAGCCATTTCACCTCCAAGCTTTGGCAAGCTGTGCAAGAAGCGCTGGGAACGCGTATTGATTTAAGCACAGCTTACCACCCTCAGACCGATGGTCAGTCTGAGAGGACCATCCAAACCCTGGAGGATTTGCTTCGTGCATGCGTACTGGATTTTAAGGGAAATTGGGATCAACATCTCCCACTCGTCGAATTTTCCTATAATAACAGTTACCATAGCAGTATAAAGGCAGCGCCTTACGAAGCATTGTATGGTCGGAAGTGCCGATCACCACTCTGTTGGACTGAAGTGGGCGACACTCAGGTTATTAGATCAGACCTGGTCCAGGAAACGACCAGCAAAATCCTTGAAATTAGGAGCAATCTGAAGGCCGCGCGGGATCGGCAAAAGAGTTATGCCGATACCCGTAGAAAACCGTTGTCGTTTGAGAAAGGTGATAAAGTGTATTTGAAAGTATCACCTTGGAAGGGTGTAGTCAGATATGGAAAGGCGGGGAAATTAGCCCCGAGATATATTGGACCATTTAATGTTACTGCAAAAATCGGTCCCGTAGCGTACCGATTAGAACTACCCGATGAATTGAGTGCAGTTCACAACGTATTTCACGTATCGAACTTGAAAAGATGTCTGGCGGATGAGACATCGGTGTTACCTTTAGAGGGTGTCCAAATAAATGATAAACTCAATTTCGTAGAGGAACCCGTAGAAATAGTAGACGAAAAAATCAAGCAACTTAGACACAACAAGATTTCGTTGGTCAAAGTTAGATGGAATTCGCAACGAGGCCCAGAATATACCTGGGAGCGAAAGGACGAATTCCGGAAGAAATACCCCCATCTATTTCCTCAAAAAGAAGTAGTCGTCGCGTAAAAATTTCGAGGACGAAATTTCTTTTACGGGGGGAGAATGTAACGATTCCGGCAAAATCAGGTATACCCTAACCGGTATTTACTATTTATGTGTTAGTTAATAATGAATATGTGAATTAAGATGCGTTTATACGAGTATGTATGATTCATAGTACGAATTATACTCGATTACACAGTTAATCGTATTGGAAATACGATTAATCGATTGACGGTTATTGAAGCCCGAACGATCGGGGATTGCATTATAGATGAAATATATATTATTTAGTGATGTTTACGAAGTATTAAAGCTTCGGGATAAGTAAATTAAAGCACAGAAAAAGGATTTCGATTTAATGGTACGTCGGTACGTTAAACGAAACCTTTAATACCAAACCGAGCAAGAGACGATCGATCAAGCCGAAAAAGATGCACAATTATTAATACTATGATATTTTAAGTCAATAAATGTCATGGTTTAAGTTTTAAATCGGTTTTATATAAATTTCATTTTTTAAGCCGAAAAACGACCGTTTTAGCCTCGTTTTAAGCCGAATTAAACGTTTAACCGAAAAACGAACTGAACCAGATTATCCAAAACATCATCCAGATTACGAGAATCTGAACATGTGGCCACAAATGAAGTTGTGGGTCCCCCCCCACCCATCCTTTAGGTCCGATCGGACCCCCCTCACCCAAACAACACTTCATTTTCTTTTTTCACAACACAAACCATCAATCCCTTTATTCTCTCAAGATCAAGACCCAAAAACCAAGCTTTTTAACAAGAAAAACCGAGGTAAAATCTTGTTATGTACGGGTTTAAGTTCGTTTCTTGAGTGTTCTTGCAAGGAAATGAGGTTTCCAAGTGAAAAAGGGTGAAAACCCGAGATGGAACCGATTCTTGCATGATCAAGTGATGTATACGGGTTATACAAGGGATCTTGATCCAAGAAATGAGTTAAACGAACCAAAAACGAATTTTTACGGTTAAATCGTTGTTTTTATATCATAACCGAAACCATGAAAGAAATGGCTTGATTGTGGGTGTAACTTGCTTGGTGTGGTGTTATTGTGCTTGTAGGTGTTGTATCTAGTTGCTAGCAAGGGCTAGAAAGCGAGATTCTTGCGGTTTGAAGCTAGAAACTCAAGGTAGTTCGGTTTTGTGTGATGTTTGTATATTTGAACAGATTGTGTTTCGTGTAGAGTTAGGTCATGAAATTTTACAGGGATGATCTACACATGAAAACATGAGTTCTGTGAATTTTTGGTAATTTTTGGATAAAGGATGAATATTTGGTGAATTTAATGCTCGGTTTTGGACAAAAATGGTGAAAAATAGTTAAATATCATTAAAAATTCTGGAGAATTGCAGATAAGCTTTTTATAACATGTATAAGTAACACACAAAATTTGAGGTCATTTGGAGAAGTCTAAGTAGGCTCTTCGGTTAAACGATTTCTAGGGTTTTCTAGCTTGGTTTTAGTGAACATGGCATTTAAAAAGGAATTTTGGTTCTGAAAAAATTACAGGGGACTATGGAAATGGCAGGGGTCATCCAGGAAAAATTTGGGATTTTTCTAAGATCGTTTGTTATTTACGACATATTTAGTGTTTAAATGGTGTTTAAAAATAGATAAATAAATGTTAAATAAAAAAATTAATTCTGGAAATATTTTTATAAAATTCCCCACTGTCAAAAAGTGATTTTTCCAAAATTTCAAGATCCGAGACTAGACGGATAATTATTTGTGCTAAAACAAACTTTTAAAGCTTAAAACGCGTAAACCGGTAAAGTTCGCATAAGCGAGCTGACTGGTGTATAAAAACCCTAAAAATGAACTATTTTCATATAATTAAGTTAAACAAGTAAAAATGAATCATCCGAAAATAAGTTGGATGATCTGAGTGTTTTTAGCCTATTTAACAGTTTCCGGTACGATAATGACGGAAACGAGTCCCGCAGCCAATCGGGACATCTAAACCGAGCCCTAATTTCACAACTTAGTTAAATTATCAATTAACAACTATTTTCGGGTGGTGTGTGACCAAACTCATTTTTTAAAACATAAAAATGGATAACCGTGCTAGGCACGCAAAACGGGAAAAATGACTAATAGTAAATCTGACTAGTGAACTCTATACGATATCACAATCTGAGTCCGGTGAAAGTGTTTCTGGGTTAACATTGCCCCCAGAACGGGTACAGTACTGGGTTAACTGTGACCCCAGATGTACCGGTTAACACGGTTAAAGTTATGTTAATAGTGATTGTATAGTAACGAACTTAGGGATCGTATTACAGATTTGGACTAGTAGCTGGAGTGTTGTATTACTAATTTGCCTACGATAAGGTGAGTTTCACGAGCCCCTTTTTCTGAATTGTTTTTAAATATTTTCCCGGGGCGGAAAGCATGTTATTATTTAAATGTTTAAGTACATACTGAACGCATGGATTTGCGTGTATTTATAAATATTTGATTGTACGGGAATCGTATGGAATGGGTACATTACTGGGTTAACAGTGTCCCCAGATGTCCCTGAAAGTGTTTCTGGGTTAACATTGCCCCCGGAATGGGTACAGTACTGGGTTAACAGTGTCCCCAGATGTCCCTGAAAGTGTTTCTGGGTTAACATTGCCCCCGGAATGGGTACAGTGCTGGGTTAACAGTGTCCCCAGATGTCCCTGAAAGTGTTTCTGGGTTAACATTGCCCCCGGAATGGGTACAGTACTGGGTTAACAGTGTCCCCAGGTGTCTCTAGAAGTGTTTCTGGGTTAACATTGCCCCCGGAATGGGTACAGTACTGGGTTAACAGTGTCCCCAGATGTCTCTAATATATGATTATCATAATGATTTATCACTGTTTATTTAAATTAGTGAAACTCACCAACTATTCGTAGTTGACCCGTTTTCTTTACATGCTTTCTAGGTACTCCCAAACTGGAGTAAGTGCTACATGCTTGATGATGCGTGCTATTTGTGGAAGTTTAGTGATCATTTTGTATTAAATATGATAATGTAATGTTGGTAAAACTTATGTGCTATCGCCTAGACGAGAACTAAACTCGGAACAATGTAATATGATGTAAATTAATGTAGTGGTGTTTTCTTTATAAGCAATGCTGTTGATATCAGATGTGTCTGTTGCATCCCGTTTACATTTCCGCTGCGGTTACGGGGTGTTACAAGAAAGTTTGGGTCAAGGTGATAATGTGTCGGGTGATTCTGAGTGGGAGAAATAGCCAAGGTGGAAAGAAGGATGTGCTTAGTGGTTTTTCAAAACAAAGAAGCCAGTGGTACCTGTGATGTTCAAGAAAAGTTATAATATCAATGGATATGCTGAGTCAAAGAAAGGTATTATCTGTTGGTTATATGATGATCAAATAAAGTTGTTTGTGGTGAAAAGATATGATTGGATTCAGTGCTTTGCTAAGAGGTTGAAATCGCTCAATACGTTGTCTGAGTGTGAAGTGAAGGATATGGCTCGGTTAAGGTTGATTAATAGAAGTGATGACGATTTTGCTAGGTGGGTTGGAAAGATAGTGTGGAAGGAAGTTGTTAAGGAGAAAAAGTTTGAACTGTTAAACCCTCAAAAGGGGAAGTTGATTGAAGATATTGAACGGGGAATGCGGGCTAATGGCAAGCCATGGAGGGTGATGAAGTACAAGCCGATTCGATGTTTGAAAGAGGTTCCATAGAATATTATGCCTCAAGACGTGTCGAAGGATCTCAAGTGGTGGTATGTTGACTGTCAGACTACCGAATCAGTAATGGAAGATCAAGATGAGCAGGAGATATTGATAGTGTACGATTCGATGCACTTGGTTAACTTGTCTCAAGCTGATTTGTAGGTACTCAATGATAGGAAGATCTTTTACATCCCTTCTTGGAAAGACGAAGGGAAGAAATACCAAAGGGTGGTCTCAGTTTATGTGAGATAGGGTGTTCATGCTTGAAGACGGAGAATACATGCTTTTTGGATTACAAGACACGACAAAGGTGTTAGAGATATGAAGCTACTGCCAAGGGGGAGTCTGTTGGTGCATGATGCCAGTAGTTCATGTATCTCGTGTCTATTGTGTCTGTAATCGTTACATTGTTCTTATGTTTTGATGAACGTGTTAGTTTTGGTTATGTGGTTATCGAACTTATAATGTGGTGAAGTTAGGGACAACTTTGCCTAGGGTGTTAGGCGAAGTTGTCGTGATATTTAAACCTAACTTCGGCTGTTTACTTTGGAACACTTCTTGAAAGTTTGGTTTTGAAAGTAAACGTGATACTTGTTTGGTGTTTTTTGGGTCTTTACATCGTAATAACAAGTAATCATCGTGTTTACGTGTTTGTGTTATTTACGTATTACTCGTGTAAACACTCGTATCGTATACGTAGGGGATTCCGCACCCTCGTGTTACGAGATACTCATGTGTAGATCCGGCTGGGAAACTACAATCCTTTTACAGTATACACTACATAACCAGTGTCCTAAAAAGTTATTTAATAGGATGGATGATTCTTTGGGGGTCGTAATATCATATAACTTAATAAGACACTTAGAATGTAAATCTTAATAAAGTTATTTATAAACATGTAGTTGTTGGTGTCCCATTACGTGGTATTGTAATAGGACACTTGATCACCGGAGGTCTTATTATAACATAAGTTAATAGGACACTTTGTAGTTAAGTCATAAATGTTCGGTGTTATATGACCCTTTCTAGTCGAAGTCATATAAGAACATAACTTAATAGGACATTTGACACTAGGGTCTTATAACTTTAACCTTTACAAGACGCTTAATCATTGTGGTGTTATCATAATACACCGAAATTGGACATTTGATATTTGAGTCATAAAATATCTGTTTTATAG
This sequence comes from Bidens hawaiensis, assembly GCF_021521415.1. Taxonomy (NCBI): domain Eukaryota; kingdom Viridiplantae; phylum Streptophyta; class Magnoliopsida; order Asterales; family Asteraceae; genus Bidens; species Bidens hawaiensis. The sequence continues at coordinate 1,338,330 of NW_027491128.1, read as the reverse complement.
GACGCTTATTCACTAAGGTTTTATTATAACATAACTTAACAAGACACTTGACACTTGAGTCTTATAATTTTAATATTTATAAGACACTTAATTATTATGTTGTTATTATAATACACCTTAATAGGACATTTGATATTTGAGTCATAAAACATCTGTTTTATAGGACGCTTATTCGCTAAAATTTTATTATAACATAACTTAACAGGACACTTGACACTTGAGTCTTATAACATTAACCTTTATAGGCACTCCAAAAAAAATTCCATTTACTAACACACATTTCAAGTGGCATTTAGCTTATATGCCACTAATTTAGGTTTAGTGGCACTTTACGTATACCACATTTTCTTGGCACCAACTTTTAGTGGCATTTAGCGTTTGCGTCACTAAGTTGTAGGCTTAATGGCACTTTATGTATGTCATATTTGTTTGGCACACTTTTTTAGTGGCATTTAGTATTTATGTCACTAAAATTTAGCGATACTTTGCATATGTCATACTATCTTTAAAACATTTGTAGTACCATTTAACATGTGTCACGTAAATTTATATTTTTAGTGTCACTTTGTATATGCTATAATTGTTTGCATACCAGTATTACAATTTACATATATCATTAATTTATCAAAGTATTCATTACAAAGTAATCGTAGAAACTCAAAACTATTTACAGGAAAGAAAATGGTTACAATTTTGCATACTTGTTACCACTCTAACTTGGAATTTGGAAAAACAAAAGCTTGCATACTGGTTTGGTTGCTAGCATGGATCATGGACGAACTTTTTACCACATGATTGCATACCATAATACAAATTTAAATGCGAATTATGACCAATAATCATTTTCGTTGCAAAACAAATGATCTCACACTTGAATAGAACATATTTTACATGTAACACTATAAAGTGTGCGAGTATAATAAATAAAGTTTCACTTTTGGTACACACTATACCTAAATCTGTGAAATCAGATAGCTAACAGACCCGGATCCAATGCATGTGGTTTGACCCATGCAAACAGAATTTGGAAGTCCCTTTTCCTGTTCGACCCAGCAGACAGGACACCAACAATGCCCATATCAATCAAGCCTACTCGGCTGCACAAATATAAAAAAAAATATATAATGCTATCATAAATGGGTCAATTTGGGACGTGTAAAAAGGGTTACATACATCTTGTTATATTAAGATCAATTGGCCCACATCTCAAAGAATTCAATGAATCAATATCAAGTTTGGCTTAGAAATAAAAAAGTTCGAAGATTAATGAATAAAAAATATAGTATGCACTTAAATATCACCATTAAGGGAATCGGAAGTTCTCTATGCTAATATACAGAAAATTACAAAAGTCAGCAAAACAAATCAAGAATGCACACATCTTGAAGTCCACCTTTTACAACTGTCCAAATCTGATTTCAACAATCCATCTAATGTTTGTGATGAAGTCACTGGAAGTCAAATCATGCAGAGATTGCACAACTTCAAGTCAGTTGTGTGAATTGAAATTACTTCATTGATATGCATTGCTGATATGGTGTGAAAATAATGATAGTATCACAGTTAAAAGTGGTCAACAAATTAAGATTTTGGTTATCTAGATGTTGCAAATGTGCATGCATCTAGAAAAATATGTAATTCAAAAAATTGGTTGCAGAGTAATGAAGTTGTTATCAAAAGTCAACAACAAATAGGCATCACTAATAGCGGTGAATAAGAGTGTAAACAAGCTTAGCCACTCATGAGCTACTCGATATCGGCTCATTAAAAACTCGAATGAAGCTGAGCCTAAATAAGCTCTAGTCCGAGCTTCACATATCAAGCTCGGCCGGCTTGCGAGCCAAAATGAACTTTTTGTTTATATAAATTTTATATAATATAGTTATATAATACCTATTAGTATATATAAATTTATGGTATATATAGTTAAATAGTATATTATATTACATACAAAATTTACGATCATAAATTGTTGAGTCAAACAATTGACATAAGGGGGAGATTGTTGAGTCAAAGATTTGACCAGAATGAAGTATATGGAAGATTGGAATCTTCTCAACCTCCTCAGAATTCGCTAAGTATGGATCCGGGCACACCTTAGACATCCGAGCAAGGTTTTACTTAGCCGGGTATGATATTTTGTCTATCGGGCAAGGTTTACTTCAAGTAGTCTTCTTTAGTGGTTATCCGAGCAAGGTTTGCAAATTAGTGTATTGCCGAGCAAGGTTCACTGGTTTATGTAAATCTGGGCAAGGTTCACTTTATCAAGCAAGTCTGTTCTTCAGAGCCAAGTATATTACTCTTCCGAGTAAGGTTTGGTTAACCAAGTCCAAGAAGCCAAGTGATTGGAAGACCGGGCAAGGTATTCATTAATAAGTATGGTCCAAGTATGCTTGATGATCTAAAGGAATATCTCTAAGTAATATCGGGCAAGGTTCAGCTCAAGCAAGGAACAGTACTCCCGAGTACACTTTGCTAATAAGTTATTTTATAGCAAAGAGCTGAAATGGATCATTGAAGAACAATGTTGCTCGTAAGGATTTGTCGGGCAAAGTTTGACAAAACCAAGAAGACTGAAGTCTACCAGGTGAGTATTTTACTTGGTAAAATACTCTTCAAGTAAAGTCTACCCGGAAACTGATTTCGAGCACACTTCTATGTTACCAAGTCCAAAGGATGGCAGAGTACAAAGCGTACTCGGAGAATGAAGAATGTTGTAAAGCCTACCCGGAAGACTTGTTTTACACTTAGTTTATTTTGAATATGTAATTTGGATATGTACGTTGTATTTAGGGTTTCTAGAAGGAATGACAGCTGTCATAGGGTGGCAGGCCTATAAATAGAATGTTTTAGGGCACGCCGCCCAACATACACGAAAAAGGAAAGACAGACACATTTATTGAGATAAAAAATATCGTGTGACGACTGTCCTAGGATTCCAAAAACCCTAAATCGATTATCCACTTTGTATGATGAAAATTATATAGATGGAAATATTTTGAGTGAATCTTGTGTGTGCTTTCTACCTTTGATTATTCATTGCAACCGTATGTTTGTTATTGATTCCGCCTTTAACAAACGGATATCTTTCTAAATATAGCAACCCGTCATTAACTCTCTTGTCGGCACATTAATCAGTGTGAGTTATGACATGATTAAGTAAGATCCAGCTGAAATCGAGGGACCAGACAAGTGGTATCAGAACTTGTTACTGCTATTTTGGAAAGATTATTGCTGATTGAAGATTTTAAGAAGAATGACGTAAGCAGACCACTGTTCGATTGATTTGTGACGTCAGCAGCCCTGTTTTTCATTATTCTTCCAGATCAACAATCTACCGGTGTTTTCTCTTCCTTATTTCAATTAAAGTTCTAATCTTTATATCTAAATCTTGTAATAATCACATCAGACACATCAGATCTGAGCATTCTGTTTTCAAATCTGATTATTTTGAAACTCTGTGTTTACAAAGAAACTGATTTTTGATTTCTCAAAATGTCTGGATATGAGGAACAAGAGGTGTCTACTAACAAGATACCAAGGTTGCATGGAGGGGAAAACTTTATCAAATGGAAAGTACTCTTTGAAGCAGCCGTATGCTACAATGATATTGATATGTGGAACTCCATCAAGAATGATCCACAAGCTGCTGTTGAAGAAGGTGCAAATGCAGCTGCAACTGCTGCAGTAAGAGAAAGAATGAGAAAGGTGGATGACAAAGCCTTAGCTATGATTAAGCTAGGTTTGTCTTGGGAGATTTTGACCAAGGTGGCACATCACACAACTACCAAGCAAATGTATGATGCCATCCTTGAGATGTATGAAGGGAATACTGAACTAAAGAACATAAAGAAGCAAAGATTGAAGCAACAGTTGGAAAGGTTCAAGTATAAGGAAGGAGAGAGGTTGAAATCAATACTAGAACGTTTTCTAAGTATTGTGAATGAGTTGAGGACAACTGTTTATGTAATGACTGAATTTGATTTAAGTACAAATTTACTCAACTCAAAGCCAAAAGAATGGTATACTGCTTGCATGTTCATCCTTCAGAAGCATAACTTCAATGAATTGAAATTGGATGATGTAGTATGCTTTCTTCAGGCTGCAGAACTTGAAATGATAGAGAATGAGATGATTAAGAAAGATAGACCCTGCTTCAATGTTTCAAATGCATTGATTGCACCCATGGGAAATCTGTCTACCAAGAATCAACAGCAAATTCCCATTATTGAAGAACCAGCTGAACATAATGTTGTTACTCCAAAATCTTTCATTGGAGGTAGCACAAGTAATCAAGGAAATCAGCAGAGGTTCAACGTGCAACTGATTGATGATACTGAAACTGCCTCAATGGCAAGTGGGAATGTGCATCACTCTAGTGGTGTAAATGGTCAAAACAATGAAACAAATGCATTGATGTCTATGTTTACTAAGTCATATAATGCATTTATTGCAAAGAACCTAATTCACAAAAGTGTGGTACAAGATGATTTAGAGCAAATTGATGCAGATGACTTGGAGGACATGGATTTGAAGTGGCAAGCTGCAATGTTAGCCTTGAGAAGTAAGAGGTTGTATAACAGAACTGGTAGGTCTCTGGTTTCAGGTCCTAATGACAGGATTGGATTTGACAAGTCAAAAGCAATCTGCTACAATTGTCAGCAACCTGGTCATTTTGCAAGAGAATGCAATCAACCAAGAAACTTTCAAATGAATCAATACTAGAATCAACAACCAGGAGGTCAGCATCAATATCAACAAAATCAACCAAGAGGTCAGCAACATTACCAACAAAATCAGCTAAGATTCAACAACAACAACAATCAAATGAACAACCTCAACAACAACAACTTCAATCCCAATAACAACTACAACCCCAACTTCAACAACTTTCAGCCTTAAATGAATAATCAACAACAAAGTATGCAACAGACTCAAGGTTTTCAAATGAATAACAATCAAAACCTTCAAGCAACTCAAAATGTTACAAACAACACTGTTCCAACAGATGTCCCTGAAAGTGTTTCTGGGTTAACATTGCCCCCGGAATGGGTACAGTACTGGGTTAACAGTGTCCCCAGATGTCCCTGAAAGTGTTTCTGGGTTAACATTGCCCCCGGAATGGGTACAGTACTGGGTTAACAGTGTCCCCAGATGTCCCTGAAAGTGTTTCTGGGTTAACATTGCCCCCGGAATGGGTACAGTACTGGGTTAACAGTGTCCCCAGGTGTCTCTAGAAGTGTTTCTGGGTTAACATTGCCCCCGGAATGGGTACAGTACTGGGTTAACAGTGTCCCCAGATGTCTCTAATATATGATTATCATAATGATTTATCACTGTTTATTTAAATTAGTGAAACTCACCAACTATTCGTAGTTGACCCGTTTTCTTTACATGCTTTCTAGGTACTCCCAAACTGGAGTAAGTGCTACATGCTTGATGATGCGTGCTATTTGTGGAAGTTTAGTGATCATTTTGTATTAAATATGATAATGTAATGTTGGTAAAACTTATGTGCTATCGCCTAGACGAGAACTAAACTCGGAACAATGTAATATGATGTAAATTAATGTAGTGGTGTTTTCTTTATAAGCAATGCTGTTGATATCAGATGTGTCTGTTGCATCCCGTTTACATTTCCGCTGCGGTTACGGGGTGTTACAAGAAAGTTTGGGTCAAGGTGATAATGTGTCGGGTGATTCTGAGTGGGAGAAATAGCCAAGGTGGAAAGAAGGATGTGCTTAGTGGTTTTTCAAAACAAAGAAGCCAGTGGTACCTGTGATGTTCAAGAAAAGTTATAATATCAATGGATATGCTGAGTCAAAGAAAGGTATTATCTGTTGGTTATATGATGATCAAATAAAGTTGTTTGTGGTGAAAAGATATGATTGGATTCAGTGCTTTGCTAAGAGGTTGAAATCGCTCAATACGTTGTCTGAGTGTGAAGTGAAGGATATGGCTCGGTTAAGGTTGATTAATAGAAGTGATGACGATTTTGCTAGGTGGGTTGGAAAGATAGTGTGGAAGGAAGTTGTTAAGGAGAAAAAGTTTGAACTGTTAAACCCTCAAAAGGGGAAGTTGATTGAAGATATTGAACGGGGAATGCGGGCTAATGGCAAGCCATGGAGGGTGATGAAGTACAAGCCGATTCGATGTTTGAAAGAGGTTCCATAGAATATTATGCCTCAAGACGTGTCGAAGGATCTCAAGTGGTGGTATGTTGACTGTCAGACTACCGAATCAGTAATGGAAGATCAAGATGAGCAGGAGATATTGATAGTGTACGATTCGATGCACTTGGTTAACTTGTCTCAAGCTGATTTGCAGGTACTCAATGATAGGAAGATCTTTTACATCCCTTCTTGGAAAGACGAAGGGAAGAAATACCAAAGGGTGGTCTCAGTTTATGTGAGATAGGGTGTTCATGCTTGAAGACGGAGAATACATGCTTTTTGGATTACAAGACACGACAAAGGTGTTAGAGATATGAAGCTACTGCCAAGGGGGAGTCTGTTGGTGCATGATGCCAGTAGTTCATGTATCTCGTGTCTATTGTGTCTGTAATCGTTACATTGTTCTTATGTTTTGATGAACGTGTTAGTTTTGGTTATGTGGTTATCGAACTTATAATGTGGTGAAGTTAGGGACAACTTTGCCTAGGGTGTTAGGCGAAGTTGTCGTGATATTTAAACCTAACTTCGGCTGTTTACTTTGGAACACTTCTTGAAAGTTTGGTTTTGAAAGTAAACGTGATACTTGTTTGGTGTTTTTTGGGTCTTTACATCGTAATAACAAGTAATCATCGTGTTTACGTGTTTGTGTTATTTACGTATTACTCGTGTAAACACTCGTATCGTATACGTAGGGGATTCCGCACCCTCGTGTTACGAGATACTCATGTGTAGATCCGGCTGGGAAACTACAATCCTTTTACAGTATACACTACATAACCAGTGTCCTAAAAAGTTATTTAATAGGATGGATGATTCTTTGGGGGTCGTAATATCATATAACTTAATAAGACACTTAGAATGTAAATCTTAATAAAGTTATTTATAAACATGTAGTTGTTGGTGTCCCATTACGTGGTATTGTAATAGGACACTTGATCACCGGAGGTCTTATTATAACATAAGTTAATAGGACACTTTGTAGTTAAGTCATAAATGTTCGGTGTTATATGACCCTTTCTAGTCGAAGTCATATAAGAACATAACTTAATAGGACATTTGACACTAGGGTCTTATAACTTTAACCTTTACAAGACGCTTAATCATTGTGGTGTTATCATAATACACCGAAATTGGACATTTGATATTTGAGTCATAAAATATCTGTTTTATAGGACGCTTATTCACTAAGGTTTTATTATAACATAACTTAACAAGACACTTGACACTTGAGTCTTATAATTTTAATATTTATAAGACACTTAATTATTATGTTGTTATTATAATACACCTTAATAGGACATTTGATATTTGAGTCATAAAACATCTGTTTTATAGGACGCTTATTCGCTAAAATTTTATTATAACATAACTTAACAGGACACTTGACACTTGAGTCTTATAACATTAACCTTTATAGGCACTCCAAAAAAAATTCCATTTACTAACACACATTTCAAGTGGCATTTAGCTTATATGCCACTAATTTAGGTTTAGTGGCACTTTACGTATACCACATTTTCTTGGCACCAACTTTTAGTGGCATTTAGCGTTTGCGTCACTAAGTTGTAGGCTTAATGGCACTTTATGTATGTCATATTTGTTTGGCACACTTTTTTAGTGGCATTTAGTATTTATGTCACTAAAATTTAGCGATACTTTGCATATGTCATACTATCTTTAAAACATTTGTAGTACCATTTAACATGTGTCACGTAAATTTATATTTTTAGTGTCACTTTGTATATGCTATAATTGTTTGCATACCAGTATTACAATTTACATATATCATTAATTTATCAAAGTATTCATTACAAAGTAATCGTAGAAACTCAAAACTATTTACAGGAAAGAAAATGGTTACAATTTTGCATACTTGTTACCACTCTAACTTGGAATTTGGAAAAACAAAAGCTTGCATACTGGTTTGGTTGCTAGCATGGATCATGGACGAACTTTTTACCACATGATTGCATACCATAATACAAATTTAAATGCGAATTATGACCAATAATCATTTTCGTTGCAAAACAAATGATCTCACACTTGAATAGAACATATTTTACATGTAACACTATAAAGTGTGCGAGTATAATAAATAAAGTTTCACTTTTGGTACACACTATACCTAAATCTGTGAAATCAGATAGCTAACAGACCCGGATCCAATGCATGTGGTTTGACCCATGCAAACAGAATTTGGAAGTCCCTTTTCCTGTTCGACCCAGCAGACAGGACACCAACAATGCCCATATCAATCAAGCCTACTCGGCTGCACAAATATAAAAAAAAATATATAATGCTATCATAAATGGGTCAATTTGGGACGTGTAAAAAGGGTTACATACATCTTGTTATATTAAGATCAATTGGCCCACATCTCAAAGAATTCAATGAATCAATATCAAGTTTGGCTTAGAAATAAAAAAGTTCGAAGATTAATGAATAAAAAATATAGTATGCACTTAAATATCACCATTAAGGGAATCGGAAGTTCTCTATGCTAATATACAGAAAATTACAAAAGTCAGCAAAACAAATCAAGAATGCACACATCTTGAAGTCCACCTTTTACAACTGTCCAAATCTGATTTCAACAATCCATCTAATGTTTGTGATGAAGTCACTGGAAGTCAAATCATGCAGAGATTGCACAACTTCAAGTCAGTTGTGTGAATTGAAATTACTTCATTGATATGCATTGCTGATATGGTGTGAAAATAATGATAGTATCACAGTTAAAAGTGGTCAACAAATTAAGATTTTGGTTATCTAGATGTTGCAAATGTGCATGCATCTAGAAAAATATGTAATTCAAAAAATTGGTTGCAGAGTAATGAAGTTGTTATCAAAAGTCAACAACAAATAGGCATCACTAATAGCGGTGAATAAGAGTGTAAACAAGCTTAGCCACTCATGAGCTACTCGATATCGGCTCATTAAAAACTCGAATGAAGCTGAGCCTAAATAAGCTCTAGTCCGAGCTTCACATATCAAGCTCGGCCGGCTTGCGAGCCAAAATGAACTTTTTGTTTATATAAATTTTATATAATATAGTTATATAATACCTATTAGTATATATAAATTTATGGTATATATAGTTAAATAGTATATTATATTACATACAAAATTTACGATCATAAATTGTTGAGTCAAACAATTGACATAAGGGGGAGATTGTTGAGTCAAAGATTTGACCAGAATGAAGTATATGGAAGATTGGAATCTTCTCAACCTCCTCAGAATTCGCTAAGTATGGATCCGGGCACACCTTAGACATCCGAGCAAGGTTTTACTTAGCCGGGTATGATATTTTGTCTATCGGGCAAGGTTTACTTCAAGTAGTCTTCTTTAGTGGTTATCCGAGCAAGGTTTGCAAATTAGTGTATTGCCGAGCAAGGTTCACTGGTTTATGTAAATCTGGGCAAGGTTCACTTTATCAAGCAAGTCTGTTCTTCAGAGCCAAGTATATTACTCTTCCGAGTAAGGTTTGGTTAACCAAGTCCAAGAAGCCAAGTGATTGGAAGACCGGGCAAGGTATTCATTAATAAGTATGGTCCAAGTATGCTTGATGATCTAAAGGAATATCTCTAAGTAATATCGGGCAAGGTTCAGCTCAAGCAAGGAACAGTACTCCCGAGTACACTTTGCTAATAAGTTATTTTATAGCAAAGAGCTGAAATGGATCATTGAAGAACAATGTTGCTCGTAAGGATTTGTCGGGCAAAGTTTGACAAAACCAAGAAGACTGAAGTCTACCAGGTGAGTATTTTACTTGGTAAAATACTCTTCAAGTAAAGTCTACCCGGAAACTGATTTCGAGCACACTTCTATGTTACCAAGTCCAAAGGATGGCAGAGTACAAAGCGTACTCGGAGAATGAAGAATGTTGTAAAGCCTACCCGGAAGACTTGTTTTACACTTAGTTTATTTTGAATATGTAATTTGGATATGTACGTTGTATTTAGGGTTTCTAGAAGGAATGACAGCTGTCATAGGGTGGCAGGCCTATAAATAGAATGTTTTAGGGCACGCCGCCCAACATACACGAAAAAGGAAAGACAGACACATTTATTGATATAAAAAATATCGTGTGACGACTGTCCTAGGATTCCAAAAACCCTAAATCGATTATCCACTTTGTATGATGAAAATTATATAGATGGAAATATTTTGAGTGAATCTTGTGTGTGCTTTCTACCTTTGATTATTCATTGCAACCGTATGTTTGTTATTGATTCCGCCTTTAACAAACGGATATCTTTCTAAATATAGCAACCCGTCATTAACTCTCTTGTCGGCACATTAATCAGTGTGAGTTATGACATGATTAAGTAAGATCCAGCTGAAATCGAGGGACCAGACAAGTGGTATCAGAACTTGTTACTGCTATTTTGGAAAGATTATTGCTGATTGAAGATTTTAAGAAGAATGACGTAAGCAGACCACTGTTCGATTGATTTGTGACGTCAGCAGCCCTGTTTTTCATTATTCTTCCAGATCAACAATCTACCGGTGTTTTCTCTTCCTTATTTCAATTAAAGTTCTAATCTTTATATCTAAATCTTGTTCTAATCACATCAGACACATCAGATCTGAGCATTCTGTTTTCAAATCTGATTATTTTGAAACTCTGTGTTTACAAAGAAACTGATTTTTGATTTCTCAAAATGTCTGGATATGAGGAACAAGAGGTGTCTACTAACAAGATACCAAGGTTGCATGGAGGGGAAAACTTTATCAAATGGAAAGTACTCTTTGAAGCAGCCGTATGCTACAATGATATTGATATGTGGAACTCCATCAAGAATGATCCACAAGCTGCTGTTGAAGAAGGTGCAAATGCAGCTGCAACTGCTGCAGTAAGAGAAAGAATGAGAAAGGTGGATGACAAAGCCTTAGCTATGATTAAGCTAGGTTTGTCTTGGGAGATTTTGACCAAGGTGGCACATCACACAACTACCAAGCAAATGTATGATGCCATCCTTGAGATGTATGAAGGGAATACTGAACTAAAGAACATAAAGAAGCAAAGATTGAAGCAACAGTTGGAAAGGTTCAAGTATAAGGAAGGAGAGAGGTTGAAATCAATACTAGAACGTTTTCTAAGTATTGTGAATGAGTTGAGGACAACTGTTTATGTAATGACTGAATTTGATTTAAGTACAAATTTACTCAACTCAAAGCCAAAAGAATGGTATACTGCTTGCATGTTCATCCTTCAGAAGCATAACTTCAATGAATTGAAATTGGATGATGTAGTATGCTTTCTTCAGGCTGCAGAACTTGAAATGATAGAGAATGAGATGATTAAGAAAGATAGACCCTGCTTCAATGTTTCAAATGCATTGATTGCACCCATGGGAAATCTGTCTACCAAGAATCAACAGCAAATTCCCATTATTGAAGAACCAGCTGAACATAATGTTGTTACTCCAAAATCTTTCATTGGAGGTAGCACAAGTAATCAAGGAAATCAGCAGAGGTTCAACGTGCAACTGATTGATGATACTGAAACTGCCTCAATGGCAAGTGGGAATGTGCATCACTCTAGTGGTGTAAATGGTCAAAACAATGAAACAAATGCATTGATGTCTATGTTTACTAAGTCATATAATGCATTTATTGCAAAGAACCTAATTCACAAAAGTGTGGTACAAGATGATTTAGAGCAAATTGATGCAGATGACTTGGAGGACATGGATTTGAAGTGGCAAGCTGCAATGTTAGCCTTGAGAAGTAAGAGGTTGTATAACAGAACTGGTAGGTCTCTGGTTTCAGGTCCTAATGACAGGATTGGATTTGACAAGTCAAAAGCAATCTGCTACAATTGTCAGCAACCTGGTCATTTTGCAAGAGAATGCAATCAACCAAGAAACTTTCAAATGAATCAATACTAGAATCAACAACCAGGAGGTCAGCATCAATATCAACAAAATCAACCAAGAGGTCAGCAACATTACCAACAAAATCAGCTAAGATTCAACAACAACAACAATCAAATGAACAACCTCAACAACAACAACTTCAATCCCAATAACAACTACAACCCCAACTTCAACAACTTTCAGCCTTAAATGAATAATCAACAACAAAGTATGCAACAGACTCAAGGTTTTCAAATGAATAACAATCAAAACCTTCAAGCAACTCAAAATGTTACAAACAACACTGTTCCAACAAATCAAAATCAGATCAGAAATCAAGGAAATGTGGCAGTGACTACAAGCATGAAGGAAATTTTGATTGGAGCAATCATGAAGAGGACATTGCAGATGATATCAAGAAAGAAAATGTGGCATTCATGGCCATAATTGAGAAAGAAAAAGGATCATCATCTCAGGTACACTCTGCTCCTACTGTTGATTTAAATGAACTTATCATTGAATTGAGAACAAAAGTAGGCAAGCTGGAAAGTAAGTGTTTTAGAAAACAAAGTATCATCAATGGGTATGAGGCAAGTGAGATGATCAGTGAATAAAAGATTAAAAGCCTTGAAGACGATTGCATGATCAATTACAGAACACAAACAAAATACATCACTGAGATTGATGGATTAAAGAAGATGTTGGTTGAAGAAAAGGTGCAAAACACAAGACTGAAGGTTGAAACTGAATTTCTGAAGAATTTGGTCTCAACAGGCAATATATGTGGTATACTGAACCAGGTGAAGGACCAAGACAAATACAAAGCAGTTCCACCCCCATTCAACAACCACTTCATGCCAAAAGTTGACAAAGAGAAAAGAGATGCATACTTGCATCAATTCAGAGATGTCTTTCAAGACAAGGAAGAATTTGTTGATTTGTACAAAAAGGTAGAAGTGAATGAAGAAGGAGAGTTTGTGATTAAAAAGGAAGTAAAAGAGGATAAGTCAATTGGAGTTCAAGTCTCTGAGGATGACTTTGATTCAGTTGAATTGGATGAAGATGACTTGAGTGATTTGAGTGATCAAATTACTGTAGAGGAAATCAAAGCTGCTGAAAGAGGAAGAAAATATAAGAAACCGGAATCTGTTGATAAACTTCCAAAGTATCCACCAGTCCCACCAAGATTGAAGAAACAGAATGATAAACTGAAAAGAGAACATGTTTCTTTTGATATTTGTGAAAGGAGGAAGATAAACTACAATGCAGTCAGACCACCAAGCAAGGCTGTATTGGGTAGGATAAAGCAGAACAACAAAAGGAAGATGGTGACTGAAAAAGTTGATACAGAAAATTTTATCCCAGTTTATCCAATCTTTTCTAGTCATTAGGTGTTGGATGTTGGAGAAGTGGAAACTATGGAAGAGTATGAGAAAAGACAGTCAAGGGTTAGAGAAAGTAGTGATGAAGAACCTATGATTATTGAAAAAGTTGTCTTTGTCAAAAGCAAACTTGAAAGACAAGACATTAAGATTGAGGAATTTGTACCATTCTCAATTAACTTTGATAGCTTAAAGAATCAGAAGACTCTATGAGTCAAGTCACCTAAGCCAAGTGAAAGATTCATGAAACCAAAAGAACATGAAATATTCAAAGGCAAGGTTTGGTGCAAAAGGTGTGATGAATATGGTCACCACACATACTCATGCAATGAGAGATTGAAATTTCAACCATTTCATGTCCCAAATGGAACAAAGTATGGCCAAGACTTTGTCCTGTACAAACAGAAGTATGATGTATATCTGGGAAAAGGAAAGGTGTGTGGAAATGAAACCATGAACAGAGAAGAAAAGAAATCTGAAAAGGAGACAATGATTGAGAAGAAAGCTGAAGTAACAACAAAGAAGCAAGTAGCTGAATTAGCAAGAAGAAGTAAATCTCCTAAGAAGCATGATAAATTGACCAAAAAGAACTATCAGCCTTTGAGAATCAAACAAGATACTCAATCAGTCAAATCTGATAGTTCTCAAGGATCATCAAGCAGTGAAAGACAAGAAGAAAAGGTGCATATTCTAGAAAAAAACCAACAGAACTCACTGGTGATGAGAAGTTTCTACTAAAGCATGGATATGAACCACATGGTTTCCTTTGAAAACCTAAGACTGAGAGTAAGGTTGAGCAAGTTGCTGATGTGAGAGACTACTCTGAGAAGAAGGACTATGTGATAAAGGAGTATGACACTGACTCAGCTGAATACCAGTGTCCAACCTCACTTGTTAAAACTCCAAGAGAGTGTGGTTATGAAACTGATAATTCAGACAACTTAGAATTGACTCATGAGGATCCTAAACCAACAACACTCACTTCCCAAGCTGTCTCTGAAACTGAATCTGATGAGCTGCAAGTTGATAAGGCTTGCACTTCATCACTCAACTAATCAAACTTTCTTTGTATGTGCAGGAACAGTCCACTCCTCTAAATGACATATGGTATATGGATAGTGGTTGTTCTAGGCACATGACTTATGACAAGATATCTCTTGTCAATTATGAAGAAAAGTATGAAGGTCCAGTAGCTTTTGGGAGTGCTGAGAATGGTGGAAAGATTGTTGGAAAAGGAATCTTAACAAATGGGAAAGTCTTATTTGATAATGTATTTCTTGTTGAAGGTCTTCAGTACAATCTGTTGAGTATATCACAAATGTGTGATAAGGGTTACAAAGTCAGTTTTGATGATTCACACTGTTTCATTTTAAAACCTGAGTTTGTAATTCCACCTGAAATGATTATGATGATGGCACCAAGAAATTGTAACTTGTATGAACTAAATATGAAAGAAGCTATTTCAAGAGGGTGCATGTTTTGTTTCCAAAGCCACTGAAAATGAGTCAAAATTGTGGCATAGGAAACTGTGTCATGTGAACTTGAAGAACATGAATAGACTTGTCAAAGGTGAGCATGTCATAGGCTTACCTACAAGAGAATTCAAGTTGGAAGACCATTATGATTCATGTCAAAAGGGAAAACAACACAAATCTACTCATAAGTCAAAACTCATCAATTCAATTGATCAAGTACTTGAATTACTTAACATGGATCTCTTTGGTCCTGTGAGTATACCAAGTATTGGGAAGAAAAGATATTGTCTGGTGATCATTGATGACTATTCAAGATACACTTGGGTTTATTTCCTAAGTACCAAGGATGAGACTGCAGAGTTGATTAAAGGTTGTGTAACAATGACTGAGAACAAGTTGAATAAGAAAGTCAACATGATGAGAAGTGACAATGGCATTGAGTTCAAGAATGGATTTATGCAAGAATTTTGTGAAGCAAAAGGAATACAACAACAATTTTCAGCTCCTAGAACTCCTGAGCAAAATGTTGTAGCAGAAAGAAAAAACAGAACACTTATTGAAGCTGCAAGAACCATGTTAGCATATGCTAATCTGCCTGTCACTTTTTGGGCTGAAGCCATAAATACAGCCTGCTATGTTCAGAACAGGGTACTTGTAAACAAAAGGCATAACAAAACTCCTTATGAAATATTTCACAACAGAAAGCCTTACATCAAGTTTTTCAAGCCCTTTGGATGCAAATGTTTTCTTTTGAATATAAGGGACTATTTGAACAAGTTTCAAACAAAATCCCTGGATTGCTTCTTTGTTGGATATTCTACACACTCAAAAGCCTACAGAGTTTATGTGAAAGATCACTTGAGTGTTATAGAATCATCTGACATCATCTTTAATGAGAATCAATTCAATACAGTTGATGGTGCAGCATGGCTGTTTGACCATGAGAAGTTAATAAGGTCTTTCAAAATTTATCCTGAAGACTTTGATGACTCATTCTACAAGACCAGTGTAATTGAAGAAAAGAATAAGAAAACATTGGACTTGGAAGAATTATGGAAGAAGGTTGCTAGAAAAGAGAAGGAGTATACTTTTGTGAAGAATTCCTCATGTGATATTGGTGAACCTGATAAAGAAAACAATCACAATGTTGAACATGATCATACTGAGAACAATCAAGACAATCAAGATGCACAAAATGATCAAGTTCAGAATGAGGATGACACAAGCAACCATGAAAGTGGAAATGAAGTTGCATCTACAGCAAGATTTCAAGATCTATTTCAAAGATTGAACTTAGAAAACAATGGTGCATCTAATTCAGGACAACATAATGATGAAGCACCAGAATTTCATGATGCAGAAGCTGATTTGATCATTTAAGAACCAGAGCTCAATGAAACAAATCTTAACTCAAATTTGTCTACAGATATGATTGTACAAACTCCTTATGTGGAAAAGAATCATCCTTCTGAAAACATCATTGGTGATTTGCATGAAAGAGTTACAAGAAGTCATTCAGAAATTGCAAACATCTGTCTTTACTCTTGTTTTCTGTCCCAAATAGAACCAAAGAACATAGCACAAGCATTAAAAGATAATAGTTGGGTGGAAGCAATGCAAGAAGAATTGGCACAATTTAGAGACCTGCATGTGTGGGATCTTGTTGATAAACCATTTGACAGATATGCAATTGGAACCAAATGGGTTTTTAGAAACAAAAGGGATGAAAGGGGTTTGGTGATTAAGAATAAAGCTAGACTTGTAGCACTGGGATGTCTTCAAGAAGAAGGAATTGACTTTGAGGAAGTCTTTGCACCTGTTGCAAGACTTGAAGCTATTAGGATTTTTCTTGCATATGTTGCCTCAAAGAACATTAGAGTGTTCCAGCTTGATGTTAAGTCTGCATTTCTAAATGTAAAGATTGATGAAGAGGTGTTTGTTGTTCAACCTCTAGGTTTTGAGGATCCAATGTATCCAAACAGGATGTATAAGTTAAACAAAGCCCTTTATGGATTGCATCAGGCTCCTAGAGCATGGTATGATGAGTTGTTAAATCATCTTCTTGAAAATGGTTTCAAAAGAGGAGCCATTAACTTGACACTCTTCTACAAAAGAAAGGGATCAGACTTGCTTCTGTTACAAGTGTATGTGGATGACATCATCTTTGGTTCTACAAATGAACAAATGTGTATGGAGTTTGAAGGGGTAATGAAGTCCAAATACAGCATGAGTTCTATGGGAGAAATGAACTTCTTTCTAGGATTGCGAGTTCAACAGAAGGCTGAGGGGATTTTCATTCATCAAAAAAAATATGTGCATGACATCTTAAACAAGTTCAACTGTCAAGAGTACAAGACTGCTTCAACTCCAATGGACACCAAAGAAAAGATGATTGCAGATGAAAAGGGGGAGCCTATAGATGAACATGAATATAGAGCCAAAATTGGATCTCTGATGTATCTGACTGCAACAAGACCAGATATCATGTTTGCTGTATGTGTGTGTGCAAGATTCCAATCAAATCCAAAAGTCTCCCACATGAATGCTATTAAAAGAATATTCAGATATTTGAAGGGAAGACCAGACCTAGGGATTTGGTATCCAAAGAATCAATCCTTTGATCTGATTGCATATACAGACAGTGATTATGATGACGGCAACATGAGCAGAAAGTCAACCTCAGGAGGATGTCAATTTTTGGGTGGAAGGCTAGTGTCATGGAAATGCAAAAAGCAGACTACAGTCTCAATCTCTACTGCAGAAGCTGAATATGTTGCTGCATCTGCCTGCTGTGCACAAGTTCAATGGATTCAAAATCAGATGCTGGACTATGGTTTGAATTTCTTGAACACTCCTATTCTTATTGACAATATTGCTGCATATTTTACTGTTAAGAATCCAGTTCAACATTCCAAAACTAAGCACATTGAAATCAGACATCATTTCATCAGAGACTGCTGTGAAAAAGGTTTGATTGAAATGCAAAGAGTTGATACAAGTGACAATTTGGCTGACCTTTTCACCAAACCACTTGAAAGAACCAGGTTCAACTTTCTTCTAAAAGCCCTGGGAATGATCAACTCTGATGAAATTCGATTAAGGATGTGTGCCTGGTTGTGTGTCCCTCTGTGATAACTGAATATTTTGTTAGAGATTACACATATTGAATGTTTAGTGAATATGCTTGATTATGTTACTTAAGTATGATATTTGAATATGCTACTGAATATGTTAACTGTTATGTGCTTTAACTGTGTATGAATGCAAAATTTGACATGTTTGATCTGATTGATAGGTTTGCATGATTATCAGTTGATGTGCATTGTGATGTCAGGATAAGAGTTCTTGTTATGAATTACTTGTTGATGTAAACTTATCTGATATCATTGCTTAATTGCTTGAATATGTGCTTTATCTGATCTTCTAATTTTATTAAGATAAGTTAGAATTTGATTGTTAGTACTGTCTACTTGTCTTGATGATTTCATGTTTGATTAAGATTTGAATATGTTACAACTGTTTGTGTCAAAATGTGTTTTATGTCAAAATTAAGTGATGAAATGAAGATTTTCCAATGAATTTTACATAAACACTCTATTTTGATCAAAACATGAGCATGTTGTTAATGGTGCAGAGATATGATAAGATTATTCAGTTCAAGCTTTAAAAGAAGCTTAAAAGAAGGATTTTTTTTAAAAGTCTCAAGTAGTTGTTTATGCTGAAAACTATGTCATTTGCCCAGTTGGAAGGACATGCACCCGTGTATGTTTGGTCCTTAAATCTCTACAGATTCAAAGGATAGCCATTGACCTGAAAACTGAATGCATTTGGGGCAATAATAACTTGTTTCTTATTCCTTCACTTAAAACTATGTCAATAGCTCTAACTTTGAAATGACATATATTCACATGTATGTTTGGTCCTGTTGACCACTTTTGGTCAAACAGGATAGCCATTAACCTGACAATGAAGAGATATTGGGGTGATTAAATATTAAACTGTGTTTAATGGGAAATGATTGTACAATTACTACTTAGCTGATCATATGGAATTAATAGGCTAAAAAGACCTTAGTATAGTCATTAACATGTATGGTTGCTTTCCCATGATGATGTAAAATCTAAGGTGATATAAACATAATGAATATGCTAATCTTTATGTGGAGATACATAGTTGTCTTTGCATGTCTCAAGATAAATCTCTCCAAATGATAGGCAGAAAAGTGATTACCCAGTCATACACGAGCCTGTTGTTATTTGGTCAACCAAAAATGAAACTTCTTTAAATATGACAAAGAACATGCTTTAAGAAAATTTGAGAAAATATCAAAAACAAGGGGAAGAATGAATAAATCAACCAAAATTTGATAAGTGTTAAGAGGGTTACAACAAGAGCTACAAAGATGTTGACAAAATCTGTCTCATCTTGAATGAAAGACATGTTATTAACAGTAAGCCCAACGTTCAACCTCTATATATGTTTGAATCTCAAAAATATAAAAATACAATAAGTTATGTCATACAAAAACAATTTTTGACCAAATACAGGAGGTTGGAGTCAAATTGGGGTGATCTGGGGAAAGCCAAATAAGCTTTGAGAAGAGATATGAGGCATCATAGCATAGTGTTGACCATTAATGCATTATGCTTAAATTGAACCTTAATCATATCACCAAAGAAATGAAATTCATGCTAAGTTTATACCTGTTGTTAACCTATCTATGTTGTCATAATAATGCTGAGAGTGAAGTATTGAGATAGCTACTTAGTCAATATGATCCCATTCTTGAGATCTTTTTAGAAAATGGAAGAAACTATTTTGAAGAGAAATATAACTGAAATTTGATCTCTAAATGCACCATTTGCTCTTAAACTATAATCTGAAATGAAAAATATATTTTGACAAAGTGGTTTAAGTCAAAAGGTGTTGCATTTTTCCTTTAATTGGCTGAATATGTAAGTTCGGGTAAGGTTTAATGTTTTATAACCTTTCCGGACACAAAACAGTTGAATATGTTTGAATATGATATTTCGGGTAAGGTTTGATGATTTATGACCTTTCCGAGTAAGCTTAGTCATTTTTGACTAACTTTATGATTTTCGGGCATGCTTTAAAGTGTTTACACTTTCCGGGTAGAGTACACTGTTGTACTCATTTCCCGAGCAAGCTTGAAGTCTTGAGATGATTATGTGTTGTTATAGCTAGCTTTTAACAAGAAATTCTTATTTCAGGCAAGCTATGCATGTTATATGCTGAATGTGATTCCAAGCAAACTTTATGAACTTAGTCAAGTACATCAAGTAAGCTTTGTGATTTTTGTGAGTATGTTGTTAGGAAAGGTTTGTTAATCTTTCCGGGCATGCTTAGATATTACTATTTAAGTTTGTCATTTTTCGGGTATGGTTTGACATGTTGAAATCCCTCGGGTAAGGGCATACCTGATGATTGAATGTGTTTATCCTAGCAAGCTTAGTGCATAGGATTTTCGGGCAAGCTCTTTGAAAGTTTAGACAATAAAACACTTAAATGTTTATGTGTTTTAATTTCATTCCGAGCATGCTCTGTGATATGTGTGTTTATGATTTCTTTGAAATTACAAGTGTTTTCGGGCAAACTTTGTTTTCCGGACACACTTTATATTTCGGGTACACTTTTGTTCCCTCAATATACTTAGTAATTTCAAAACTTAACTTTCCGAGTACACTGTCTGCTAGAAATCCTTTTTCGGGCACACTTTGTACTATATGAAGGTTATTCGGGTATACTTTGCATTAGAAAGGTGTTCGGGTACACTCCTATTCTTATTGACAATACTGCTGCATATTTTACTGTTAAGAATCCAGTTCAACATTCCAAAACTAAGCACATTGAAATCAGACATCATTTCATCAGAGACTGCTGTGAAAAAGGTTTGATTGAAATGCAGATAGTTGATACAAGTGACAATTTGGCTGACCTTTTCACCAAACCACTTGAAAGAACCAGGTTCAACTTTCTTCTGAAAGCCCTGGGAATGATCAACTCTGATGAAATCTGATTAAGGATGTGTGACTGGTTGTTTGTCTCTCTGTGATAACTGATTATTTTGTTAGAGATTACACATATTGAATGTTTAGTGAATATGCTTGATTATGTTACTTAAGTATGATATTTAAATATACTACTGAATATGTTAACTGTTATGTGCTTTAACTGTGTATGAATGCAAAATTTGACATGTTTGATCTGATTAATAGGTTTGCATGATTATCAGTTGATGTGCATTTGTGATGTCAGGATAAGAAGTTCTTGTTATGAATTACTTGTTGATGTAAACTTATCTGATATCATTGCTTAATTGCTTGAATATGTGCTTTATCTGATCTTCTGATGTTATTAAGATAAGTTAGAATTTGATTGTTAGTACTGTCTACTTGTCTTGATGATTTCATGTTTGATTAAGATTTGAATATGTTACAACTGTTTGCGTCAAAATGTGTTTTATGTCAAAATTAAGTGATGAAATGAAGATTTTCCAATGAATTTTATATAAATACTCTATTTTGATCAAAACATGAGCATGTTGTTAATGGTGCAGATATGATAAGATTATTCAGTTCAAGCTTTAAAAGAAGCTTAAAAGAAGGATTTTTTTTAAAAGTCTCAAGTAGTTGTTTTTGCTGAAAACTATGTCATTTGCCCAGTTGGAAGGACATGCACCCGTGTATGTTTGGTCCTTAAATCTCTACAGATTCAAAGCTGTAGGTTCCCAGCCGGATCTACACGGAATATCTCGTTCTACGTAGGTGCGGAATCCCTACGTAAGACGATACGAGCGTAGAAGACGATACACGTTAACACGATCAAACACACGTTACAATAAACAAAGACACGTTGTATTGCAACTGGAAACACGTGATTCACTGATCACCGATTACACAAAGCTGGACAACTCGTAAACTCGTACACTAAAACTATTTAACACAGCCGTAACCTAACAGTATATATCAGACGACAACTTCGCCTAACATGTTTAGGCGAAGTTGTCCCTAACTTCGCTTGTTCCACAAGTTCGCCTATATCAGCGAACTTGTGAGAACTTCGCTTAAAACCAAAATACAAATCCAACTAACTCGATTACAGACACTAGACACTGAACTACTGACATCATGTACCAACAGACTCCCCCTTGGCAGTAGCTTCATATCTCTATCTTCAAGCACGTGTCTTGTATTCTTCAACAATCTTGTATCTTTCATCTTCAAGCATGAACTCCTTCTCGTACACAAACCGAAACAACTCTTTGATATTTCTTCGCTTCTTCTTTCCAAGCAGGAATATAAAATATCTTTTTCTCGTTCAGCACCTGCTAATCAGCTTGAGACAAATTCACCAAGTGCATTGGATCATACACTCTCAGCAGCTCTTGTTCATCTTCATCCTCCATTACCGCTTCAGCTGTTTCACAATCAACGTACCACCACTTTAGATCTTTGAGCACATCCTTGGGCATTTGTTTCATCGGCACTTCTTTTAGACACCGGATCGGCTTATACTTCATGATCATCCAAGGCTTGCCATCTGCTCTCAATCCTCTGTCTTTGTCTTCAACAAGTTTTCCTTTCTGTGGTTTCAACAGCTCGAACTTTTTCTCCTTTATACTTTCCTTCCATACTATCTTCCCAATGACCCTAGCCATGTTATCATCACTCCTGTTTATAAACCCCAATCTGGCTAAGTCCTTCACTTCACATTCAGGCAACGTATTCAACGATCTCAACAGCCTCTTGAAATACTGAACTCCATCATACCTTTTAATCACAAAGAGCCTCAACTGCTCATCATATAACCAACATATAATCCCCTTTTTCGATTCAGCATAACCCCTGATGTTGTAACTTTTCTTGAACATAGTAGGGACCGCCGGTTTCTTAGTTTTTACGAACCACTGAGCGTAGCCTTCTTTCCATCTTGGCTGCTCTTCCCATTCCGTCTCATCGCTTCCCATATCTTCACCCATATCTGCCTTATCAACTTCCGGAATCTCGTGCTCAACATTCTCCTCTACAATCTCTCCCTCTTCAATCTCACTATCAATAACAATCTCATCCCCAATCTTCTCTATCTCCTCCAAAGGTAACACATCCTCATCACCTATAACATCATCATCTATCATCTCCTCAGCATCCACAACAACCACCTCATCACCCCCTGAACCTCCAGCTGCACTCGTTGACTCCCCCTGAGATGTGGAAGTCCCAAGATCTTGTTCAGTTCTTGGCAACTCTCCACCTGCACCTTTCGATGCATTGGGATCATCGTCTCGATCGTTACGCTTCTTAGTCCTCAGCTCATCACCCTTACAGCTCGTCTCCCCCTGTGACGCCGAGAACTGTTTCAAGGCATCAATTATTTTACCATGTTCGATCAGCAGGGACGACTGAATCTGATTCTCCGCAACTAGATGCTGAATAGCATGGGTCTGGATAAGATTTACCCTTGATTGTTCAGCCACGACCCTTTCAAGCGCTGCTATTCGTTCCGAGTCGGATAAGGTTGCATCGAAATCAAACCTCAGATGTGATATGTTTTGAGCGTACGGAGGAGGAATTCCCAATGTAACCGGCACCTCAGAAGTAGGTTGAAACGTAACCTCAGGTGGTATCGTAACCGATAACCCTGCAGTAGCTACAACTGTCGACTCAATAAATCTTGCGACGACCTCCGATGGAGTACGAGTTGGAGGTGGCAAAGATACAATCTCCGGAGCCGAGAGTTGGAATGTAGTGGTTGGGAGGCCGAATGAGGATGAGGTAGCCACCACGGGAACGTCCGTGGCGCTTGGCCTTGTAACTGGCAATGATGAAGGAACCATGGTCATACCAGACAGTGCGGGTGGAGTGAAACGAACCACTCTTGAGCTCTCACCAGCTCCCGAACCTGCACCTGTCCTCTCCCTTCTCGATCTGCGGACCAACTGATGTATATCTTCCTCAAAATCTGACTCACTGTCATCATCGTCTCTCTTCCTTTTCCCATGAATCCTTTCTTGAGTAACTAAAATTCGTCTCGCTTCAGCCACATCATCATCTGAAGAATCAGAATCAGCCACCGTCGTAGCTGCCCTAGCAACATTCACACTAGAAACCCGTGCAGCCGAGACTTGCACATTTTCCTCAGGATCAACACGCTCCATATCAAAAAATCCTTGACCGCCAAACGCTGCATCAAGGTCTATATTTTCCTCCAGTGACACAACAGGAGCAGCAGGTATAGCTTGTTGTACCTCAGGTGGTGGTTGATGTTCTCCTGCCTGTTGTGGTTGAGGGTCCCAAAACTCATCCCCACGAGCTGGAACATACTCTGGGTTGATCAAGTACCCGAATAATGGAGTATGTCGAGGACGGAGCTCAGGCTTGCTTCTTGCACTCGATGATCTGCACTGGGCGAAGATTCTCTTGCTTACACTCTCCACATATCTGATCGGGCGGCGCTGAGGTAACGTGGGAGCAACGTGATTCAAGATCATCTGAAGGAATCTTGGATACATAAGAAATCTCTCACGCGCCACCGCTCGTCTTTGACGGTCTATCTCGTAGAACACCATCTGACTAAAGCAATAACGCTTATTGTAAGTCAGTGATGTCATTGCTGACTGCATGGTCGCACCCATTCCGTCTGTACCAGCCTTTCTCCCTGACATACACACGATCATCACGTGCATGAGAAAGCGCCATTGGTCTAGCAAGAACCCCTTGCGTCTCTGAGTATCCCCCAAAGGACCAGAATATCCCATTCTCAGAAAAGCACCATCTCGGAATGGAGCCACAAAGTCGGTAGGATCGTCTCTCATTTCATCCCCAAACTGCAAAGCCACCCTGATCTGTTCAGATGAGAACTGTACTATCTGATTATTAACCGTTGCACGCATAACCGGGGGCTCGACTCGACAGTCATATTCCACTGTCTGCCAGAAATCTTCTATGTTTGGCAAAGATATCGGCAGTGTTGTGGTAATAGCGTGGAATATACGCGAGCGGAGTAGAAACGTGATGATCTCGCGGAAATCATCAACACCGCTCGCATCCGGGTCCAATGTGATGTACATGTTATGCCCCGGGAAAAACTGTCGTTGGTTATCTCCTCCTTCGTCACCACCAGCACCACCTGCTCCAGCTACAGCAGCCATTTCTGCAACCAAAACAGTCTAAGTTAGAGAAACGTCGAGTCAAATCACAAGTTCGCCTGTTACCATGAGCGAAGTTATGATTTATTCTGTATAGGCGAAGTTAGAGGTGGGGCGAAGTTGGGAACAACTTCGCCTCAACTTGAACTTCGCCTAATAAATGTTAAATAAAAAGGGCCAAGCGAAGTTAATGATAACTTCGCCTAACCACAACATCGCCTCATATACTGTTACATAATTAATTATCAGGCGAAGTTACGGATAACTTCGCCTAAACTGTAACTTCGCCTGAATATGAATCGGCAACAGTTAGACGTTCAATACGAAGTGATTTTGGTCAATTTGGAGATTGCGGACTCAACCAAACATGTTTTTGAGACGATCTAGACGATCAATATGATCACGACCACGTAAAAATAAGTTTGAAAAGTGGGTGTTGAGGTTTCGAATAAACGGGGTCGCGAATCGGGTCGAAACGACCTTTGATTAACATCAATGACATAGATTATAAGATACATCGACCCTACACACCTTTAATTCTGATTAGAAACTGAGAAAACAACAAGATGTGAATCGAAAAATAAGTTCGCCTAGGTTACTGGAAGATAAGTTCGCTGGTTTAAAAATAATGATCAGTTTGACCAATAATATCTCTTTATATAGGGTCAAAGTTATACAGGCGAAGTTATGGATAACTTCGCCTATTGCAGGCGAAGTTATGGATAACTTCGCCGATATTAAACTTTACAAAACAAACCCCTATAATTTGAACAATTTGCAATTAAGTTTTAAAACATCCTTTAAAGTGTTAAATGATACGATCATGACCAAGTAACCAGATATAAAATCATACAACTACATAAGTAAAATAAATTTTAACAATAAAGTACACGGGATCAAATTTCAGTCTCGACAGGGACTACCACGTTTTAGAAAAGATCCGAACAGGAATCATACTAATTACGTGACTGTCACACAGATCCATGTTCAGCTGTATTATGACATAAAGAAACAGGTTGTAAGCAGGTAAATAACTTAAAATGGTTTTCATCGCTTCTGTGATACGGGTTAGGTTCAATTAAGCTCAAAACTTAAATGGGCAACACATCAGAGATTGTGATGCCTCCTATCTATTCTCAACGCATATTTGGCTTTCCCCAAGTCACCCCGAGTTGACCTCGACCCGTAGTGTCTGATTAAATAGTAAGTACTCTTCGATCTTTAGACTCTTCTTCCCGCTCTCTTTCTTACATCTTGATTGAGAAGTATTAACATCATAAGCTCTAGAATGTCTTACTAACACATAATAATTTTTTTTTTTTTAAATAATAAGATTTACACAGCTTCAAGTAAACTACTGCAAGTCCCGAATCTGGATCACTGCAGTTTCTTGACACACCATCTTCTCGGGAATCAGAACACTCACGGGCTCGTGTATGACTGGGTAATCGCTTTTCTGCCTGTCATACGGAAAGATATATATGGAGACATGCACAACTCTTAAGGAGTTTCCACGTAAAATCGAGGAGATTTAGTTAGTATCACTTCTACTTTTACGCACCATAAAAAGCTACCATGACATACAATGACTGTTCTAAAGTCTTTTAGGCCTAATAACTTCACTAGTTAAGCACACGGAATCAGTATATCTATCACTTTCCAAGGTTGGATCAATTTTCTGTTAAACATAGTAAAGAAACTTCTTACGAAGTAGTAGACTTGAAAAATAATTTCATCTCCCGAAAAAAATTTTAACTTCAATCGCCCCGATCAAATCGAAGTTTTCAGGTAAACGGCTATCCTGAAGATCCAATGGATCAGCTGGACAGACCACATACAAGTATGTGTCATTCTAACTAAGTATGAACGACTAATTTTCAGCGAAAGAATAAAAACACATCATAAACCGCCCCGGTCACTTTCAGTCATCTGGCTAATGGCTATCCTCATACTCTACAGGTAGAAATGAGGACCAAACATATCCGAAGACATGTCCTTCAAACTGAGGCAACCGACATAATTCTAAGCGATAGTGACGTTTTTTTTTTTTTATTGCAAAAACGAAAAACATGGTTACTCGGGATTGATCATCCCATTCAGCTCAACAAAGTTTTGAAAACGAGTTTTGTCAAACGCTAAAGTAAACAAATCAGCGAAATTATCTAACGTATCAACCTTTTCGAGCACAATCAATTTTTTCTCAGCACAATCCCGTATAAAATGATGACGGATGTCAATGTGTTTAGTTTTGCTATGCTTTACGGGATTGTTGGTTACTGAGATAGCAGCAGTGTTATCTATGCAAATAGGAGTATGAGTGAAATTCAGACCATAATCGCGCAATTGCTGTTGTATCCAAAGAACCTGGGAGCAGTAGTTGGATGCTGCCATGTATTCTGCTTCACAGGTAGAAATGGCGACTGAGGTCTGCTTCTTGCACTGCCATGACACTAATCTGCCTCCAAGAAACTGACATCCACCTTTTGTTGACTTCTGATTCTGATTGCACCCTCCATAATCAGAATCCGTGTAGGCGACTAACTCCAAGTCTCCTCCTTTCGTGTACCACAACCCTAGCTTAGGTTTGCCTTTGAGATATCGCAATATCCTCTTCGCACCCTTCAAGTGAGATTCCTTTGGGTTTGCCTGAAAACGAGAACAAAGACAAACTGCAAACATAATATCAGGTCTAGATGCAGTTAAGTACATTAAAGAACCTATGATTGCCCGATATTGGGTTGGGTCCACGTCTGCATCACTGTCTGAATCAGCACCCAATTTATGGTTGACGCAAACTGGAGTATCAAATGGAGTGCTGTCCTCCATCTTGAAGCGTTTGAGAACATCACGGACATATTTAGTCTGATGAATGAACATCCCATCTTTCTTCTGATCAACCTGCAGTCCTAAAAAGAAAGTTAGTTCACCCATAGCACTCATTTCAAACCTCTTTTTCATGACGGCCTCAAATTCCTGACACATGGCGACTTTTGATGCAGCAAAGATGATGTCGTCCACGTAGACTTGCACCAGAAGAAAGTCGCTTCATTTTCTCTTAAAGAACAGTGTGCTATCGATCTTTCCCCTTTCAAATTCATTCTCAAGCAAGTAATCGGATAGAGTTGCGTACCAAGCACGAGGGGCCTGATGTAGCCCATATAGCGCTTTACTTAGCTTGTACACGTGATCAGGAAAGTCTGGGTCAGGAAAACCCGGAGGTTGCTCAACGTACACAACCTCATCGACTTTACTGTTAAAAAACGCACTCTTCACGTCTAACTGGAACACCTTCATCTCCTTGTGTGCAGCAAATGCCAAAAACAATCGAATCGCTTCCAATCTCGCCACAGGAGCAATCACTTCATTGTAGTCGATCCCCTCTTGCTGATTAAAACCTTTTACAACCAGCCTTGCCTTGTTTCTGATAATTATCCCTTTCTCATCTCTTTTAAATTTGAAAACCCATTTGGTGCCAATCGCTTGCACATTCTTCGGTTTTGCAACCAAATTCCATACTTCCATCTTCTTGAACTGGGCTAACTCTTCTTGCATGGCTTCGACCCACGAGCTGTCCTTGAGAGCCATTTGATAGTTCTTTGGTTCAATCTGGCTGATGAAGCAGGTGTACAAGCATTCGTTAATGATGCCTGTATCTTTAATGCTTGTGTAAACACAGGTGTGCTCATTCAAGCTTTGTCTTGTTTGTACACCGTCGGACAGATCACCTATCACGTTCTCCAAAGGGTGATTTTTGTGAACTCTCGTAGTCGGAACCGAACTGACTTGCAGATTGTCTTCCAGGTTCGAAGGTAGCTCATCAATGGGTGATTGTTGTTGAGAGTGAAACGGATTGAAGAATTCCTCTTCTGTAGAGGCAGCAGGGGTATCGACAGCATTTGACGAGGAAGGTTGACATTCATCGTACAGCGGTCTTTGCACAACATTTTCTTCCTCATCATAAAGCATCTTCGTAGCTATTCTCTCATCAACTTCTGCACAATCCAAGTAAGGCATGTTAAAAGATTTAAAAAGCCTATCATAGTCGAAAGCCCCAGCGGGTCCCGTGCTTGGTTTTGGTGATTTGTAACTTGTGATATCAGTGTTACACACCACCTCAACCTTGCTGGTCGATATATTAAAGACTCGTCTGTTGGGAGTCCCAACAACATATCCGACTAAAATACCTTCGTCGGCTATTTCACCAAATTTTGAGTTTGTCTTTAATATCGAACACGGGGACCCGAATGGTTCGAGACCACTCAAGTTAGGCTTTCTCCCATGCATAAGTTCATAACATGTTTTATTCAATCTTTTAACAGTTAAAACTCTATTAAGGATATAACAGGCTGTAGCAACAGCTTCAGCCCAGAACACCACAGGAAGTTTCGAATCAGCCAGCATGGTTCTGGCTCCCTCAATTAGCGTTCTGTTCTTCCTCTCAGCCACCCCATTTTGTTGTGGAGTATACGGGGCGCTGTATTGGTGGTCTATCCCTTTCTGTAAGCAGAAGATCTCCATCTGATAGTTTTTGAACTCTGTCCCATTGTCACTCCTGATGTATTTAACCCGTTTCCCCATAATATTCTCAACCTTGGTAATCAAATTTATTACCATCTGAACCGTTTCATCCTTTGACTTCAGGAAATATACCCAAGAATATCGAGAGAAATCATCTTTTATCACCAAGCAGTATGATGTTCCACCTAGGCTTTTTACATTCACGGGACCGAAGAGATCCATGTGAAGTAGGTCTAGGGTACTGACTATTGAATTAACCTTCTTGGTGTGATGAGCTTTCTTGTGTTGCTTTCCCTTTTTGCACGATAAGCATTGGTCTTCAAAGTTGAAATTTTTCAAGGGAACACCAAGCACCAGTCCATTCTTGACAATGTAGTTCATTTTCCGAAGATGAATATACCCCATTCTTCGATGCCATAACTCGGACTCCGATTCAGTTGCTTTTGACAGAAGACACGATTCTTCTGTTGCCATCTTAGTCGACCTCATGTCCATAACATACGTATTCTTTTCCCTTGGAGCCTTCATTACTATCTAATCCTCTGGTATCTTGAAACCAGGATACAGTACGATCGCTTCATTCTTGGTAAAGTGCACAGTGTACTCTTTGTCACAGATCTGCGGTACACTCAGCAGATTATGCTTCAGTTCTTCAACAAAATTCACCTTCTCTAACGTCAAGTAGCTAGACTCGTTTAATGGTGTAGAAGACGAAGAACACAATTACACACAAACACATACACGAACAAACACAAGAACGGGATAAACGAATCTGCAGATTCTTTCATATGATAATCATAACTCGTTACATACCAAACACGAAAACAAATGACGGCCGACCCGAGGTGAGCTCTACCTCGGGCCGTCCCACACGACTCTCCCTCTCGGTTTCTCTCTAGACAATTAAACTGATCATAAAACACTCTGACTTTCTGGATTCCCAACTCTAAACAAGACACACCTATATATAGATACACAACTTCGCGAGCTTAGGCTTGGGCCTGTAGGCGAAGTTGTTATAACTTCGCCTAAGGCGAAGTTGTTCTAACTTCGCCTATGGCGAAGTTGTTCTAACTTCGTACTTCGTTTCCGCTGAATAGAATTGCATAGCAACGGTCATAAAATCCACCAACAGACTCCCCTTTGACCGTTGCTCTCAATTCTAACAAACACAAAAGATCATCTGTTACAAAACATGTACCAATAGACTCCCTCTTAACTGATGATCTTCTGTTTGCTCTTCAACCAGCCGTGTCTGAAACTGTCTTGTAGCTTCACAAATCTACCAATCACCCAGCGTCTTCCATATCAGATCTCCCCTTCAGTGTAAGCTTCTCCGACTATATAGATTGAGGTCTTTGAAATGCATGCATCCCCGTGCCCAATTGATCATCTCAACCAATCACGTGAGTCCTTCTGACTTCACCAACACGTGAAGTTCTTCTAACTTCACCAACACGTGAAGTTGGGCTCCCTCCACAACTTCACCAACACGTTAGCATACGATAAGGTTTAATCTTCAACTACTCAACATCAAGTGATCAATTTCATCACAAAACCACCTTGACAGAATCTAACACACATGACCATTAATTAATCCGAAGCATCTTCAATCACCAGGGATAACGATCAAGAACATAAACACTTTAATCCCGATTAAATCCAACTTGTTCCAGAATTTTCACTTTAATAAATAAGCATCACGTTTCAGGATCCAATTCTCGAACGCCTTGAAAATAACATAAATAATATGCTCTGACCGCAATCCAGTAATGACGAAAACCTTCAGTTCAATTTGACTTTCTTCAGTTGGTCAACCTCGAACAACAACTATTTCATTGCCCACAAACACCCAAATATGTGTCAATATCCAGTTTCAATCAATATCCCATTCACAACCTCAACTCCATATCCAGAGTTGGCACAATTTAGAGACCTGCATGTGTGGGATCTTGTTGATAAACCATTTGACAGATATGCAATTGGAACCAAATGGGTTTTTAGAAACAAAAGGGATGAAAGGGGTTTGGTGATTAAGAATAAAGCTAGACTTGTAGCACTGGGATGTCTTCAAGAAGAAGGAATTGACTTTGAGGAAGTCTTTGCACCTGTTGCAAGACTTGAAGCTATCAGGATTTTTCTTGCATATGCTGCCTCAAAGAACATTAGAGTGTTCCAGCTTGATGTTAAGTCTGCATTTCTAAATAGAAAGATTGATGAAGAGGTGTTTGTTGCTCAACCTCCAGGTTTTGAGGATCCAATGTATCCAAACAGGATGTATAAGTTAAACAAAGCCCTTTATGGATTGCATCAGGCTCCTAGAGCATGGTATGATGAGCTGTTAAATCATCTTCTTGAAAATGGTTTCAAAAGAGGAGCCATTGACTTGACACTCTTCTACAAAAGAAAGGGATCAGACTTGCTTCTGTTACAAGTGTATGTGGATGATATCATCTTTGGTTCTACAAATGAACAAATGTGTATGGAGTTTGAAGGGGTAATGAAGTCCAAATACAGCATGAGTTCTATGGGAGAAATGAACTTCTTTCTAGGATTGCAAGTTCAACAGAAGGCTGAGGGGATTTTCATTCATCAAAACAAATATGTGCAGGACATCTTAAACAAGTTCAACTGTCAAGAGTACAAGACTGCTTCAACTCCAATGGACACCAAAGAAAAGATGATTGCAGATGAAAAGGAGGAGCCTATAGATGAACATGAATATAGAGCCAAAATTGGATCTCTGATGTATCTGACTGCAACAAGACCAGATATCATGTTTGCTGTATGTGTGTGTGCAAGATTCCAATCAAATCCAAAAGTCTCCCACATGAATGCTATTAAAAGAATATTCAGATATTTGAAGGGAAGACCAGACCTAGGGATTTGGTATCCAAAGAATCAATCCTTTGTTCTGATTGCATATACAGACAGTGATTATGATGGCGGCAACATGAGCAGAAAGTCAACCTCAGGAGGATGTCAATTTTTGGGTGGAATGCTAGTGTCATGGAAATGCAAAAAGCAGACTACAGTCTCAATCTCTACTGCAGAAGCTGAATATGTTGCTGCATCTGCCTGTTGTGCACAAGTTCAATGGATTCAAAATCAGATGCTGGACTATGGTTTGAATTTCTTGAACACTCATATTCTTATTGACAATATTGCTGCATATTTTACTGTTAAGAATCCAGTTCAACATTCCAAAACTAAGCATATTGAAATCAGACATTATTTCATCAGAGACTGCTGTGAAAAAGGTTTGATTGAAATGCAAAGAGTTGATACAAGTGACAATTTGGCTGACCTTTTCACCAAACCACTTGAAAGAACCAGGTTCAACTTTCTTCTAAAAGCCCTGGGAATGATCAACTCTGATGAAATTCGATTAAGGATGTGTGCCTGGTTGTGTGTCCCTCTGTGATAACTGAATATTTTGTTAGAGATTACACATATTGAATGTTTAGTGAATATGCTTGATTATGTTACTTAAGTATGATATTTGAATATGCTACTGAATATGTTAACTGTTATGTGCTTTAACTGTGTATGAATGCAAAATTTGACATGTTTGATCTGATTGATAGGTTTGCATGATTATCAGTTGATGTGCATTGTGATGTCAGGATAAGAGTTCTTGTTATGAATTACTTGTTGATGTAAACTTATCTGATATCATTGCTTAATTGCTTGAATATGTGCTTTATCTGATCTTCTAATTTTATTAAGATAAGTTAGAATTTGATTGTTAGTACTGTCTACTTGTCTTGATGATTTCATGTTTGATTAAGATTTGAATATGTTACAACTGTTTGTGTCAAAATGTGTTTTATGTCAAAATTAAGTGATGAAATGAAGATTTTCCAATGAATTTTACATAAACACTCTATTTTGATCAAAACATGAGCATGTTGTTAATGGTGCAGAGATATGATAAGATTATTCAGTTCAAGCTTTAAAAGAAGCTTAAAAGAAGGATTTTTTTTAAAAGTCTCAAGTAGTTGTTTATGCTGAAAACTATGTCATTTGCCCAGTTGGAAGGACATGCACCCGTGTATGTTTGGTCCTTAAATCTCTACAGATTCAAAGGATAGCCATTGACCTGAAAACTGAATGCATTTGAGGCAATAATAACTTGTTTCTTATTCCTTCACTTAAAACTATGTCAATAGCTCTAACTTTGAAATGACATATATTCACATGTATGTTTGGTCCTGTTGACCACTTTTGGTCAAACAGGATAGCCATTAACCTGACAATGAAGAGATATTGGGGTGATTAAATATTAAACTGTGTTTAATGGGAAATGATAGTACATTGACTACTTAGCTGATCATATGGAATTAATAGGCTAAAAAGACCTTAGTATAGTCATTAACATGTATGGTTGCTTTCCCATGATGATGTAAAATCTAAGGTGATATAAACATAATGAATATGCTAATCTTTATGTGGAGATACATAGTTGTCTTTGCATGTCTCAAGATAAATCTCTCCAAATGATAGGCAGAAAAGTGATTACCCAGTCATACACGAGCCTGTTGTTATTTGGTCAACCAAAAATGAAACTTCTTTAAATATGACAAAGAACATGCTTTAAGAAAATTTGAGAAAATATCAAAAACAAGGGGAAGAATGAATAAATCAACCAAAATTTGATAAGTGTTAAGAGGGTTACAACAAGAGCTACAAAGATGTTGACAAAATCTGTCTCATCTTGAATGAAAGACATGTTATTAACAGTAAGCCCAACGTTCAACCTCTATATATGTTTGAATCTCAAAAATATAAAAATACAATAAGTTCTGTCATACAAAAACAATTTTTGACCAAATACAGGAGGTTGGAGTCAAATTGGGGTGATCTGGGGAAAGCCAAATAAGTTTTGAGAAAAGATATGAGGCATCATAGCATAGTGTTGACCATTAATGCATTATGCTTAAATTGAACCTTAATCATATCACCAAAGAAATGAAATTCATGCTAAGTTTATACCTGTTGTTAACCTATCTATGTTGTCATAATAATGCTGAGAGTGAAGTATTGAGATAGCTACTTAGTCAATATGATCCCATTCTTGAGATCTTTTTAGAAAATGGAAGAAACTGTTTTGAAGAGAAATATAACTGAAATTTGATCTCTAAATGCACCATTTGCTCTTAAACTATAATCTGAAATGAAAAATATATTTTGACAAAGTGGTTTAAGTCAAAAAGTGTTGCATTTTTCCTTTAATTGGCTGAATATGTAAGTTCGGGTAAGGTTTAATGTTTTATAACCTTTCCGGACACAAAACAGTTGAATATGTTTGAATATGATATTTCGGGTAAGGTTTGATGATTTATGACCTTTCCGAGTAAGCTTAGTCATTTTTGACTAACTTTATGATTTTCGGGCATGCTTTGAAGTGTTTACACTTTCCGGGTAGAGTACACTGTTGTACTCATTTCCCGAGCAAGCTTGAAGTCTTGAGATGATTATGTGTTGTTATAGCTAGCTTTTAACAAGAAATTCTTATTTCAGGCAAGCTATGCATGTTATATGTTGAATGTGATTCCAAGCAAACTTTATGAACTTAGTCAAGTACATCAAGTAAGCTTTGTGATTTGTGTGAATATGTTGTTAGGAAAGGTTTGTTAATCTTTCCGGGCATGCTTAGATATTACTATTTAAGTTTGTCATTTTTCGGGTATGGTTTGACATGTTGAAATCCCTCGGGTAAGGGCATACCTGATGATTGAATGTGTTTATCCTAGCAAGCTTAGTGCATAGGATTTTCGGGCAAGCTCTTTGAAATTTTAGACTATAAAACACTTAAATGTTTATGTGTTTTAATTTCATTCCGAGCATGCTCTGTGATATGTGTGTTTATGATTTCTTTGAAATTACAAGTGTTTTCGGGCAAACTTTGTTTTCCGGACACACTTTATATTTTGGGTACACTTTTGTTCCCTCAATATACTTGGTAATTTCAAAACTTAACTTTCCGAGTACACTGTCTGCTAGAAATCTTTTTCCGGGCACACTTTGTACTATATGAAGGTTATTCGGGTATACTTTGCATTAGAAAGGTGTTCGGGTATACTATTCTCTTGAATGGTTGCTCGGGCACACTATGTTTTCAAGTATGCTTGAATGTATATGTTTTGAGTATGATTGTTTGATTATGATTCTTATTTCATTAGGGTTTATGCTAGATCATATCATTTAATTTGAATTGAATAAATGTATATGGGGATCCTAATTGATTCCTAGTAAGGATGTTTATTTGATGTTTATACTTTATTATTTGCCTTGTGATTAATTTCTCAAGGAATCTTGTATTTCGGGTAAGCTTTCTTCATTATGTCTTAACTCTAAATTAATTAGCTTGATCGAGCAAGGTTTCTAAATAAAAGGATTCGGGCAAACTTTGTATATACAAAAATGAAAATTTTCCAAGCAAAGTTTGACTGGGTAAGCTTTGTAAGTGGATGTATACCGAGTAGACTTTGAAAAGAATAATTCCGAGTAAGGTTTTATTAACTTAAAATATAAATATTGTTTTTAATATCAAGTGGATAATGTTACTGTTTGACAGCTAATAATTCACAAAATGACGAAAAGCATTTAAAACCCACTTTCAAAAAGTATATAAGAGGGAGTTAGGCAAAATTTTCAACATTATTTTTCCCTCTCTCTCCTTCCACTACAAACTGCTTACTCTCAAAGAAACCCACACCGACTTATCACATTCTATTATTCCTAACCCTAGCTTGAATTAGCCCTCTAATTCCGACTCGGTAAGCAATATTAATGTGTTTTTTGACCACGATTAGACTATAATGGGCTTTGATTATGTTCTTGATTACTAATATTTTGTTTTTGTGTAGGTTATAAATTTGTCGAATAACAGGTTCTTGATGATTTCTCTTTCTTTCTTCTTCATTTTTTTTATACCTTGAAATTATCTAAAGTACTGGACTTTATAACTAATTTCACTTTGAAGATGTTTGTTTATGTGTTTCAGAAATGGCAGACGATGAGCCTAAATATGTCTTTGAACCAAAACATAATATGTGTGCACTTCTGCAAGTCACACCTGACAATGAGCCGATGGAAAGAATGATAACATGGATGGCACGGTCAAATGTCAGTTTTGCATTCACTGAAAGCCCTGTTATCTACAGAAATCATGTTTTGGATTTCTGGAGATCTGCTGAACTGGTTGAAGACATCAATGGTAAACGAATCGAAGCAACAGTTGCCAGACAAGAAATCCACATTACAGAGAGGATGATAAGAAGATGTCTCACATTAAATGATGATAACCATTACCATATAAACTTCAGCACACCTCACTTAATGAAGATATTTGAAGAAACAATGGGGTATCAAGGAAATGTTCATGATGGACAGTTTCAGAAGGGCATGTTTCCTATGCTGTACAGATTTCTTATTCACCATGTGATCCACGGATTTGCTCCAAGGAAGGGATCATGGACCTTGATATGTCACGACTTGGCAAATGCCACAGTTGGGATTATATATGATCTGCCTTTCAATTTTTCAAAGATGATATTTGAAGGATTAGTAGGAAACCTGAAGTAGGCAGAAAAGAAGAGATTTTTACAATATCCAAGGTTCCTACAGATAATCTTCAACAGTGAACTCCAAGATCTACCCACTGTTGGAACTATACACATGTTGCAAAACCCTGATACATACAGAAGAATCAAGAATCCAGGTGTTTCAAATGTATACAACTCAAATATCCCATTTGAGATATTGCCATGGTTGTTGAACCATGACTTGGTTGTGATGCATGTGCCTGAGTTAAGCTCGGAGGAGGAAGGATGAGAAGATGATGACAGTGATGATGATGGAGACTCTGATGATGGAGATGATGATGTTGATGGAGTTGAAGGAGGAGATGGAGTAGCTATAGAAGTTGTTGCACCTGAACAGGGGGAGCAATTTGAGCAAATTGAACAAACTATTCCAACACCACCACAAACACCACCAACAACAAGCCCAACTCATTCTGATCCATTAATTTCTAGCCCACCTCATACACAATCACCACCACCATCCATTTTCCAAACTCACACCACAGAACAAGCTGATTATGAACCTTTTTCTACATCACCACCTACAACCTTCCATACAGAAACAGACCTATTTCAAAGAAATCTAGACTTAATGTTAGAAAATGCAGAATTGAAAAGAAGGAATGAGGAGGTGACAGAGGAGAATGTGATGCTGTTAGAGAAGTTGGTACAGGCAAACTTGAAAATTCAAGCCCTGGAGCAGGAGGTTGAGAAGACCTCAGCTGCCCCAAAACAGGGGGAGAATGAGAATATGCCAACTGTCTCTGATGTGAATATTGAAACTATTACTGGAATAGGTGTAGGCTTTGTAGACAGTTTGAAAATGATTATGAATGTTTATGCTGATGGAGAGGAGAGTAGTGAGGAGAGGAGAATTGAAGAGATAGATTATGAAGCTGATATGTCTGATAGTGCAGAACAGGATTATGATGTGAATGATGAGATTGTGAGAGTAGTATGGAGTGAGGAGGATATTGAGACAGGAAATGAAAAGGAAATTGAAAATGAAAATTTGAAGAAAAAGTTTGGAGGAATGTGTGGATACCTGCTGGAAAGAGGTATGAAGCCTGAGATTGTTGAATATTTATCTAGAGAATCAGTGTTAGACCAATACAACAAAATGAAAAGAAAAGAAAAATTGAAAAGGGTCCAAGCTGAGAGCTCTACCAAACAGGCTGAACCAACTGATGAACCTCAAGCAAAGAAGAGAAGAATCCAAACTTTGAGGGAGAAACAAAAGAAACAGGCTGAAAAGGAAAAACCAGATGAAGTGCCTACTGTTGAAACACCCATCCCAGAGGAACCTAAGCCTGAACCTGAGGATGAACCATTTCTCCCTTGGGAAAATGAAGATATAATAAACATTCTAAGAAACATAATGATAAATCAAAGAGGAATGACTGAAGCAGACTTCAATGTCTTGGAAAAGGAGGATTTGAAATACCTCTTTTATATTAAAAAGAATGAATGGGAGAAAGCCTTAAGGGAAGGATAGAACCCAAGATATTATGCTGATGGTAGGTTTGTACCTGCTGGATTGGCAAGAACTCCTGGCATGGATAAAATGTTAAAAGAACTTAAAGCAGCAGGACACAATGTTGTTGAACTTGCCAATCTACCAACAGAGATGGTTGAGGCTATATACATTAATGTCTTTAACTTGAGGCCTGCAAAACCAAAGAAGTCCATTCCCTTCAGACCTCCTATTTCAAGAAGAGTTCCACAAGGAGGAAGAGGTCAAGGAGGAAGAGGTGAGTCAAGCAGTTCTGCACAACAAAGAACAACAAGACCACAATCTGATGTGGATCTTCCTAGGGAACTGTACTTTGATTCAGTTACTGAATCTTTAAAAGTGATTATGGAAAGCAGATTGCTGAGAGAGATTGTGGTTAGGAGTGACTTTCGTGACTACAATGAAGAAAAGTTTGATAGAATGGCCACTCTCAGATTGTATGATTATAGAGACAGAAGCAGATTGGCAGGTAGACAGATGAATGATCTGTCAAAATACTTGTATGAAGAGGCTGGAAAAGGATTCAAGTTCTTAAAAGAAAAGAGGAGCTGGAGGTTGATTCAGTCTCACAAGTCAAAAAGGACTGCAAAGCTGAAAAGAATTGACATAGCAGAAAGAGACTTTCAGATGACCTTCAGAGATGAGAATCCATTGTCCAACTTGAATACATGTATAAGTCTGGGAAGAAGAATGAGACGCCCCAATTACACAGTACAGAAAAATGGGATTATAGCTGAAATTGAATTCAAAGAGAATGTTAATCATTTTGTACTGAGTAATTCGGATGGGAAAATTCTGGGGATCATTAAAAAGGATGAAGACTTGACCTGCCTACACAATGAAGATCTAATGGATATAAGGGACTTGGCTATACCAGAAAGTCACACTCACTACCAAGCCCTTAATATTTTCAAGATGAAAGCAGCTTCAGAGCTAATCAACAGAAGACAAGCCATTCATGATGCAAGAAAGAGACAAGCTTAATAGAATAGGCTTTGTTTTGTAATGTCTTCGGACAACTTTCTGACTACGTAATTTGCTTATGTTATTGGAATATGTAATTTTGATTTTTGATTTGATGTGTATTTTTGCTAAGTGTAAGTAACCATAGAAATGTTTTGGGACAGATGAGGTGTTCCAATCTAGGGGAGATTATTGAGTCAAACAATTGACCAAAGGGGGAGATTGTTGAGTCAAATATTTGACCAGAATGAAGTATATGGAAGATTGGAATCTTCTCAACCTCCTCAGAATTCGCTAAGTATGGATCCGGGCACACCTTAGACATCCGAGCAAGGTTTTACTTAGCCGGGTATGATATTTTGTCTATCGGGCAAGGTTTACTTCAAGTAGTCTTCTTTAGTGGTTATCCGAGCAAGGTTTTCAAATTAGTGTATTGCCGAGCAAGGTTCACTGGTTTATGTAAATCCGGGCAAGGTTCACTTTATCAAGCAAGTCTGTTCTTCAGAGCCAAGTATATTACTCTTCCGAGTAAGGTTTGGTTAACCAAGTCCAAGAAGCCAAGTGATTGGAAGACCGGGCAAGGTATTCATTAATAAGTATGGTCCAAGTATGCTTGATGATCTAAAGGAATATCTCTAAGTAATATCGGGCAAGGTTCAGCTCAAGCAAGGAACAGTACTCCCGAGTACACTTTGCTAATAAGTTATTTTATAGCAAAGAGCTGAAATTGATCATTGAAGAACAAGGTTGCTCGTAAGGATTTGTTGGGCAAAGTTAGACAAAACAAAGAAGACTGAAATCTACCCAGTGAGTATTTTACTTGGTAAAATACTCTTCAAGTAAAGTCTACCCGGAAACTGATTTCGAGCACACTTCTATGTTACCAAGTCCAAAGGATGGCAGAGTACAAAGCGTACTCGGAGAATGAAGAATGTTGTAAAGCCTACCCGGAAGACTTGTTTTACACTTAGTTTATTTTGAATATGTAATTTTGATATGTATGTTGTATTTAGGGTTTCTAGAAGGAATGACAGCGGTCATAGGGTGGCAGGCCTATAAATAGAATGTTTTAGGGCACGCCGCCCAACATACACGAAAAAGGATAGACAGACACATTTATTGAGATAAAAAATATCGTGTGACGACTGTCCTAGGATTCCAAAAACCCTAAATCGATTATCCACTTTGTATGATGAAAATTATATAGATGGAAATATTTTGAGTGAATCTTGTGTGTGCTTTCTACCTTTGATTATTCATTGCAACCGTATGTTTGTTATTGATTCCGCCTTTAACAAACGGATATCTTTCTAAATATAGCAACCCGTCATTAACTCTCTTGTCGGCACATTAATCAGTGTGAGTTATGACATGATTAAGTAAGATCCAGCTGCAATCGAGGGACCAGACATAAATATATATATGTAAATACTTATAAAAACATATTAATAAAATAACTAAATAATTTATAAATATTAAACAAGCTGAGCTAAAGCTTGATAAACTACTCACAAATCGAGTCTTTAGAAATACATTTTGTAAACGAGCTAAGCTCAGACCCTCTTAAATTAAAACAAGTGAAGCTCAAGCCTAATGAGCTCAAGTGGTTAGAACTGATGTGAGAACAAACCTAATAATACAATAGCATAACCAGCTAGAAAATTACCATAATCATTTAGTATATAGATCATGCTGCAATCTACCAAAAAAGAATTTCATCAAACCCCACTAGAATAATTAAGTACAATAACAAAAACAAACAGAGACAGGGAAAGTTGATTTAGGTTCAGGGAATTGGCGCGTAGTATGTTAGGAGGGAATTTTAGGAAGGAAGGTGAATATTAATGTCTCTTAAAGTGGTGAGAAAATTAAAATTGTATTGAGAAATATTATATTGTTAAATAATATTTTTATATGTCGATAAGTCACTGATTTTAAATAGGTACATTATATATAAAAAGATTTATTTTTTTAATATTTTGTGATTTACCAAATATATGGACTAAGTCAAATACAACTAGATATGTGAATGAGCCGAGCCATCTGTGTACTATTTGAGATTGACTTATTAAAGTTATAATTAAGACAGGCTTAAACGATTTCGAGGCCAAACTCGAGCTTTTATTTAAGCTTGTTTAATAAAAGAACTCGATCCCGAGCTCACTTATCAAGCTCTATCTGATTGATTAGCTAAACGAGTTAATCATTTATATAATATTTATTTAATATATCTATACAATGTGTCAAGTTATGCTAAAAAGTATGATATTTGTAAGAAAGATAAGAAATAATTTAGACCACTAATTTTGAATTTGAATTGTTGAGATTAGTTTAGAGAGAAATGGCAAAAAAGGAATTAACACATAATTGTTGACTTTCTCTACATGCAAGGCACATGACAATTA
Source organism: Bidens hawaiensis (assembly GCF_021521415.1). NCBI lineage: Eukaryota > Viridiplantae > Streptophyta > Magnoliopsida > Asterales > Asteraceae > Bidens > Bidens hawaiensis. Next base: position 1,296,283 of record NW_027491128.1, on the reverse strand, counting down.
CCCAATCGTATTAAAACGCTCATAAATTTTTATACGATATTTTTTTTAAAAAAATCACCTTAATAATGAGCGGTTTTTTATCTTTAATATGAATACTATATTGTGATAAAAAAAATTTTAAAAAAAATCAGTGGGTTTTTTTATACATTGTGTAATTGGTTATAAGCATTGTGTTTTATCTTTATTATGTTTTAACATAGTGTTTTTTTACATCGTGTTATACAATTGTGTTTTTCATTGTGTTTTTTTCATTATAATTTTTAAATTGTGTTTTTTTCCATAGTTTTTAAGGAATATTGGATTTTAATAATCCCTATTAAATGATATAGGCCGATAATAATCCCTATTCATTTTATCGCCACTAGCGGTCCCAAATTCAAAAAAATTGTCCCCCAATGGTCCCTCGTTAAAAATGACTTAACGGCGTTATAGTTTTTCTGAATTTCAAACCAATGTATTAGGGTTTTTGATCGTTAGGAGGATACGAGTCGATTGGTGTAAAACTTAGTTTGAAATAGTGCTTCAAAATGACGAAACAATGCTTTAATTTGGGTGTTTGAACTTACAATTAACCAAAATTAAGTCGTTTGGATCATTGTTTCGAGCTAAGTTTTACACCAATCGACTCGTATCCTCCTAACGATCAAAAGTCCTAAAACATTGGTTTGAAATTCAGAAAAAACTATAACGTCGTTAAGTCATTTTTAACGGGGGACCATTGGGGGCCAACTTTTTTGAATTTGAGACCACCAGTGACGATAAAACGAATAGGGATTATTATCGGCCAAAACCATTTAACAGGGATTATTAAAATCCAATATTCCTTTTTTTTGTAGCCATATATATATATATATATATATCACACATATAATATTAATAAAAATACACACAATTGACCTAGTAATCATAACATACCCTCAAGACCCTAACCAGCCATCAGTTGCTTGATTTGAGACTCAATTACTAACTTTGACCATCATTGGCTCAACATGACACTTATGCTCACTGTAATTCATCATTATACTTATTTGTTTATTATTATTATTATTATTTTATAAACATAGTTTATTTTTTTATTTAATTTAGTGTTTTTACTTATAATTTTTTATCACTGGAAAACTTTGTTACAACTCACAACTACATCTTGTAGTTTTCAACCATCTATAAGTTATTTTTTTTAAATAACTATTATTAAATGCCTCTATATAATCACAATAATTAAATTTTAATGGTGCCCTAGATTCAGGGTGATAAACTTCTCTTTCTTTAAGAGGAGATGTTCCCCATGTCTCAACGGATATTATCTGTTTAATTATTACTTTGCTGAAATTGTAAATCTGGGTATTACCCGAATTATAATGTGTAATCTCACAAGATTCTGTAGATCGTAGAATCGTCTCATAATATAATCTTGGTTTATAAGATCCTGCAGGATATGATCCTGTATCCATATATTTTTGGATTAAAATCCACGGTTGATCTTTATATTTAAGATCTTTAAATTCTAGGAGCAATATTATCTCCTTGTATGGAGTCTGATTATATGCTCCATCATCTGGGTCTTCTGTAGTAATATTCACATATGAGGGTTTATTAGCCTCGTTTCTGGAGTTTTTCCATGAAAGGAATTCTTCTAATAAAGAATCCTGGTTTTCATTACTTCCAGTATTACTAGAAGTGGTTGCAATATTTGCGATATTAGCAGCTATTAGCCTTTGTTGCCCAATTTGCGCAATTACTCTGCTATTATTTTGACTAGCTCTCCCTCTTCCTCTATTAGAGGAATGAAAATAATTTCCTCTTCCACGAGGATACATACCTGAAATAAAATATAAGTTATCCACAAGAAATTATTTTCTTGTTTTCTTTTAGAATCTCAATTCTATCCTTGTAGCAGTTATATTGCTACCATTCGTAATTTAAAAGAAATTGTTTTTGGTAAGATGATAATGAAAAATCCATGTTTAAATTATGGATATGAAAAGCATGCATTGTGCTCATTTGATTATAAAAATTGATTCTTCTATCTATTGATGAAATAATTATCCTCAGGGGTCCCTTATACACCATTATTCCTGCAGAATAGAGTTAAGATATTCTCTTGTTAAATAATCAGGTAAACTATTATCAGTACCTTTTTTATATATTATATCGAAATCAAATGGTGCTAAATTAGACTGCCATCTTGCAAACATTTGTTTGGAGACATCATGTTTAAAATCTTTATTAAACATATATTTAGCAGCTTGACAATCAGTTTTTATAATAAATTTTTGATTATATAAATCGTCTTGGAATTTCAAAACACATTTGACTATAGCTAAGATTTCTTTAGCAATAGTAGCATAATTCCTCTGACTTTTATTCCATTTTCCTGAATGGAACCTAACAAGAAATTCTTTCTTATCAATTGGAGATATTTGTTTTAATATGCCACCGTAACCTATTTCACTGGCATCTGTTTCAACAACTTTTTCCCATTCTGGGTTAGCTAACATTAAACATGGTAGGTTTTTTACTTGATGTTTAATTTTTTGGACTGCCTTAGTATGATATTTGGTCCAAGGAGGAGGATTATTTTTTAATCTATCATATAAGATAGCAGTATCATCTGCTAGACCCTGATAATAAGGAGAAATATAATTCAAGCTTCCTAAAAATCTTTGTAATTGGGTTTTATCAATTATTTCATCTGGAAATTTTGAAGCAAATTCTATACTTCTGTTAATAGGAATTATATTTCCTTTTTCAATATTGTGTCCTAAAAACCTTATATTAGTTTGAAATAAAACCATCTTGGGTCTACTTATAACCAAACCATTTTTTATTATTATATTCTTAAATATTTCTAAATGTTTAAAATGTGTTTTAATATTTGTTGAAAATACTAAGATATCATCAATATATACGATGATAAAATCACTATAAGGAATGAATATATCATTCATAATATTTTGAAATTCACTAGGAGCATTTTTTAATCCAAATGGCATTACGTTCCATTCATAATGTCCTATTGGAACCGTGAAAGCAGTTTTATACCTGTCCTTTTCTTCTATTTGGATTTGCCAGTATCCTGATTTTAAATCAAATTTTGAAAAGATTACAGCATTATGTAATCTATCCAATAAATCTTTTTTATTTGGAATAGGGTATCTAATCCATTTTAAAACTTTATTCAATGGTTTATAATTTATTACTAACCTTGGAATTCCTCTTTCCTGTTCAGAATGTTTATTTACATAAAAAGCTGTGCAGGACCAAGGAGATTTAGAGGGTCTAATAAGACTTTTCTCAATTAAGGTTTTTATTTCTTTTTTGCATAATTGTAAATATTCAGAATTCATTTGACATGGTCTCGCTTTCGTGGGTATTTGGCTTTCCTTGAAGTCTTCTTCATAAGGAAGAGAAACAATATGTTTCTTTCTATCCCAAAAAGCATTAGGATGGTCATTACATATTTGTAAAGAGAATTGATGTTGGACTAAATTTATTTTTTCCTGTAATTTAGGATTTTTTAACTTTTCTTCTATTGTAATGTAATTTACTTCTTGTTTAAGAAAGTTTATTTGATTCTCTTTTGCTTGTAACAAAGATTCTTTTACATTATTAATGAACCTTGTGATTGGTTCAGAAACAAAATTAAAAATTACCTGTTTCCCCTCATATGTTCCAACAATTGAGTTTTTATCCACCCTTTGTAGAGGAAGAATTTGATTTAAAAAAGGTGTTCCAAGTATAATTTGATTAGTAAGGTTTTTTACTAAAATAAAGCTATTAGCTATACACATCTTATTATTGCAAATATAAGCTTTAGGCAGTTTATAATTAATTTGTAAAGGTTCACCATTAGCTGAACTAAGTCTATGAGTTGTTTTCTGAAAATATTTTGTTGGTATAATACCTTCTTGGATACAATTCAAATCTGCTCCGCTATCAACTAGAGCAATCAAATCTTTTGTGAAATCATTATTTATTAACAGTTTAATTTTTATATGCCATTTTTGTGACGTTATCCTTTCAATTACAGACAAGAAATTTTCTTCTTCTTCAATACTATTGTCAATGGACTTTCCTTTTTCTATTCTTGTTAATCTTTCTCCAAGATATTCATTATTCTTTTTTAAATTTTTTATCTCAAATTTTAAATTATCAATTTCAATTCTTAATTCTTCAATACTAACTGGTTTATTAACCTTATATTTTTTATTTAGTTGATTCTTAACTTCCATTAAAGTATATGGTTGAAAATCTTGAGAAATTTTCTCATCAGATGTTTCTCCCTGATTTTCTTTTATCATTTGAGAAATTATTCTCTCTCTTATTTCAGAATCTTTTATGACTTTAAGAAGATCTAGTATATTATTAGAAATAACATTTATTTCCATATCTTGAAATTGAGCAATAAGTTGATAGAGATTTTCTTCTTCTTTATCAGAAGAGTTTAAACATTGTTCACCATTTCTGCAAGGAATACATTCCTCATCTGATGATGTTAAACTTTCATTTTCTAAAATATGAATATTATTCATTTCAATAGATGAAAATTCTTGAGATTCAGAATCAGATTCAGAATTTATCAAAATATTTGATAAAGTTTCTTTCAACTTTTCATCTGTTAAATTATTAATTTTTCTTTTTACCCAGCAAGTTTTTTCGTTGTGTCCAGGACGACCACATTTTTTACATATAATAAGAGGTCTATTAGGTTTAAAATCTCTTTTCCTCTTAAATTTTTTATCTTCTTTTCTTTGTTCTTTCTTTTGTTTTCTTTTGTAAACTTTATTAGCTCTTTGTGATTTGAAAACCTTTTTATTCTTAGGATCATGGATTTCTTCCATTCCAAATTGTGAACAAAATTGTCCTAACTGTCTCTTTTCATTAAGAGAGTGTTTCTTAATTTGTTGATTTAATTTTATTTCATTACATAAAGATAATCCTTCCTGGATACAAGTACCTATTAACTTGCCATAAGTATAATTTTCATAATTTATGTTAACTTCCCCTTTTCTAAGAGCCTTTCTAATTCTCTCAGCAAATAAGGGAGGCAAACCATCTATGAATTTGGATTTCCAATGAGTACTATTGGACTCTGGGAGTTCCATAACCCTGCTTAAAAAAGTATCTTTATACCACCTAAAAGATGTAAGAGTTCTACATCTAAGGTTTTGTAAAAGAGTTCTGATATTTTCTGAATTATCAGACCATCTTCCTGTGAAATGTTCAATTATATTAATTACTAATGTGTAGACAGCATTTGGCTTTTGGACATTATCTTCTTCCTTAACTGCATTTAGTATGACTTCTCTATCATGTTGAGATAAATAATTATCCCACCAACCTTTTAATTGACCTGTAAACCCAGCTACTATCATTCTAGCTATGTTTGTATCATTATTGCCATTATTTCTACAAATTGTACTATACATCATCATTCTATGGACAACATTATAAATTTGTCTTTCTGTATGACCATCAATATTCCATTCGTAAATATTTTTTCCATGATAGGAATTATTAACAACATATTCTTGTTCTTCTATTAGTACGTCTTGGGGAGTTGGTCTAGGATAATAATATAATCTTTGAGTAGGTTTTTCAGCAAACTTTTGGAGTTTATTAATCTCTTCATTTATCTTTTGTTGATAATTATTATTATCTATAGATTCCGCAAATTCTTCTGATAATGTATTAATATGTAAAGATTGGAATTTTTCGCCAAGATTTTTTAACTTATCATCAAGTAATTTTGAAATCTCTTTGTTAGATTTTAATTTAAAATCTTTTACCTCTGGAGGAGGCTGAATAGATGGTGTAGCTATAATTTCTCCATCCTTATTTTTATCTTTATTTAAAGAATGTTTTATAAGTTCATTTATTGTGTTGTTTAAAGCACCTAATTGTTCTCCTATAACAACCAAACATATATTGGTGTAATTATTTTGTCTGAAAAGATTGTTAATATGCATAATTGTTATGGGCAATGTATCATCCTCAAGTAATTTTTGAAAAGCTTGGTAATATCTTACCTCATTATCTCTTTCTAATTTAAAAGGTAATTGTGGAGGAAAATTTGTTTTTTGGATTTGACCATTTATATTATATTCTCTTTGTATAACTGAAATCATATTATTTGTATATTTGTTCAAAAACCATGGAACAAACGGAATAATATTATTCTGTTCTTCTCGTTCATCATAAAATTCTTTTTGAAAGAATTCAAAATCTTGACTTTCAAAATTTTTAAAGAACCATTTTCTAAACGATTCCCATTTGGTTAATTTAAATTCTTCACAAATTTGTTTTCTTGCCAAAGAACCTTGGCTAAAATCTATTTTCTTTCCAGAATCCATTAAATTGAGAAATTCATTTCAGACTCAGTTAATTCTGGGTCTTGAGGCTTAAATATTCCTCTAACTATGTTATCAGAATTTATTCTCAATTCCTCTATTTTCCTGTCAGGAATTTCTTCTCTGATTTGAGAAGTAGAAGCTCTAGATGGACTTCTAACAGTATATTCAAAAGGGGATATATGTTGAGACGAAGCTTTCGAAGACAAAGATCTAGTTATTCTAGGATTTATTTTTTCAAATTGTATTTGGATAGATCCTTCATTTGTTTGTATTATTTCTAATGGATTATTATCTACGTACTGTTGTGAAGGAGTACAATTATTAATTACCCAATTTTCTGGAAAATTTATTTCTTCCCATTTTATTTTTCTTCTGGTTGTAATATTAGATTTTCCAAAATTAGTTTCTATAACTATTGTTTCATTTAATGGTTTATCAACCATCCTACAATGGGGATTCAAAGTAAATAACGGTTTGTAATATATTCTATAGCAAATACACATCACTTCTGACCCTGGAGCATAATTATATCCATGGGTTTTGACATTTAAAGTGAGAGCATCTGTAATATTAACATCAGATAGTGATAATTGTAGATTAATTATAATTTTTTGCTATAATTTTTTATTTAATTTAGTGTTTTTACTTATAATTTTTTATCACTGGAAAACTTTGTTACAACTCACAACTACATCTTGTAGTTTTCAACTATCTATAAGTTATTTTTTTTAGTTTTATATTTACATCTAAACGTTCATTATTTCTAAAACTAATATATCTAAAGTTCGAATAATTATTAGATTAATTAAAATTATTTAAAACTGATCATCTCCAAAAATCCAAGTCATCAAAAAAGAAATCCCCACCCCCTCCCCTCCGTTATTGAATCATTGTTAATTTGATTTCTTGATCAGCAACCGTGGTGGAAACCTTAATCTTCGTGATTTAATCGTCCTTGTACGCAATGATCGATTTTTTCAATATTTCTTTCTTTATATCTTTCGATTTGGTTCTAGGAATTTATACTTTTAAGTTGCTTTAGTCTTGGTATTAGTTTTAGTTTTTTAAAGAAGTAGTAGTTTTATTTTTCATCTTTGCACAGAACGTGTTTGATGAAATGCCACAGAGAGCGAAGCAGTTGTCTTCACCCAGAAATTGTTACAGCTAAGCAACTTGTCTTTCTTGGCTGTAAAACCAAATCATCATGTTGCTAAATTATTATATTTTGGTGACCGAATTTTAGAGTGCACAGTAGCTAAGATCGAGGGTATAACAGTGGTTCTGTAGAAGCAACATCAGGTATGAAACTTGATACTAATGGAAGTTTGCTAGAGCTTTTAGTGCATAATGGGTATTACAAAACTTATCACAGATAATTCATTCTTCGTTCTTGATTTAATTGAAGCTTAAATTCATTAAATGGTCTACTTTTCAACATAAAAACACTAGGATTTCTTTAAGGTGTTTTATAATTTGTTGAGATATAATTTATGTTTTATTATTCGTCAAGCCTTAATGAGCCTTGTGAATTTTTATGTTTGACCTCTTTTGGACTTCTATGTATTGATTTAACACTGCACAACCAAGCTTGAGCTAAGCTTTGGCTCGTTTAAGGTACTAAGCGAGCTCAAGCCAAGCTTTTAGGCTCATTTAAGGTATTTTTTTCCAAATATACAGAAATTCTAATGTTATATGTAAAAATCATTTAATAAATAAAAAACAAGCCAAGCCCGAGCTTTAAGACACAACTCACAAGCCGAGCTTGAGTTTTTGAAAAAGAGCTCAAAATTCGAAACGAGTCAAGCTCAAGCCTCAGCCCTTGTAAGCCAAAAAACTTTAATCTTTGGCTCGGCTCGGCTCGGCTCGTTTATACCCATACACATGCCACCACATGCCATAACCCAACAGTTTTCCATTAGTAATTTAAAAGTAGTCAACAATTTACATCAACCTAAGATAATCATTAGTTATATGCTAAAAACAATTTCATCTGTGTATTTTTTCAGTTTCATCATTGCCATCTACTACAGAAAACAATACTAAAGTTAGTAATTATAATATGCGGTAATACAATCTAAAGGTACTTTCTTAGATGGGTTTTTCTTGTATTGTGGATCATTGTTTATGTATATTGAACTTGAATTATATTGATTTGTAATCTTTATTTAAACGTAAATGCAATTAACTCAGTTAGCATATTTAATTCCCCTGCATGTTATGGTTGATAAGGTGATATACTCTCTGGGAGACACCTTGCTTATTCAACCACTCCCTCCTTTCATATGGTAAGTTTTGTGTTAAATCAATTGCAATAGTAAATTCTAATTGGGTTGACCAGTTCCATGTTTACCAAAGTTTATAAGTTTTGTTGAGCAGTGTTGCCGTATTCTTGGCTTGGGCCTGGCAGGTTGTTGGTGAAGATATTATGTGGAATTTTATTCTTGGGTCTGCTTTGATGAGGAAAGCAGCATCAGTTGCCTTTGAGGATAAGATGAGATCAACACTCGTCACTAATATAATAGAATGCTTAGAAAGAAGGTAACTTAAATATATTTATCATTAATTAGCTAAAGTAATAGTGATTCATCATCATCTAAAGAGTATGGTCAACATTATGAAGAACATTATCCAATAACACATCCCCAATGCATATTTGTCTACATGAACTAATATTGTTCTATTATGATTGTGTATCTTTGTATCAACAACTGTTTTCATTTATATTTTTAGGTCTTTACTCCCTAGTACTGGTTATTTGGTCCCCAACAAGTCTTTACCAGTTAACTACATATCAACTTCAAGAAGTCTTTCGATCTTATTGAAAATTGGGGTTTTTTTTTTAATCAGTACTAATGTTTGTTTATATGGTTAATGATGCAGGGTGAATATATGAGAAGCTTTGGAGCTAAGTTTTATGAAAATGAAGTTCTCATCCTTAAGCATAACCGTAGGTAGAGAAATGAATAATGAAGAATGGAAAGTAATGCATTTTTTATTTTAATTTTACTTAAGGGTATGATGATAAATTTATAGCTTTCTTTTCTTTTCCACTTAACTAGGGAACACATACAACGTTTATTTTAATCTCGGTATGGCCTTGTCCATTCATCTCGGTATGTATTTGTTAAACTTGTGATACTAATAATTTTAATAACATGGAACTTAATTGTTATACATGGATTGTTTATTTGTAGATAGTCCGTGAGGATTGAGGACGCATGATGACTCAGGATTTTATGGTGCTTGTTTCCTTTATTGCTTTTAATTTTTTTGTTGAATGTTACAAGAGTTTATGTTGGATAATGTTATAACTTATTTATGTTTAGTGTTTTCGTTATGATTATTTAATATAATGAAGTTTTACTTCTTTCAATATTTAGATGTCAATAAATCTATCGTAAAATTGTGTGTATGGATGTTTAAAAAAGGGTTGTGTAATACGATCGATTTGTTAGGACTTCGAACTTTGTCCTATTAAACGTTAGAACACTGTAAAATTGTAATAATATGTTTTTAGGACGTTGTTTAAGTTGTGCATAGGCATATTATGCGACCATGAAATTTAGTTTCATAATCTTGTTTGGGATATTATGACTCTTTTCTTGGTACTATAATGTTCCATCGTAAGGGTCCTACAAATTAATTTTTAAGGACACTTGTATGTGTGTCAAAAGTTTACAATTAAGTAAGCACATGTCAAAACATTGTAAAAATGTCCTAATATGTTTTTATTGGGACGTTTTTTGGTTTGTTAATGAATATATTATGCGACCATAAAATTGGTTTCATAATCTTATTTGGGATATCAAGACTTTTTTCTTGGTACTAAAGTACCTATAATGTTACATCATAAGGGTCTTATAAATTAATTTCTAAGGACGCTTGTATGTGTATCAAAAGATTAAAGGTAGGTAAGCACATGTTAAAACATTGTAAAAGTGTCCTAATATGTTTTTATTGGGACGCTTTTTGGGTTGTTAATGAATATTTTATGCGATCATAAAATTGGTTTCATAATATTATTTGGGATATTAGGACGTTTTTTGAGTTTCGAGACTTATTTACGACCCCTTTACATGAAACGCATTTCTCGTTGGTCGTATTAAATGAAAGGTCCTCTAAAATAGCATTTTAGGACGCTTTTGTACGTACTAAAAAGCCCTTTTTGTTGTAGTGTGGACGTCCCGGGTCTTCATCCCGTGTCACAACAGGTCCAAATTGATTACTTTATTGCATGTGACCTGAAATACAATAAACGATTAAAATTAAGAAATAAAAGAACTAAACTATATACACTACCAACCATCACATCCCCACACTTATCTTTTGCTTTCCCTCAAGCAAACATAAACCTCCATCATAGGTATGTAAATTATCTCCATTAATACTAGTAAGGTTTAAGGTCATACCCAGTTTCCCAGACTGACACTTTCTAGATTGATATCCCACAAATAAGGTTAGATGATATAATAAAAACAATAGAGCCGCCCAGACGAGTGTACTTTGTTTCCGGTAAAGGCACACATGCTCATACACTAATAATATAACATCTCTCCTCTCAGTTTAATATCTAGACTAGCAAAATATGTGCTCGTATCACTCTGCTCTCAGTACTAAGTATCAACAACTGTCCACCCATATAACAGCTTTGACACAAATGCAAATCAAGAGAACTTAAAACGGGTTGTAACAGGGCTAGGTTTAAGGGTATGGAAGGGAATTTTTCAAGTAGCTCAAACGATCCGATCCAGCTTATTACAAAACAACTAAATAAACAATAATAACATAAACACTAATTTCATCTTCTTCTTTTTTTACTAAAAAAACTTCTAATTATATAACTGAATATAAACATACATCTTTTTGGCTTTTTGCTATTTTTTAAGCATAATAACGTGATGCTTAATACTAGAACAAATACAAATACAAATACAAATACAAAGAAACCTATTAAGCCAGATCGTCTCGCAATATAACATCGGGGTTAATCGAATGAAATAATAGGTCCAAAAATGTTTTCTAAGGGAACCAACCCCCCGCCCCTCACATTTCCCTCGCTCATATGTATAACGTATGAGGCCCAACCCCTAGTGCTCACACTCTCACTAATCCACACGAGGCTTATCCTAATTGCCTCTATCACTTTTGCATTCATGCCAAACTAAGATCTCGAAATCCATGCGACAACCAAGTTACTCTCGATGAAGGCACTCAAATGACATGTGTGTAACTATATATTATATGTGTATTATATATATGAGGTCAAACTCACACATGTACCGGAGGAATTAGGTTACCGACATAAACATGTGTACCTGTCCCCATGACTCGTTATCCCCGCCTAAAAGACCTCATTTTCAACTTCTCGTTTTGAAAAAATTTGTGAGTAAGACTATTGAGAAGTTGAAAAACCAATTATGACCAGAAACCTATAACTTGGCATTAATAGCAATAATTAATAGTTAACAACTTTGGTTTCCGAACACTCTTCGAGGTACTGTCGGGCTAAAATTTTCAAATTTCCCCCATCCCCACACTTGAGGTTTACATTGTCCTCAATGTTAAAATATTTAAACAATTAATGAACATTTGAGGGGCGGGGTTGAAATTGACTTTTTAATTGTTAAACAATTTTAAAACTCGGGGCTCAAATGTGACGGTTCTACTAGCAATTATACAATTACACTTTTAACATCTAAACTAATAAAAAATAGATTATGAAACTGAAATCACCTGATATCAACTGGAATGGACCAGTCGGCTCGCGAACTCTCGTAAACACTCGTACACTCTCGTCTCAACCAATAACCAAACTGATAACCGAACCTGCAAAATCTCGAGACATGTAGAAGCAAGCTTCTCACAAGTGTAAGACATAAGTCTATTAAGAGTTATGAAAATTATATATGTTAAGTTATTAAAACAATTACCGAGCCGAATTAATTAATTTCATAACAAATTTTGTTACACTAATTAAAAATGTTAAAAGACCTAACTCACTTTCGTAGGAATCACGATTGCATTTAGCGTACGCAACAAGCCCTTTAAACCTCCCGGTAGCCCAAGAGGACGAGTGGGGTTTCGTGAGGGTTTATAGTGAACAACACCCACAAAGTTCGGTTATAACATAACATACAAATAAATCAAACACAGTAGACATCAAAAGATATAAACATATACGCCCAACCAGTTACCCATACAATATTCCCAATATAATATTAATATTATACAGGCCATGAGGATTAAAACAAAATAAAGCAAAAAGGGTAACCAAAATCTACTGTGTGGCGGAGTGTCATCGGCATCATCCTGCGGGCCCACAGGCTACTCCATTGTGATAGTCAATGAAGGTGGGAGTGATTCCTGCAAAGCAACAAATAATAATCGAAAATAATCGTCATGGCGGGCTAGGTGGGCCCGCTGTGCCAACTGCTCCTGCTGCATCGCCAGCTGCTGCTAATATAACATGTTTAGCGTGACAGACTGCTGTGGTGGCGGCTGTGATGATGACGCTGATGCCTGCCTCAACGGATGTTGTCCCTGAGGGCGCATAATGTGTGGGATCGGAGCTTGCTGCCTATGTGTCGGGATCGCCCACTGTAGTGAAGCGGCAGCAGCTGATCCTGCAGGCGGTAGTACCTGTGGTCCCTCTCTCACCGGGACTAATGCCACTGGATCATAAAGGTCAATGATCCCGGCCCAATGAGCCTCCACCAATCCAAAGACCCTTATAGCTGGCCCGGTAGTAAAAAAAACAACCGGATAACGGTCGAACACACCGAGTCGTTGGGAGATCCTCGTGAAGTATGGCCCTAAAGATAAGCGTGCCGAGGATCCCTGTAAGTTGCAACCTCGTACGAACGACGAGAGCAGGAGCATCGCCACATTGGCCTGTCGGCGGCCAATGATGGAAATAAGACGCATCAGATCGAGGTTGTTGCACTTCTAGTGACCCTAATTTCGGCCCACAATAGTACAAGCAACGATCCTTTGAATGTAGCGATGGATGGGGTCCCTGATGGAGGACTCCACAACGGTGCTAGAGTAGGCCACGTCGGCGATCTCCGCCCAAAACTGGTCGAGCTGGTTCTCCATGAGCCAGTGCTCACGGGGCTGCTGAGTATGTGGCGTGTAACCACGAAAACTCTGCATGAAGACCGGATCCTGAACCTTCTCGGTCGTGTAAAATCCAGTGGCCACAGTGAAGTCAGGGATGGACATCTCATACAGATGCCGTCCCGGCGAAAATAACATCGCCTGTGGCTCATGAAAATTGGTGGGCGTGAAAGTAAATGTCGAGTAACACGCGCGTGTGAGATCGACATACGGAATCGAGTCACACGCGAGCACGTTAGCCCATGGATCCGTTAACAACGCACGTACCTGGACGTTGATGCCCAAATCTCGTAGCAACGTCCAATCAAATGAGCGGTGATTAAAAAGCTGCATCTCCAGAATCCTGCCCAGCCTCGTATACTCATTTGTCAATATCCTAAACCTCAGCACCTGGTGATGTGTGCGGCGTCCATCACCCATGATCTCCTCAGGGTCAATGTTAAGAGTAATCGGTAACTCCTGATCATCATAATGTATAACCCTAGGCACCCTCTGCTGAATCGTGTGGTGCGGCTCGGGCTCTCCCCGAGGAGCCGCGACGGGGCCACGGCCGCCCGCGCACTCGGGTCTCTTCCTCTTGCGCCCGGTGGCGCGAGAAGAATCTGGTATGTCAGACATATCTGCAAAATCAAACATTCAAGTTAGATATGTCAACACGGACTGTGGCGACGATCGTATAGCATTTCGGTCGCGGTCATCCCACATAATAAAATAATAATAAAATAATAAAATAAAATAAAAAGAAATAAAGACGAAAAATTCGGGGATACCCTGCACGTATTTCTAAAAACCAGAATGTCCAGAAAAACGGTACAATCAATTTTCAAGTCAAAACCAAACTAATTTAAAACTAACAACGCATCCTCGTGACTCGATTAACAACCGCACAAAAGACTCGACTCGACTATTAACAAACAGAAGATTACTACAAACCGACACGAACAAACTAAACATACTCTCAGACACTGTCTCCAATAACGTGTAAACGAACAAATAAACTGTCAGCAATCAAAGAAATATGTGACAAGTCGGGTTTGGAAAATAAAATGTTAATAAATTAAGTTCAAAATAAGCATTTCATATCGAACCGTCACTATAATTTATTTAATAATAAAATAATGACTTTTTAAAATTTGAACTTCAAACCCGACTCGTAATTATATTTAACATACGTCGACAATCAATCAACAAACTATCCAACTACCCAACAAGCCTGGAAATTATCAATTTCAAACTCCCCAACTAACACCAAACAATCGACCCCCGACAAACACACTAGTCCGATAACACCCACCCGTAAAAATTCCAACTTCCTAACCGACTACAACAAATCATATCCGACACAAAATAATAATAATAATAAAATAATACCTCGATGTCGGAATGCGAAAAAGTAATAATAAAAGTAGTGGCAGTAGACGACAGTGGTGATGGTGGTGAGTGATTGTGAGAGGTTGTTCTGTGAGAATGGCAGAGATGGACGGCAATGGTGGGGTGGTAGTGTTGGAGGTGGGTGACGGTGGCTAACGGTGGTGACTGGTGAGTGGTGGTGAGTGGTGACTGTGGTGATGATGAAGGGAGGATGGTGATGATGGTGAGGTGATGGCGGTGAGGTAATGGTGGTGAGGTGATGGCAGTGGTTGTTTGTGACGGGGGTCGCCGGGGGAAGAAAGAAAGGAAGAAGAAGAAGAATAAGAAGAGTCAGTTATTAAATAACCCATTTTTTTCTCCGATCTTTCTGGGTCATACCAAAAGGCATCGCGCATCGCCACCCAATTGGGTGGAAATTAGGGCAAGATCCCATCACGATACGCGATGGAGGTAAAAATGGCGTCATCGTGATATGCGATGATGCCACATTTGTCTGGGATGCAAAGTCCATCGCGTATCGCGATGGGTGTTGTTAACAGAAAGTTTTTGCGAAGACGGGTCCAAACATTTTCCGGCCCGGCCACTTTTTGGCATCCCGACATCACCCTGAACACGATCTTAACTCAAAACACACATTTCATACCAGAAAAGTCGTGTAATTGACCAAACGCTTAAAAAACTTTAAGAACTTCTGACTCTTCAAACACTCTTCCCCACACTTTATGTTTGCTGCACAAAACTCGAGACGGCAATTAATACAAGACTCAATAAAATGAAAACAAACTGGACAGACACTTACAAACCCCGGGTTGCCTCCCGTAAGCGCTGAATTTCATGTCTACAGCTCGACAGTGCCTCGAACTCAATTGTCTTCATCAACCGGTGAAGTCAATATGAAACTCACCGATTCTTTGTCCATCTCGTGTATATCTTTCATCTCCAAATATGGCTTCAATATATAGCCATTTACCACTTGCCTCAAGTGATAATCAAAATCCTCAATCTCGTAATGACCATGGTTTCCAACCAACCGAATACGGGCACGTCCACTTACTTTTCAACTTACCTGGGAAGAGCTTCATTCCTTGTGTTGTATAGCCAAACCTTTTAACCAACTTCAAAATTCTTCAACCGGATGTTAGCATCGTGAACTTTCTTCATCTTTGCCTTGTAAGCGGACATACAATTGTATGCCTCGTCCCTTAACTCCTCAATCTCCCACAAAGCTAACTTCCTAGCATTACCTGCATCATCATAATCCATGTGTAACATCGTGAAAATTTCGAGTTTAAAATGTCAACTTCCCAAAGTCTAGGGACCAAAAATGTCAAAATTCCAAACCTTAGGGTTTAAAACAAAATTCTGATTTTCTGTTCCATAGCGATACGCGGCGGGATAAAGGACAAGCTCATCGCGTATCGCGAAGGGCTTGGTCAAACCTTCTAGAAGTGGGTCAACGGCGATACACGATCATCGTTGAAGCTACGTCATCGCGTATCGCGATGACGTGGTCTGACACCTCTGGCACAAGTTCTGCCAGGTGTCCACACGTGGCACACCGTCAGCCACGTGTCCGGACACGTGGAACATCGTCCGCCACGTGTCTACACATGGCACACTGTCTACCATGTGGCAGGCCTATATGGCGACTGGCCTTGGCTACGTCGTGATACGCGACGGGTGACCAGAAGGCCATCGCGTATCGTGAAGGGTTTCCAGATTTTGTCTATAAATAGTTGGTCCGGGATCTTCATTTCTCATCCCAAAATTCAGTATCTCACTCTCTCTCTAACATCTCACTAGAAGTTCACAACCATTCCATCGACCCACCTCGATAAGTGTGTCCCGATTTCTTGTTTTTCCTGTTCGTTTCTCGAAGTTCGTGCCACCATCCACCGACGTATCAACCAAGAAGGTGTTTGTTATTTTCCAACACCATGGCGATGAGTCTCGAAAGGCGTGCCGACGAGTGGTGAATTTTTGGTGTTCATCGTTTGGCGTGCTAAAAGAAAGTTGACGAGAAAGGAAGTTTGATCAAGAAGATAAAGAAGGCAAAGCGGCATTGGAGTGTTGCTCGAGTCATTAGGGTTTATAAGCCGAACAAAGGTAGGCATAATGCCCAAATAAAACAATAATAAAATATTATAAATGCTTAAACCTTAAGTCGAGGTTATACTCGATACCTCGATAAAAGAAAATAAAATATAACAAAGAAAAGAAAAGAAAAATTAAAGAAAATTACGTATATTTGTGATTATATGTGTGTGTGTGTGTGTGTGTGAAATTTCTTTGTTATGAAAATATTATTTAAGGAATAAATAACTATTCTTAAATAATAAAGAAAAAGAAAAGAATATGTTTCTTAAAGAAGAAGAAACGTAGGGTTTTACTAATAAACTAAAAGTTTATAAATTACTCTTAAAACTAAAGGTTTTAAGGTAAAAGAGATTTTGAACTAAATGTTCATCGAGGTAAAGTTTATAAAATAAGACTAAAGGTCTTAAGCCGGATTGTATATCTGACTAACAATCGGTTATACTCATACTATAGGTGCGAGATAGCAACGGGAAAGACCTTGGACGGTGTTTGAAGCCGATCCAAATCAAAAGGTGAATACGCCCCAACTTTTACAAATTTGTTTTCAAACGAGTCAACTTGTTACATGAAAAACTTTACATGGGACTAAGTGTCTCTAAAACATTTATAAACAAGGGTATAAATACTGGCCTTAGGCTATCGTGTACATTTGTCTGGATCCTTTCATATGTGGTGGGCACATCACACCTGGTCATAATTACGCTCGCCTGCAGGGAGTATGACCTTGTGTGTACGTATAGGCACTCAACTAGTCGAACGCTAAGGTGTTTCGCTGGGGGGGCCGAGTATAGATACTTAAGTTTATAAATTGTATTGTTTTAACTTGATTATTCCTAAGCCACGTTGGGCCGATACCTACGTAGTCTAGAGGGGTGATTAAGTAAAGAATATATTTTTTAGCGTCAGCATATTCACCAGCATTCGTTGCTAATGTATTTTCTTACATTTTGCAGGTGATCAAGGTTAGCGCTTGGAGAAAACGAAGTGCTCAAGATATCCGATGGCTCGGATATTTTTGATAAACATAATATAATGATAATGGTGATTTTTGTAAAACAAGTAATCTTAAAACATTAAACGGGAAACTTTTAAATCCCGTCTTTTGAATATGTAAATATTACATTTTAATCCACAAGTTTATAAGTCTTCCGCTAATTAAACGCAACTCTGATTTAATTACAATTGCGGTACCAACATATGAGTCAAACGCCTAGGCCGTGGTTTGGGGTGTGACAAGTGTTGGTATCAGAGCCATCGATCTTAGCGAATTAGGTATTACAAGATAATACCTAAGCTTCGATCCAAGTATAGGAATTACTTATTTATTTGAAATAGGGATAAGATAGGCTGGGAAACCTTTTCTTTCTTTCCTCACTCTAAACCACCCAATAGTTTTAGATGTCCTTCAAGAAGTTAATGGAAAGTTTTGAACGTGAAGCAAAGAAAGCTGGAATACCCGAACCATTTCCAAAGGACAACATGAGTGAAGATTATTATGAAGCTTTTTTCAACCAAGACGTGGAACATGATCGAACTAAACCATTTCAATTCCCCAGAACAGAACATTACCCAATTAACCTACCCGATTATCCGCCCATGACAAGAAATGAACCTCCAAAGCACTCAAGCTACCACCCACCAACAATACCCATGTACCACCCATCTGAGGTTCCCACATATCACCCATCAGAGATCCCCACATATCAACCATCGGAGATACCACCTTATTACTCAACTGGAGTTCCAACTTACCTACCACCAAATCCTCACCCATCCTATGTTTTCCTCTCCAATAGACCAATCAAGGAGGAACCAAGATCTCCCTCATCCGACTTGATGCAATTCCACTCCGACCAACGAATATGGCATACTGGAAGCTGTGCCTACGATTCTGTTGACTCCCGTCCCAAGAATGGTGAAGGACCATCCCGCAAACCCAAGATGAGAGTAATGATGCCGAATGAAAGTTTCAGAATGCCCCTAGTTGTAAAGGAGACCGTTCAAGAAGAGGAAGAGGAACCTGAAGAAGAAGAGGAAGATCCGGAGGAAGAACTCGAAGAAGAACCAGAAGAGTAATGTCCTTATAATCCCAACGAGATGTCGACTCCAATGGAAGAATCGCCTTCTCCCCAAATTCCAAGCTATGGTTCTATTGATCCCTATATGCAATACCTCGAAGAACTCCGCAACAAAGCATCCTCATGCTTCCCACCCTACCAAGGCACAATTCCAACAGAGGAAGAACAAGAGGATGAAATCCGCCAATAGAATGAAGTTGCTGAGGCGTTCTTTAACTACTCATCCGATGTGACCGCATCTTTGTATACATATCTAAAGAACCATTTCGATGTAGCCAGATGGGTTACCGCGACCCACCACCAAAATACGGGTACCCCAATGAGATCCCTCAGTCACAGGAGGAACACTTGGATCGGTAACTACATGAGACGGATGAATTGAGGAAGAAGATTGTTGTTGATGGGAAGAAAAAGAAGAAGATAGGAGAGACGCTTCTTCACAAATGCAACAAGTTAACCAAGGTGGTGAGAAAGTTTATGAGATATTGAAGAGATTATGATGAAGAATGTGATGTGGAAGAAGTGTGTGTTAATGTAATCATGTGTGTTATGTGATATGGATAAGAATAAGTATATATATATACATATATATATACATCAACTATGGATGTATATATACATATGTGTGTGTTGTAATAAATCATGTATATATCTTATATGATATATACATAAGTTAAATAAAATGAAAGTTTAATGAGAGAAAATTTGTTATCATTTCAGTTAAAGAAAACGTGAAAAAGAACAAATGTCTCAACAAAGTAATAATATCGAAAAAGTTCGGAAAGAAGCTGAAAATCGAAAAGATAAGGGGAAAGATCCTGAGAATAAACAAGATGAACCAATTCCTAAAAAATATGTGAGTCAAATACAAAGAATGATAAAGGATGTGGTTAGGGAAGAATCCATGGCTAGATCTCAATCAAAACATTTCAAACATTCCTAATCCATTGATCTTTCTCGTAAGTCCGTTAAGTCTCGTCCGAAACCCTCCCATGTTGAGGAGAATGTTCATGAATCAAATGCTGATGGTGGAATTCGTCAAGTGTTCAAGAAGTTGAATATTGGTGGATGTTCTTTCAAAGATTTCAAGTATTTCGGCCCAAAGGAATTTTATGGAGATAAAGGAGCTATGACAACCGTTAGATGGCTCGAGGAAATGGAATCGATCATCATCATAAGCAAATGTTAGAATCAAGAAATGATACAATACTCTGCCCAGATGTTCAGAGGCGAGGCGTTAGAGTGGTGGAACACATTAATCTTGAGCAAAGGACGTCAAGTGTTATGCAATCCTTCTTGGGACGAATTCAAGGCGATGTTGACGACAAAGTTTTGTCCCATGCATGAAACCGACCAAATTCAAACTAAGTTTCTTAATCATAAGGTCATGGGGACAAATCTCCGAGAATACAACACAAAATTACATGAGTACTGTCTCCTGGTTCCCCAGCTGGTTAATTCTGAATCTAGCAAAGTCACAAGATACATATGGGGATTGTCGCGGGAAATCCGCGACATGGTGAGGTCTCATTTACCTCAAACTGCCGACTCCGCGATGGGCGGCCTTGTCCGCAACAAAGAAGAAGATAAGATGACAACAACAACCACTCAAGGGAGAACATGAGGAAGCACCAACTACAAAGGCAAAGGTGCAAACCAAAGCCGATCTGGGTTCAACTCAAATGCTCCATTCTGTAAGATTTTCCAAAAGCACCACCGAGGGCAACGCCGACATGCTTCAACAACCGTTTGTGAATCATGCCAAAGACTGGGCCACGCTGCTGCTGACTGTTGGAAGAAAAGGATGACCTGCTATAACTGCAAAGAGATGGGACATCTAAGTTTCAACTGCCCGAAGAACAAACCCGCGACTGGTGGTGCTGGTGGAAGTGGCCAAACAAGAAAGGAAACGCAAGAGTCTTTTTACTCGACACGAAAAAGGCCGCTGACATGCCGGAAACCATCACCGGTACGTTTTTAGTCAACGACACCTATGCTAGAGTTTTGTTTGATTCGGGTGCCAATTTAAGTTTTATAGATTATAGCTTTTGTAGTTTATTAAACGAACCTTTAACAAAGTTAAATAAAACTCTAAGCGTCGAGACTGCTAGTGGCGAAATCGTTAAAATCTCCGAAGCCCTTGAAAATGAAAAATTCTCTTTGCTGGTTATATTCTGCCTATACAATTGTTGCCTATAACTCTTGTTGGTTTTCATATTGTACTTGGTATGGATTGGTTGTCCAGCAACCATGCTCGTATCATTTGCAATAGCAAAACTGTCGAACTTCAAGCCCCTGATAAATGAACCATTCGAATTGAAGGGGACAAAGACGCTGGCCAAGTTAGCATAATTTCCATGATAAGGGCTAACAAATGTTTAATCCAAGGATGCTTAGCATTCATGGCCTACGTCACTGAAGAATCCAAACCAAAGGAGATTTAGGACTTACCTGTCGTCTTCGATTTTTCTGATGTCTTTCCTGATGAACTTCCTGGAATTCCTCCCGATCGTGAAGTAGAGTTTAGGATCGATCTTATTATCGGTACTACTTCGATTGCAAAGGCACCATATCGTCTCGCTCCAGCTGAAATGAAAGAATTGAAGAAACAACTCGACGAGCTTCTTGAGAAAGGCTTCATTCGACCAAGTTCATCACCATGGGGAGCGCCAATTCTATTCGTCAAAAAGAAGGATGGATCCATGCGCATGTGTATTGATTATCGTGCTCTAAACAAAGTCACAATCAAGAATCGTTACCCACTCCCTCGAATCGATGATCTTTCCGACCAACTTCAAGGTACAAGTTTCTTTTCCAAAATCGTTCTTCGATCTGTTTATCACCAACTCAAAGTTCAATCCGAAGATATTCCGAAAACCGCTTTCCGAACAAGGTATGGCCATTATGAGTTCACCGTTATGCCGTTTGGACTTACTAATGCGCCAGCTGCGTTCATGGACATGATGAATCAAATTTGCAAGACTTACTTGGATAAATTTGTAATCGTATTCATCAACGACATACTTATTTATTCTAAGTCTAAGGCCAATCATGAAATCCATCTCCGAACCTTACTTGAATTACTTAGAACCGAGAAACTGTACGCCAAGTTCTCAAAATGCGAGCTATGGTTGCACGAAGTGCAATTTCTTGGGAATGTCATAAATGTGAATGGAATTCAAGTTGATCCAGCAAAAATCGAAGCCATCTCGAAGTGGGAAATTCCAAAGTCGCCAACCGAGATCCGAAGTTTCTTGGGATTGGCTGGCTATTATCGAAGGTTCATTGAAAATTTTTCTCGTATAGCCGTTCCCCTACTTCTTTGACTCGCAAAAACATCAAGTATGAGTGGGGAACAAAACAACAAGAGGCGTTCGATGTACTCAAACAAAAACTTACCCAAGCACCTATACTGGCCTTGCCAGAAGGTACTGAGGACTTTGTTGTATTCAGTGACGCATCTCATTCTGGTTTGGGATGCGTACTAATGCAACGAAAGAAAGTGATCGCTTATCCCTCTCGTCATCTCAAGGTGCACGAAAAGAACTATATAACTCACGATCTAGAGTTAGGCGCCATAATTTTTGCACTTAAGGTATGGAGGCACTATCTCAATGGAGTAAGATGTACCATGTACACTGATCATAAAAGCTTAAAGCACATCTTCGATCAAAAAGAACTTAACATGCGACAACGACAATGGATGGAAACTCTCAACGACTACGACTGTGAGATCGTTTATCATGAAGGCAAAGCCAACATCGTGGCCGATGTCTTTAGTCATAAGGAGCATGAAAAGACAAAAAGAGTCCGAGCATTAAGATTAGAACTTCAAGTCGATCTTTTCGAACAAATCAAATCCGCTCAAACTCAAGCGATCAATGAAAACCAAATCTCCGATGAAAAATGTAACGGCACTATTGACTTACTAGTTAAGGGTGACGATGGTATCCTTAGACTCGGGGAATAGGATTTGGGTACCAATTATTGGAGACTTGCATGAGAAAATCATGAACGAAGCTCATAAGTCCAAGTACATGATGCACCCCGGTAGTGACAAAATGTACCAAAATCTCTGGCCACTAAAGTGACCCCCACACGCAGACAAATGTGCGTGTTCCAACACTGATCTGACATCCTCCTCGGGTATGCATCGTCTGATCATCTGATCTGCATCAATCTTGATCAAGTCTGGATCATCCCAAATATACTGTTTATAATTAACTGTTTCTTCTTCCTCTTTGGCCAATGCTCTGGTATGTCACCTGCAACTTTATAATTAACAATATGAGCAAACCAGGGATTTTGTAAGACTGCCAAGATGTGCTCATCCGAGAAGGACTCGTTAATGGGCCCGTCTGTGTTCCCATCTTCCACCATAATCCGGGACAAGTGATCTGCAACAACATTTTCACTTCCTTTCTTGTCCCGAATCTCTAGATCAAATTCCTGCAATAACAAAACCCATCTTATGAGCCTTGGTTTTGAATCCTTTTTGTCCATGAGGTACCTAACTGCAAAGTGGTCAGAATAGATAATCACTTTACTACCCCAAATATAAGACCTGAATTTATCTAGATCATATACTACTGCTAGTAACTCTTTCTCAGTTGTTGTGTAATTTAATTGAGCATCCGAGAGTGTTTTACTTGCATAGTATATGGCAACGGGATTCTTGTCAACCCGTTGACCCAAAACAGCCCCGACCGCATAATCACTTGCATCACACATTATGTTAAAAGGCAAACACCAATCTTGTCAACCCGTTCAACTAATTTCAACTTCAAAATGTCAAAGGCTTTAGCACATTCATCATTAAAGTCAAACGGGGCATCCATAAGCAATAAATTACATAAGGGTTTGGTAATATCACTTAAACCCTTAATAAATCGTCTATAAAACCCGGCATGCCCCAAAAATGATCTAGTGCCTTTGACATTCGTGGGATAAGGTAGAGTGGAAATAACTTGAACCTCAGCTCGGTCCACCTCAATCCCACGACTCGACACAACATGGCCCAAAACAATCCCCTCTTGGACCATAAAATGGCTCTTCTCCCAACCAAGAACCAAGTTCATTTCAACACATCTTTTCAAAACTCTTTTGATTTGATTTAAACATGACTCGTAGGATGTGCCGAAAATCAAAAAATCATCCATGAAAATTTCCAAAGACTCCCCCACTATATCGGAAAAAATACTCATCATGCACCTTTGAAAGGTGGCGGGGTCATTACATAGTCCGAATGGCATTCGCCTAAACGCGAATGTACCATACGGGCATGTAAACGTAGTTTTCTCCTTATCCTCAAGATGAATAGCTATCTGGTTATACCCAGAATACCCATCTAAAAAGCAGTATTATTTTTTACCAGATAGCTTTTCGACAATTTGATCGATAAACGGAAGCGGAAAGTGATCTTTCGATGATGCCGCGTTCAGTTTTCGATAATCAATACAAATGCGCCACCCGGTTACCGGCCGGGTGGAGACCTCATTACCTGAGTTGTCCTTGACGACTTGGATGCCCACTTTTTTCGGTACTGTCTTTGCCGGGTTGACCCACGTGCTGTCTGATATGGCAAAGATAATATCAGCATCCAACCACTTTAGCACTTCTTTCTTCACCACTTCCCTCATGTTCGAGTTCAACCTCCACTTAGCATCGTGTGCGGGTTTGACAGTCGGATCTGTTAAAATTTTGTGCATCACGATCGAGGGACTGATTCCCTTCAAATCTACTATCGTCCATCCGATTGCTTCCTTGTTCGCAATCAGCACCGCCATCAAAGCATTTTCCTATTCAATGGATAAATTAGAAGCTATAATAACCAGCAAAGTATCATTCTTACCAAGGAAAGCATATTTTAAATGCTTTGGGAGCTCCTTCAGCTCGACTTTTGGTGCTTCCAACATGGACGGTTTCAGCCCTGTATCAATTTTCTCGGGAAGTGGTTCCACCTGAACTGACCATGGTGGACGGTCTCCTCGCACAGCTGCGATCACCATCTGTTTCTCCTTCTCTTCCAGCAAATTGTATGTTTCCACCTGTAACCTGTCAAACAAAAAACACGTCTCCGTTGTGCCATCTGTGTTGACGATAGAGTCGTAGAGCGGGATGCACTCGTCAATGACATCAGCCATAAAGCACTCGTCATTAACCAGAGAATTATCTCTACGTGTGAAAACATTAATCCTCAACTTACGGTTACTGAATGCCATGTCAACAGTACCATTTCTATAATTAATGTTTGCATTTGCGATGGCCAAAAATGGTGTACCGAGGATAACCGTAGATTGTTTGGTCCTTTCACCTAAAACATAATCAAGGACCAAAAATTCAACTGGAAAGTAAAAATCTTCCACATTGACGATAACGTCAGTCAGTATCCCCCGTGAAGTTTCGGTGTCCGTTCAGCCAAGACAACCGTGGTGGCAGCTGCCCGAAGCGAATCGAAGTCATACTGATCGTATAGACTCCCCGGGAGAATACTGATGCTAGCTCCAAGATCTAGAAGAGCCCGAGTAATTTTAAAATCACCCACTTAAATGGGTATAATGGGCGTTCCCGGATCTTGTAACTTGGGTGTAAGAGCACTCGAAGAATTGCGCTCACATTATCAGTAAAATCGATATGTTTAGGATTCTTATGACTCCTTTTCTGTGTGCACAACTCTTTCAAATACTTAGCATGGGCGGAAATTTGTTTTATGACATCTAAGAGAGGTATATTAATTTTAACTTGTTTAAACGTTTCCACATTTCCTCTTGTTGTGGGCCCATTTTTGATGCCATCTTCGCCTTACATGGTGCCAACAACCCATCGGGATAGGGAACGGTTTTCACCTTCTCGTTGTCCATAGGGTTGTTGGTGTCATCTCTCGGAACCTATTTGTTATTATTATTTCCACTTTTATTAGATTCAGTTAATTTTACTGGTTCCGGCTCGTCATCACTGACGAGATTTTCATCAACCTCTTCCACCACCCCATCAACCAATGGTGGTGGAACCCCAACCTTGTTATCATACTTTTTACCACTTCTTAATACTTACCTGGTTGACATGCTTTTTCGAACTGGAGATGTAGTGGTTCGGGTTGACTATGGTGTCACTCGGCAGTTGGCCCGCATTCTTCTGCAACTATGCCATATCTGCTAAGAGCTAACCAATCTGCTTCAACATTGCCTCTGATGATTTATCCCGCAAGTCGAACTGTTGTTTCGTTTCAACCTTCTGATCTGTCATAACCTTCATCAGCGCATCCAACTTCGCGTGTACCGAATCATCTGTATTTCCCGAGTACCCCTTCTACTGGTCCTGATTACCCGAAGAATTTCCACCCCGGTTACCGTCTTTGTTATACCCCCCGATTCTGATTATACGAGCCCTTCTAATTATAACCGCCCTGGCGGTAATTACCCTGCGATCTGTTCTGACTTGATTCTTGAAAGTTAGGGTTCAACTGTGTAGACGCGTTCCAGTAATGAAAATTCGGGTGATTCCTCAAGCCCGGGTGATAAATATTTGAATTCAACCCTTGACCCTTAGAATCCCCATAAGTATAATTAACTTCCTCAGGCTCATCCTCCTCGTCATCATAAAACTCGGGGCAATTTTCTGCCTTATGCCCGAGTTCACCACAATCTTCACAAACAGGGAATTTCACTCCAACTTTTCCGGCTTCTTTCTTCTTACCCTTTCTGTACCCAGCCAGCTCACGTTCTAATTCAGCAATTCGTTTAGACTCACTCGTGACTGGCTTTACTGACCTGGAAGAAGCACCATGTCTTCGAATTTCAGCTGCTTCCTCTGCCTTGGAATCCTCACACATAAACTCTAAGAAATCCCAATCATCTTCCTCAGGTTGATTCAGCAACTGACCATTGCACGAGGCCTTCATATCTTTTCGGTCCTCGTACGTTAACCCATCTACAAAGCATTTCACCAATTCCCACAATCCAATACTTCGTGAAATGCTTCGTGAAATCACTCGCCCAATAACTATGAAAAATGGCAAATTTCCATTCAGGCCTCGCTCGTCTTCAACTGCGAATAACACTCGTTTAAGAACAGCTGCTGCATCTCGGCCCAGTTCCCAATATTGTGCATCGGTAGCGAGTTAAACCAGTTCTTAGCTTTGTCTTTTAACGAAAGCTGGAACAACCACAACTGAACCTCATCCTTATCATAAGTACCGTCACCAATCGACACGCAAATAGCCGAAAAATCGGTCAAGTGAGAATATGGGTCCTCAATAGCCATCCCGTGAAAATAAGGTACGATGTTAATGTATGATGGCCGGGACTTAAAACTCTGAAGTCCCGGCACTCGTACCCGTGGAACCAACGGGGATGCTCCATCTGAGATTGTCGGTCTGAATTGATTGTTAACACCATGAACCGGGGCTAAAAAATTCCTTCGCCCCCGGGATTTACCATACCACCTTTGTTCACCTGAATGTTTCTAACTCGTTCGGGCCTTTCTGCCCGGTTAACTCGATTCCAACCCATGTCATTCCTTTCCTTGTTCCTGTTGACCGCATCACCCCGTCTCCAAATTACTGGTTCTTCCACCTCTGCATCTAAATTCTCATTCCCTTCATTTTCCATCTCGCACCCCTCATTCTCGGGCTCAACTGCCCGATTTCTTCTAACCCACTGATCAACCTCGTCCTCTACTTCCAAACCCCGGTTCACCTCATTTTCTCCCCCCTCTTCTTCACCTTCTGTAGGAATGCTAGGAATAGCATCATCAAGATTAAGCCAAACTCTACGGTTAGAGGTGTTATGTGGGACTGAAGGTTCAGCCTGGCCAAGGTTTCGGTTTCGGGTTCTAGAAGCACGAGCTGAGTTATTTTGGTTTTTTTGGTTATTGAAAATTGGTGATGGAGGCATGTTGTCTGGGTGAAACATGTTATTTTGTGGGAGTGGTTGTG
This sequence comes from Bidens hawaiensis, assembly GCF_021521415.1. Classification (NCBI taxonomy): domain Eukaryota; kingdom Viridiplantae; phylum Streptophyta; class Magnoliopsida; order Asterales; family Asteraceae; genus Bidens; species Bidens hawaiensis. The sequence continues at coordinate 1,268,333 of NW_027491128.1, read as the reverse complement.
GGTCTTGATTCTGGTTTTCATTTTGGTTTTGGTTTTGGTTTTGGTTTTGGTGTTTGTGTTGGTGTTGGTGTTGGTTTTGGTTATGATCCTGATCTTCCAATTCTGAGGTTCTGTTCTGGGCTCGGTTCTGCCGAGCTAGTCTCTCAATTTCGGGCTCGAAAACTATCAGTGACTGTCTGCCCGAATGGCAGGTGTGCATAAACCTGTTATCTGCACAAAAAACACGCCCCGTGTAAAATAGAAAAATAAGATTTAAAAAAAGCTAAAAATTAAAACTAAAATTAAAATAAACACAAAAATCAATTAACACGAAAAACACTAAGCGCACTAATTCCCCGGCAACGGCGCCATTTTGATTACCGTCGTTTGAGTCATGCAAAAACCTAAATAACCTAAGTAGATAGGATAAATAAGGTGTCGTATCCACCAGAAGTATGTGGTTAATGTAATCGTGTAACAGATTTCTAATATTATGAAGTAACAGATTTTAGTGCTAATCACACAAGCAAATAAGTTGGTTTTAATAAGAGAGAATTACATAAATTATCCTTTATGTTTGTAGCAAATTTCATTGCTTGTCCTTTATCTTTAAAATTGATATGTTTTGACAATTAAGTTTTCAAAATGCTACACCGTTTATCCTTTGGTCCTAACCCAGTTAGTTTTTCTCGTTAAATTTGATCATGTGCCATGCACATGAGGGAAACTTAGTCATTTTACCCTTTTATTAAAAAAAAGATTTAATAATTAAAGGATTAATATATATATATATACACATAAAATATTTAACCCAGCATCTCCCCTCACTCCCTTTGAGTTCGTCCACCACCAGAGCTGGTCTACGCACCATTTTTTCTCCACCTCCCCCTCTCTTTCCCAACCGCAACCATCGCCACCACAACAACCCTGCTCACTATAATTTTTACAGAGGAAGGAAATTACCGTTAACTCGAAGTCCATTCATCGTATTCCGGTTAATCTGAACCCTAATCGAAGCTCATTCACAGTCTTCTAGCCAAATCGAGAGCCTAATCGAAGTCCGTTCATCCTGTTCCGGCCAATTAGGAACCCTAATCGAAGCCCGTTCACTATTTTTCCGTCAAATCGAAGACAAAGGGATGAAAAAAAGAAAAAAAAGATGGTGAATCTTGGTTCTTTGATTTAACGATGGTGTTTTTTGCAATGATTGTTGACGGAACTTAGCGTTTCAGGTAAATCACGGCGGCGAGGGAAATAACCATGAATTTGAGGGGACGGACTTCTAGAGCTTCGTCTTCAACCCTTTTTATTCCGGATCTTCAATGGTGATGGCAGTAAAGGAAGTGTTTCCAGCATCTTCATCTTCAAACATAAAGAAAGAAAGAAGTGAGGCAGAGATGGTGGTGTTTGTGGAGATGGTGCTGGGACGTTGGATGGTGGTGGTGTGGGGATGGATGGTGGTGGTAGATTAACGGAGACGAAAGGATGAAGTGAGAGAGAGATTTTTTTCATTTATATATATATCTTTAATTATTATTTTTTAATAAAAGGGTAAAATGACTAAGTTGCCCTCATGTGCATGGCACATGATCAACTTTAATGAGAAAAACTAAATGGGTTAGGACCAAAGGACAAACGGTGTAGCATTTGAAAACTTAAATGACAAAACATATCAATTTGAAAGATAAAGGACAAGCAATGAAATTTGCTACAAACATAAAGGACAATTTCTGTAATTCTGTCTTTTAATAAAGATTAAGAAAATTAACGAATTCAAGCAATTAACAAAGAAGATTCATCCTCGGGGTTCAAGAATGCAAATAAACAGTTTCTCATGAAACCTAACAGATTAATTATCACAGACTGACTAAAAATTGATTAACGAGTTAAACCTTTGGCACCAACAATCGCTAACACACGGCACTGGTTATCAAACGGTCACTACCAGTGTGACTTAACTAAGGGCAATTGTGTGCTTCGTTGTATTAAAACTAGTTAAACAACCCTATGAGCAATTACTATAGCAACCGACCAGCTAATCGTTCTGATCAACGTAAACCTAAACCGATTGAATGCACAGCAATACTAAATATCAATACTCATAGATCAATCAAAGACAGTTACACATAGTATGTTCTTGGTTACAATCAAAACTGAAATAAATACAAACTTTACATCCCGGGAACGAATCTGAGAGATTAGCCGAGCCTCGACATCATGGATCGTCAATAATGATGAAATAGAACATGTATATGATCTCGGCATGGTCTGGAATGATAGAATCGCCTTCTCTAATCACTGGATAACGCATTGGTTGATAAAAACGAAGTTATGGCCGTCATGGAATGAAATTGATAATAACCCTAACTTTCCCGTCTGCACACCCCATCGCGATACGCGATGGGGTCTTCATACGCGATGGACCCTTGGTTAACACTTCATTAAACATCCCATCGCGATACGCGATGGGTCCTCAAGCAAGCCCATCGCATATCGCGATGGGTCTTGTCACCAGCAACCTTCATTAATCTTTCTCGTTTGTGTGTTGGACGTCCCGGGTCTTCATCCCGTGTCACAGCAGGTCCAAATTGAGTACTTTAACGCTTGTGACCTGAAATACAATAAACACGTATGAAGTATCGAAGTTCCTACAATAAACGATTAAAACTAAGAAATAAACGAACTAAACTATATACAAATTAACCAACCATCAATGATGCATGTGTGCATGCATGCATGCACAATGCACATTTGCACACGTTCACACATACACACACACATACATACATACATACATACACATACACATACATACATACATACATATGTGATCTCGAAAAATTTAAACTACAAACGTCAACACAGGAGCAAGCGGTACTACGGTGGTAGCGTGCTACCATAATGTAATTGGTGGTCTTAGAATACATATTGAGATCCTTATATTCTGTGACCACCGTATCTTGATCTTAGGTTGCTCGGTGTGGTTTGTATTTTGATGTGCTCAACAGGATCAGGAGGACAAGTCATGTGATTCACATCGATAAAATTTGTGTATTTTGATATGTCATCTTTGTAATGTATAAAAAATATTTGCATTATTTTTTATTGAATAAATATTGTCTTGATTTTATGTGATACAATCTTGTTTAATATTTTGTATACTGATTGGTTTAATTTTTGCAAGGCCTCGGATCCGGTACCCTACATTGGACATTGGATTTACTCATAAACATAGTTCTAAATATCATAGTAAATTAAAATTTTCGCAGAATACTTAATTAAAGCATCGATCATTCATACATTAAAGTTCAAACATCATAAAACATATAACTTCATATCTTCGGATGCCAGCTTCTTTATTCTTCGGTCATGTGTGCACCTCAAGCTAGTTGTCTCATCCTATTAGTCTGCGTGCAATACTAAAAGTTGGCTACGCAAAGTGAGTTCTAGTTAATCAGGAAACATACATCACATATTTTCATACATACGTATTCGAAGATACATCTTTACCTGCTCACCTTTCTTTCTTACATACATACATACATACAAACAAAGAGATATTGCACATACATGCATGCATACATACATACATACATGCATACATAGATACATACGTACGTACATACATACTCACACACACACAAAGAGAGAAACATGCATGCATGCATACGTACATACATCCATACATGCATAGTAACAAAGAGATACTATACATATATACATATATACACGCATACATGCATACATACATACACACATAATTTACTTTTACAATTTTTATTAACTTTAAATGTGGATTACAAATATTCAATCTTTAGTTAAAACAAGTGGTTGAGTATGAGTTTCTAAAGTTTTCTCAACTATGTCAACTGCCAACTCCCCCACATTTAATTAAAAAATTAAATGAGTTAGTTGAAACCTTGCTAAATCTTAGCTAAAAATAGAACACATTTGCATAATATTATCAGACTACATGAAATTGTGATATACATATATAATATCCTAGGAAAATCCCACATCAGCTGTGGGCAATAGTGATCTGTGGTTCATAAGTAAATATCCTTTCCCTTAAATCACCAACGCCTTTTGGGCTTAATGGTAGTGGACGAGAGGAGAGCTCCATAGTTAAGCGTGCTCAGGTGGGAGTAGTAGCAGGTTGTGTGACCTCCTGGGAAGTCTCCACCTAGGCAACCAAAAACAAATCTGTGAGCTCTTCAAGGGCAATATTGGTGGTGCAAGGGGCCGAATGTTACAAGTGGTATCAAAGCATAAGTTCGAGAGAAATAAGCATCCTATATGCTTAGAATCAAACAGGTAATGGGACCTAAGAAAGAAAAGAAAGAAGATGTCAGTTCAAGAAAGACATGTGTCGCAAGCTAAGTAAAGGTTAATTACATGATTAATTTGTGTAATGTAAGAATGTGTAAGAAAATTAGCTTAATTTCTAAATATAGAAGTATTTGATTGTTTATGAATTGTTTGATTGATTGCTTAACCGTTTAAAGTAGAAGCTAACACAAGTGGACTCACAAAGGGAAGTGTATAGGACATGGAGAGTAATGTGATCAACTAATCACAGCCGACCATTGTTATAACATGCTTATCTTACTATCCATTTACTAAATAATTCCTAGAGTGACGACGTTTGTGTTTCTTATAGAAAACGAATAGCTGGAGCAAAGAAGGTTATTGGTCAAGGAGGCCATACGGGACGTCGTGGAAGGCCACCTGACAACGGAGAAAAAAGTAGTGTAACCAAGCGAGACGAAGGGTATCAACTTGATTATGTTATTCAAGCTACCATTGCTCAAGCCGTGGATGCCGCAGTGAAGAATCTATAGCCATATCAGTCTGCTGGAAGCCATGTATAGACTACTGAGAAGACCGGAGAGAACTCCAAGAAATATGATGAGACTGAGATAGAAGAATCAAGTAAAGTTTGGTCTATGAAAGTTGGTGAATAGAAGAAGAGCTGAGGTAGGTGTAACTACAAGTCGTTCAAAGGTTGCGACCCACCAAAACTGACTGGTTCGGGGGATGCAATCACTAGTCTCTAGTGGATAACCGCTAAAGAAAAGGTTGTACGTATTAGCGAGTATCGTCCCGATCAACGGGTGGGTTATGCTACCCAGTTGTTTGGTGATGAGGACATGTTCTGGTGGGAATCCGTGGGACAAAAAAAGACCCCTGTGGAGATTAAGGCCACGAGATGGAATGATTTGAGGGAAATGGTTATGAAGTGATTTTGTGCTGATGCTGAGGTAGAATGGGCTGAGATAAGATTTTTGAATCTGAAGGCGGGAAAGATGACACACCATGAATATACTATTGAGCACAATCGTGTGTTTAGATTGGTGCCCGATATGGTGAACACTGAAACAAAGAGGATCAAGTGCTACTTGAGGGGACTTCCATTGAGCGCCTGCACACTAATTAGGGCTAGTAAACCTTCTACCTTTGACTCAGCCGTTGAATTAGTAGAGATAGTTTATGATGATCTGGTTATGGATGATGTAGAAGAAGAAGAAGAAGAAGAAGAAGAAGTGGGTCACCCCTGCCAAATGAACCGGCACATAGTTTTGGAACTCAAAGGATTAGAGGCAGAAGGTATGGGAGAAAAAGTCGTGTAAGACATGTGGTAAAATGCATGGTGGCGAGTGGGGTAGAAGTTAGGATGTTTGCTACAAATGTGAAAAAGCTCATGGTGGAGACTGTAGGCTTGGGAGAAATGCTTGTTATAAGTGTGGAAGGACGAGGCACTACGCTAATGAATGAAGTCCAAAGCCCGTGTGTTACAAATGTGGTAACACGGGTCACATGGAGAGGGAGTGCACTGATGGTGAAGTAGGAGGAAATGGGAAAAAATATGCTGAAAAGTCTAGGTCGAAGACCAGAGCCTACATGCTAACACAAGAACAAGCTAAGCAGATCCCAGACATTGTGATAGGTACATTTCTAGTAGAATTTTAGCTTCTGTATTGTTTGATTCAGGTGCGATTAGAAGTTTTGTAGCCACGGCATTTAGTAAGTTAGCAAAAATGAAATGTTTTCGTGTGTCTGAACATTTACAGTAGAAACCGCTAGTGAAACCTCTGTTAGGATAATGAGAATGGTTAAGGATTGTAAGATAGTGTTAGAGGGATGCGAGTTCCCTGTTGCACTTTATGTAATGACCTTAGGAGGGTTTGACGTGGTTTTGGGAATGGATTGGATGTCTGAGTTTGAGGCTCAGATAGTGTGTAAGAGTAGGTTGATAAGGTTGAAGTCCTTGGATGGTGGTACCGTGACGGTTTATGGTGATAATTAAAGTTCCAGGCTTAATGTCATTTCAATTATAAAAGTCGAAGATTTGTTAAGGCGAGGGTACAGTGCCTACCTAACGTATGTTGTCAAAGCTATGGCCAAGGAAAAATATGTGAAAGATGTTCCTGTTATGTGCAACTATCCAGAAATGTTCCCTGAGGAGCTTCCCGGGTTTCCACTGGAACGAGAAGTAGAATTTCAGATAGAGTCTATACCAGGAGTATAGCCCGTCGCAGAAGCACCTTCCCGCCTAGCGTCCTTCAAGATGAAAAAACTGACGTCCCAACTACAAGAACTCCTCGAAAAAGGTTTTATAAGGCTGAGTGTTTCCCCGTGGGGCGCATCGGTGTTGTTTGTAAGAATAAGGATGGAAGTAAGAGAATGTGGATAGATTATCGTGAGTTGAACAAGCTTATAGGGTAGAACAGATATCTGTTGCCACAGATAGATGATTTGTATGATCAGCTACAAGGTGTGAGTTGGTTTTCACGAATAGACCTTAGATCAGGCTATCATCAGTTGAAGGTGAAAGAAGCATACATCCCTAAGACAGCGTTTCGGATGCGGAATGGACACTACGAGTTCCTCGTGATATCGTTTGGTCTAACAAATGCTTCAGCGGCATTTATGGACATGATTAATAGGGTATGTCAGCCGATGTTAGACAAATCAGTTATCGTATTCATTGACGATATATTAATTTATTAAAAGAATGAGTCGAACCATGCTAAGCATCTAGGAGAGGTGTTAAAGATACTAAAGAAAGAGAAATTGTATTCTATTTTTTGAAAGTGTGCATTCTAGTTGCGCGACGTACAGTTTCTAGGTCTCATAATCAATCCTGAAGGAAATACTATGGACCCCGCTAAGATTGACGCAATAAAGAACTGGAAGACTCCGCAAAACCCAACTGAGATTCGCAGTTTCTTATGGTTGGCTAGATATTATAGGAGTTTCATTCAGGGCTTCTCCAAAGTAGCCGCACCATTGACCGGTATAACTTGAAAGGCTATAGTATTCAATTGGGACAAATATTAGAAAGAAGCTTTTGAAGAACTGAAGAAAACACTCACACAAGCTCCAATCCTTGTCCTACCCAATTGGAAAGAGCTAATCTGACTAATTGTTTATGAAGTATTTATATTATGGCGGACAGACAATGTCAAGCGGTTTAATAGTGATTTGTAAACAATAACGAGAAAATAGTAATCACCCGGAGCTTCAGATTCAATGATCAACTAATAACCTAGCTTTGTTCGTTGGGACATCCTTAACGGGGACTCTATGCATGAATTGATTTTTAAGTGATGATTAAGAAACTGAAATTAACGGGTTCTATTAACAAAATCACCAATCCAATTAGAATATGTCAAGAAAATACATGGTCATGAAATACTAATCACGAACGATATGATATTAATATGAAGAACAAATAAATCAGATTGTTTAACTTTAGAAACCCAAGTTAAGTTTAACGAAACCACACGATTAGGTAAAAACTTAATCCCAAATCAGGAACAAAACTGAAATAAAAATTTTCTCACATGAATCCTACACCCAGGGATGATTACAACGCAATTAGCCGCTCATTGTTGTCGTGGAATCTTCAATGGTTGAGAGAACTGATGAACACATGACGAAATAAGCAGGGAGAATGATTGGAACCTTCAAAATCTGCTCTCCAATGTTGAAAGACGGCTGGGTTCAGTCCCTTTTTCTTAACCCTAAGGTTATATTTATATATGGGAGCAAAAACCTAAAATTCACGTCTTTTTACGATCTAGGCCGCAAATTGTGGTTATGGAACCTCAAGTTGCGGCCTTTCTCCCAAAAGTGCCTAATCTACGCTCCAGCTTGCGGGCTCTTTTACCAGACAGGATCACAAATTGCGGCCCTGATAGCGCAACTTGCGGCCTGTCTGATCTTCTTCATGTTTCCTCTATATCTTGACTATCGGCCTCATTCATCTCCGTATTAACTCTAAACTATCATCCCGATAGCTTCCATTCAGCTCTGTTTAGCTCCATAAAGCACCGAACACCTGTAATCATAAAAAATCTCAAAGTAATTGTGTTCGACATATATAAATAGCTAAAACATACGATATGAGACTTTAAAAATACATTCTTTTACCCACACATCACATCCCCACACTTATCCTTTTTCGTCCCGAAAAAGATTTACAATGGAATCAGAATCAGAAACTGTATGTACAAAACACTTAGATTATTTTAATTAATGACAGATAACACAAAAAACCTTGATTGCCAATACTACTATCCACTTAAACCCAATTTCCGACAAGTCAGACCCCTAATCATGTTTATCTTTTAAGTTCAAGTTAACATTTAATCTAAGGGTCCCACGTCTAGAATCGCAAATCCACCTAATTTGTTTCAGATATGTCAAAGCAAATATGAAATCAAAAAAAAAATTCTACCGCCATAACCCAAAAACTTGTAAATGTTAAAACCTAACCTCATATATGGATAGATGGATAAATAGTTTGAGCATTTGCATGTAATTATATATTAAACCTCAACCATGGATGTTCACACCGTGGTTGCTAGCCCAGTGAAAAGCATATAAGTTGTTGGGGTTTTTTTCCTTAACATTCATTGATCCTCACCCAGAGGCCTATCCGCCTAGCTGCCAACTCGAGGGAAAACACATAGGTTGTTGGATCTTAATCATATTTTTTTTCTTTTAATCCACATCCATAGATGTCATCTCCAAGTCAGTATCCCAGAGGGAGACAAATTAAATTTTTGGATATTTCTCAATTATTTAGCTTTTAACATTTATATGAATTAATGGGGCGTCACACCTGAGTGCCTATTAAGTGAGATCAGATCCTAAAATTTACAAGGTTTTAACCTATAGTAATGTTTATTCATTAACTTAGACATTTCAGTTTGTTCACTTTCCTAAGATGGGAACCTAAAAGACTTATTAATTTTAATTATGGGTATATTAATACATATTCATAAATCTTTCATTATTGGTTGGGCCTACCGACACATCCCAAGTTAAGTGCGTTTCTGTTTTTTTATTATCTCATATATATAATAGTTTCCTAAAACAATTCCCAATTTTTCTATCATTTTCCATTGTTTTGCAAATAAACTTAAATTCGGTATATTTTTAACGTTTTTTTATTTTTTTCAAAAACTCTTTCCTCAATACTTTCCTACGTCCCCACACTTAAACTTTACATTGTCCCCAATGTATCCAATAATTTAACAAACGAGTGTAGTACACGGGAACTTAAACTATTTCAAAAAAAACAAAGCAAAGGAAAGGAAAGAAGCGCATGCCCTGATACAAATCTCTTATCTCAAACGGGTCCTACTGATGAGTACTTTTGAAACTTTGACCCGCACCTCTTGAATTTTATTATGACAATATCTACTCCACCGAAACTTGACTAGACCACCATGAGCTTCCCCACACTTAGGGTTTACTACAACTTCCAAACACAAATAAAAAGTAACACGGAAAAAAGAAAAAAAAATAAAAATAAAGAAAACAAAACAAAACAAAAGTCTGGGTTGCCTCCCGGTTAGCGCTAAGTTTTTGTTAAGAACTTCAGTTGGACCGTTACCTCATTTTTTCGGTTATTGTGGTCTACTGGAGTGCTTACCTTCCTCCACCTCATTCTTCTTACTTCTCCAACACAATGGTAGCTCTGATGCTTCCCAACTTGGCCGTAAACATGCCAACCACCTCGGTTCATTCTCGAATCCTGGTGGCTTCTTTACCTTCTCTTTCTTTGGTGGTTTCTTCCTATTTGTTCCATCCTTTTCCTCATTGACCACCACTTCCATCATTGTCTTAGTATTGTTTGTTGAACTTACTACTGCTCCACTTTTTACATCTACTGCTTTTAGCTCTTCCTTCTCTTTCTCACGCTTAGACTTGTCAAAAACAACACTATTCTTCTTTTTGGTGTCATCACACATATACGAGGAAGACACGTGTCAGTAACACATGACCTAGAATATTTATTTTTAAAATAATAATCATAAGAATTTAAAAATATACTTAATATTAACTTACAATTACCAAAGGTCATGAAAACTGTTCCGTCTCGGCAGTTAATCTGAGCAATTTATGTTGCCAAAAATGGTCTCCCCAATATCACCTGTGGTTCTTCTCCCTTCTCAGCTGGTGCATAATCAAGAACAAGAAAGTCTTCAGGATAGTAAAAATCTCCAACCTATACTACAACACCAACCAACTTCCCCCGTGGCCGTCTTTGAGTGAAATCAGCTAACACCAAAGTGGTGCCAACCTCTTCTAAAGGCCCGAAGTAAAACCGGTTATATGCACTCCCTGGTAAAACCACTAGCACTTGCACCATAATGAACTAACGCCTTAGTGGTCTTGAACTTGCCAATTTGGATGGAAATAAGTGGTTCCCCCGTTTCAAATTCTTCAACTTTTTCATTCACCACCTCATCTCAATGGTGATGGCACTGACATGTGCATTTTTTCCATTTGATGAAATAATACCTTGATGGATGGGGTTCTTAAAAATATCACTTGGTAGCTTAGATGGATTTATTTTCAAACTCTCCACCTCTTCAGCGAGCTAACTCACCTCTTTATCCCATGCAACATTTGCCTTCTTTTGAATCTCCAACCTCTTATTTAAAGCCTTATTTTGAGTCTCTTGATTTCTATTATGAGTCTCTTGATATGCCTTCATTTGCTTCAATAGCTCCATTTCATCCTTAATCGACTCCTCATTGTTACCCGAAGAATTCTCTTGGTTATACCCGTTCTGAGTATTACCGGATCCATTCCCATACTACCCTTGATTCGACTGGTATCTTGTTTTCTGAGAACTACCCTGAAAGTTTGGGTTATGTTAAGTGTTTGGATTTCCATAACTGAAGTTTGGGTGGTTTCTGAGGCCAGAGTGGTAATTGTTTGAGTTCATGTTGTTATTGTATCTCTTTTCACCCTGAACATAATTCACTTCTTCTTCATCATATGATGCCCCAGAACCCGCAACTTCATGTCCTAACTCACCACAACCTTCACAAACTGGTATCCCCTCTCCTTTCACACCTGCATTGATGTGTTGTAAAACACACTTACTTTCCATACCTTTTTACCATGTTTTAAATGCTTAATAGTATAATAAACAAGAGTTATTGCTTGTTTTTGCATGATCTTACAAATATTGATAATTGATTTTAGGTTATGAATTTTAAGGAAGAAAAGTTTCAACTTTGAAGACTCTAAGGGGCCTTTTTGATCAATTTTGAAGACTACAACTCAAAGCCCGATCCAAGCCCACAAGATCCAAGCCTTTTACATCTTATTATATGATAAACAACAAAAAAAACCCTAACCAGCCCTATATCTCGAAATCAGCAGCCCCCCTAGTCCGATCGCAATTTGCAGCTAAGAGAAGAAAGAAAAAAAAGTGTTTTTGAAGCTTGTGGCGGCTAGAGGAAGAAGAAGATCATTAGAGAAGGTTGTGGACAGCAGATAGGGTGGTATTAATCACTAAACTCAGCCCCAATTGATGGTAATCATCTATAAACTTTATGTTCTTGTTCAAGATTCATACTTGTTGATTTGATCTTATAACTTGAATTGTTTTGCAATTGAATTGAAGATTGAGTTGTGCTTGTTTGATATTGATTATTGAATGAGTTTAATTATGTTTTGGTTTAGTTTTATGATGTTTACATTAAGTGTTTGCTACTGTCCAAAATTAATGTTAGGCTAAACTAGTTAGTTCTACCTAGGTTAGATTAATATTGTTAGGTTTTAGTAAGTAATATGGATTGTTGATCATCATGACTTCAATTGTTGATGAAAGTTTGGTTTAGCATTGAATTAGGTTGTGTTTAGTGATGGTGTTTTTATTAATTATACTCATATACCTCTTACTTTGATTGATTGAATCGGTTTTGGTTGATTTTAGCTTGTTTGAACTCTTTACTTTGTGTTTAGAGATTGTTTGCGGCGTGTACAACCGTAGGGTTTAGTGGGTGTGTTAATTAGTTAAAATCAGCGGGTAGGCACCTTCTTAGAGACCGATAGGTGATAGGAAGTAAGGTCGTCTCGTACCTTTTACTTGTTAGGATTAGGATCGCGCGAGAGCGGGTTCGGTTCTTATCGGGTTTGGGTTTGTGAGCAATTAGTTGACCTAGTTTAAGTTAAACTAAATTGTTCCTCTATCCTTGGTTGCGTAGTATTCGTCTCCATTAGGGTAGTGTGTCGGTGAGTCCGAGAGGAGAGTCGGCATTAGAACACTTTAAAAATTTGTTTCCCTGTTTGTTCTTAAAATAAACTATGTGTAAGTTAGGGTTTGTTAGTGAGACCGAGAGGTGATCTAGCTTTCTTGAGTGAACCTTAGTTGTGTCATCCTTAGGAACTGTTGTCGTGAGATTCTTCAATCCATTAGATTATTATACGTTCAATAGGATTATTACCTTGGTAGACGTTTTCTCCATTGATAAGTCTCATTCTCAAAGTTTTGTTAAGTCTTGTTAGGTTAAGTCTTTTAAGTTAGTTAAAGTAAGTTTGGTCAAGTAGTTAATAATTAAAAATAATTTAAAGAATATTATTCTTAGGTAAGTCTTGGTTAGGGTTAAGTATTAAAAACGTTTTCACGTGTCCTTGTGTTTGAGACTCGGACTTCCTTAGTTCTATACTATTAGTGATCGGTACACTTGCCGGTTCTGTGTGATTTATTTAGGAGTCTTGTTTTATAAATTTAAATCTTAGTTGTGAGTTATTTAGAAAGAGCATCATTAGACACACATCATGCATCCAACAACCTGTCCATCTTCTTTTCCAACCTATCCATTTTGTCATCTGAACCATGACTTTCAACCGCCTTCACTGCCGCTCTTTTGGCCATCCTGTTTTACTGCGCTTGTATCTTTGAATTATTTGCATGTCTTTCCAGATGCCCTCAATCCACATTTTCATTTGCACGAAAGGATCCATTAGTGGTGGCTTGGAGAACTCGAACATCATCATTTGAGATATTGTCATGGAATGCCTTTATCAACTCCCATAAGGCTATTCCATGATGAGGACAAGTCCTCAACAATCGTTTAAATCTTCGAAAGGTCTCATAAAAGATTTCACCTGTGATCTGTTGAAAATTTCGAATGGTATTCGAGCCTCGGTGGTTCTCTGTGGCGTATAATATTCATCTACAAATATTCATCTAAAATTTGTAGCGTCAAATCTCAAAAAGTATAGATACTAGCTAACGGCAGGGATAAGAACCACTGTTTCGCTGCATCTTTCAAACTGAACTGGAAAACTAACATCTTCATTTCTTCCGATGTAAAACCTGTGAGATAAGCGCACATAACGAGTTAAAATTATTCAAGTGCAGGTATGGTTCTTAAGTAGCCTTTTTATGAAACGCAGGTAACGTCGTTAAACCGCTCTGTCTTACCGAAAAAGTTCTTCCGTTTCTTACCGATATAATGATCGGTAGAGGGTTCGTGGCCACTTGTGATATGAAGTGACTTTAACTCCCCTGACTGGTGGTGGCACATATGCTATCGATACACCGTCATCAAACTCATAATATGGTGCTTGTTGTTCATGTTTATGCTGGCGTCTCGGTGCTCGATCTCTCTAATTTTCTGGATTATTCTGTTGAATTTCCTGGTCATTACGGATATCTTGTTGTTGATACTTAACACCATTTTCATCTCTAAATTCTTCCTCATATTCATAATCGAACCCCAAATCATCCCCTTTATGTCACTTGTTCACCCCTACACAAGCCTGGTTAATCTCGGGTCTTTCCTCTCTAAAAGCAGCGTGTCTTTGACGGGATACTGGAGCGGATATTATTGACAAGTGGTCATCAATATTAAACTGTCTCTGGTGGTTACGGTGGACTTCTCCTTGGTTAAATGGGTTTTGGTTTCTATTACGGTTAAAATTTTGGTTTCGGTTAGGTGGTAGGTTGTTCTGAGGAGCGGGTTGCCCTTGGTTATTTGGTTGGTCTTGGTTATATGGTGGTTAATCATTCGGGTCTCTTCTGTTTAGGGTACTCATGGTTTCTACTTCTGGTGTTGTGACTTATGGTATTCGGTTTAGTTTAGGTTTCTGAGCTACTCAGTTTCTCCTTGCAATGTTCTCAATTTCTGGATCAAACTGTAGCGGCTCTTTCTCACGGGAATATCTCGTCTGTATTAACTTGTAAAAATCACCTACACAGACAAAAACACTAACACCCTGCGTAAAATCGATGAAGAAATAATAAAAACAAAAACTAAAACCAAGCTAAACAGGCAATTTGCGCGTTGATTCTCTAGCAAGGGCGCCATTTTGATGACCTTCGTCAAGTCATGCAAAAACATTTATAAAACTCTAATAATGTTCCCTTAACTAGCAAGGGTAAGTAGGATGTCAACCCCACAGAGAATCAATTGGAAAGTGCTAGTCTAACTAATTGTTTATGAAGTATTTATATTATGGCGGACAGACGATGTCAAGCGGTTAAATAGTGATTTGTAAACAATAATGAGAAATTAGTAATCACCCCGGGCTTCTGATTTAGTGATCAACTAATAACCTAGATTTGTTCGTTGGGACATCCTTAATGAGGACTCTATGTATGAATTGATTTTAAGTGATGATTAAGAAACTGAACTTAATGGGTTCTATTAACAAAATCACCAATCCAATTAGAATATGTCAAGAAAATACATGGTCATGAAATACTAATCACGAACGATATGATATTAATATGAAGAACAAATAAATCAGATTGTTTAACTTTAGAAACACAAGTTAAGTTTAACGCAACCACACGATTAGGTAAAAACTTAATCCAAAAGCAGGAACAAAACTGAAATCAAAAGTTTCTCACATGAATCCTACACCCAGGGATGATTACAACGCAATTAGTCACTCATTGTTGTCGTGGAATCTTCAATGGTTGAGAGAATTGATGAACACAAATAAGCGCAAAGAATGATTGGAACCTTCAAAATCTGCTCTCCAATGTTGAAAGACGGTTGGTTTCAGTCCCCTTTTCGTAACCCTAGGGTTATATTTATATATGGGAGCAAAAACCTAAAATTCGCGTCTTTTTACGAACTAGGCCGCAAATTGTGGTTATGGAACCGTAAGTTGCGGCCTTTCTCCCAAAAATGCCTGATTTGCGCTCCAGCTTGCGAGCTCTCTTACCAGACAGGATCACAAATTGCGGCCCTGACAGCGCAATTGCGGCTGGTCTGATCTTCATTTTTCCTCTATATCTTGACTATCGACCTCGTTCATCTCCGTATCAACTCTCAAATATCATCCCAATAGCTTCCATTAAGATTTGTTAGCTCCATTAAGCACTGAACACCTATAATCATTATATATCTCAAAGTAATCGTGTTTGACATATATAAATAGCTAAAACACACGATATGAGACATTAAAACACATTCTTTTACCCACGCATCAGGTTGCTGATGAGTTAAGCCGGAAGAACGAAGAAGTCGTTGCAATGTTGAAGTCTTATAAATTAGTCATTAACTCTGATCTCTTTGGAGGGATCATCAAGGTAAAGTCTGAGGTGCTTAGACAAAGGGCTAATGAAAAAGGAAAGAATTTATGGGCAGCAAGATGAACTGATGGATAACACTTATGGTGTAAAGACTAGATTTGATCGTATGTGGATTCCACGCCATTGAGATCTTAGAGGTTGTATCCTAGATGAAGATCATAAGTCTAGATACTCGATTCATACAAGATCGACCAAAATGTATCAAGACCTGAAGAGAGACTATGGTGGCCAGGTATGAAAAATGATATAGTAGATTATGCCAGTAAGTGCTTAACTTTCTTGCAAATCAAAGTATAACACAAGAAACTTTATGGAAAGATGCAGATATTAGAGACAACAGAATGGAAATGGAAACACATCACCATGGATTTCATAACTAAGCTACCACGTACAGTTAAACATCATGATACCATTTGGGTGATAGTGGACCATTTGACGAAAAGTGCTCACTTTCTGCCTATACGAGAGACTATCTTGTCAGAATTGTTAGTAAACGTGTTCATAAGAGAGGTTGTAGCTAAGCATGGAGTGTCATTATCGATCGTATATGATAGGGACACTCGCTTTAATTCGAAATTTTGGAAGAAGTTCCATGAAGCCATGGGAACAAGACTGAACATGGGATTCCTAAAGAGTAGAAGGAGTGTCTACAGCTAGGCTAACATCACTCCTTTCACATTTTAAGTAGTTACGGGCACTCGACTTTCTTCTTTCTCACAAGATCTAAGTCGCTAATAGTATAGCATGTCCTCTAAGGAAAGGTTACCTAAATAACTTCTAATATGGAAATAGCCTCACACCCCCTCCCCTCGATCTACTTACCGATTGAAGGCAATGACTCTTACCTTTATGATAGGTGAATGGTTCTACAACAGCAAGCACATGAACTCGCTCTCATAAACAGGCTACGGGCTCGAGGGACGAAGACTCCAAATGCGCATACCAAAGCAGACGTAAGATAAAAATACGTACTTTACGCGGGTGAGAAGGAAGAA
Organism: Bidens hawaiensis; assembly: GCF_021521415.1. Lineage (NCBI taxonomy): Eukaryota > Viridiplantae > Streptophyta > Magnoliopsida > Asterales > Asteraceae > Bidens > Bidens hawaiensis. Next base: position 1,251,497 of record NW_027491128.1, on the reverse strand, counting down.
AGATAAGAGGAAAGGGCTAAGGCCCCTCCTGATACGATTCTAGCCTAATGATGATAAACCCAGGATCTTTCTGTTCTAAGCTAACCATTGACCGATGAGGAGGCAGGCCACCCCTTAATCTACACCACTGAATAGCTGCCAAGACCTAGAATACAACTAGGAAGATCAATAGAACCTAAACATAGGTGCTAATGTTAAAATTGATTTTCCTTTCTTTCACCGAGGAGGCTAACTAGATAGGTGGTGGGTCTAAGGAAGAGAAGTGTAACATCCCGAAATTTGCAAGAATAATAATTAATATATTATTTGTTTATGATGGAGAAGTTTACTTGGTTTAGTAGAGAAATAATAAAAGATTAAAGACACGTGGAATAGGCTAATTAGATGGAATTAAATATGGACCAAAAAGGAAAGAAGGGCCAAAGGTCCATGGGCTTAAGGGAGTATAAATACCCCTTAAACCCTAAACCTTTCCATTTTGATCCATCTCTACACCATAGCCTACACCTTGAAAAACACACACAAACATCATCCTACATCCCGAGCCAAGATCCGAAGGTGAAAACCCAAGCTTGTTGGTGCTAGAACGTTGTGACGAACTAAACCAACATCAACACTAGATCGTGTTCGTAGATCGACTCGTTCAAGGTACATTTATATGAAGATATTGTTCATTTAGGTTCGGATTCGTTTGGGAAATCTTATATCTGAATGAGTATGATAAAAACAAATCCAACAAAACAAACCTCACTAAAATTCGTTAATATTTGATGGGTTAATTAATTGTTTAACGAGCCGTATGTATATGTGTGTAAATCACACCATTAAAAACGTAATATTTGGAAGATTTGATTATTAGGGTTTGTAGACGCCTTGATTCCGAGTTCAGTTATACCTAAATCTTGTTGTTTTGTTTAGAATCGAAGGTTTATTGCAGATCTGATGAAGGTTGACTGCGTATGTTCTTATCAATTTTGACTTTGACCCCTTTAGTCAAAGTTTGGATAAGAACAGATTCTCATTCGTTATAATAAACGAATCATCGGTAATTCGTTACGCGGTCATAAAGAATTAGACTCATTCGTGTGACTTGTTAACGAATGAACACATAATTCGTTACCTATCCATTCATCAGATTAAGATAACGAATCAGGTAATGTTATATGCCCATTCGTTAGATTAAGATTACGAATCAGGTAATTCGTTATATGCTCATTCGTTATGATCTCGATAACGAACTAGGTCATTCATTACTCACCAATTTGTTATGATAATATGACGAACCAGAAAACAAATCAAGGCATGATAAGATAGCAAATCAGATAACGAATCAGACGTAATTCGTTATAGCGAATGAGTTAGCGAAGTAGATAATAATTTAAAATCCTAGTGGAAAATGTGTTAAGACAGCTTAACCCCAGCCACGGGCTCTGCCCCTTGGACCCTTCTAGGGGATGCCGCCCCTAGAACCCCGCTGCCAGGGGCGCTGCCCCCGGACCCCCGTTCGTTGAGGGTTACGATTAAACTAGAAATACATTATGGAAAGTGATAATAATTAATACGCATAATTATTATACAGTTAGCCATGCACAACTAAAGAAAGGGATTACCATTAATGGTGAGCGTAACCGAGTTCAGGTGAGTTTCTAGCCCCACTTCCTTGTTATGTTTTCGGGGCTGTGTGCATACTCGATGTGATTAGTTAATATACTTACCTTAAGTGGTAAGTGTATGCTTTATATGATATATGTGATAGATATGAATGATTGTGATGGAGGCCCAATTATTGAAGAACGTGCCATGTTGTATTTGGAGGCCCATGATCGTGCTTCCAAAGTTGGCCCACGAAAATGGGCATAACTTGGCCCACGAAGCTCCGTTTCAAGCCCATTGCCAGTTAAATTGAAGCTTGAAACGAGGAGAAAACTGTGGAAAATAGCATATGGTGGTTTGGCCCAAGTCCGAAGCCCAAAAACGCCTCCTAAATAAAGTTATAGGCATTTTTATTTTATTTTTTGTCAGTTTTTGCATTTTTCATTTTGGGTTTGTGTTTGGCCCATGGCCTTTTTAGGGCCCATTTCGCATTTGGAAGTCTTTTTATATGCTAGTAATGTAATCTGAAGAGTTAGACTTGAATTTGAGAAATAAATATTTTCCTCTTCACTTTCCTTTACCTTTGGGTGGGATTTGGGGGTTTTTGGAAGACCATCACGGGAATTCGCTGAATCAACGTGATCCGATCTCCGTTATCGTTTTACCACTGCATCAGATTCCTTTTTGGTACGTGAACGATCTTCGGATATTGCGCGTACTGTCAAGTTATAAATAAAGATATGAATGTTATATGTAATGTATGGATGATGTATGAACGTTATGAATGAATGCTTGTCGGGGTGTGAATGATCTTAGGATATTGCACGTATTGGCAAGGAGTATGATTATTAAATGAATGATGTGAAGAACGCCTAGAGTGTTCTTATGCTACGATGTAATTATTGTATATGCAAAGTAAGTGTATGCAGGTACAGTAATGGAATATGAGTTCTACGTCTAACGTAGTAAGTTAGGATGGCAAATCCCTCTAACTTCCGTTGGACGTAGACTTGCCATGTGATGGCGTAGTTAAGGACTGCGGGGCTTATACGAGTTATAGATGATAGATGTGAACATAGTTAAGGACTGTGGGCCTTATACGTACCTTAGATAGGAGCCAGCATAGGAAAGGACTGTGGACCTTATATGTGCTGTAATAGTATTGTGGTAGCATAGGGGAGGACTGCGGACCTCGTCCGTGCTATGAAATAGGTTGCAACATAGGGAAGGAATGCGGACCTTGTACGTGTTGTTAATGTAGGATGGTATAGGGAAGGACTGCGGACCTTGTACGTACCATGAAAGGGTAAACATAGGTAAGGACTGCGGACCTTTTCGTGTTCACGACCTTGAGTATAGGTATAGACGGCAGACTATGAACATACTCTCGGTGGACTGAGGACTTATTAGTATGTATGTATATATGTATGACAGAAAGGTAACTGGTTAAGTATGGAGATGTATCTTCGGATATGTAAGTATGAATGATATGTGTATGTATTGTATGTCGCCTGATTAGCTAGAACTCACTCAGCATAGTTGACTTTTAGTATGCACGCAGGGGAGTAAAATGAGGCAGCTGGCTTGAGCGGGCACATGGTGGATGAATAAAAGACTGGCTTCCGAAGACTCAAGATGTTTTAATGTTATTAACGTTTATTTTGAAAGATAAGAGTGTTGTTAAGACATGTTCATGAAGTAGTATGTAATTTTTAATGAAAGGTTTATATTCCGCGAACGTTTTAATTAACTCTGATATTTAGAACTGTGTTTATGAGTAAATCCAACGTCCAAAGTAAGGCATCGGTAACGGGGCCATACAAGAATAATAAGAGCTATATTTTCATCCCCTTTCAGTTCATTTCCTTATCCTTTGAACAATAGGGTTTGAAGCTGGCAAAGTCAATCAATCCAGCAGTCAAAGGGGCAAGTGCAGTCACTCAAACAACACCTTTCAAGAAATATCTTAACTAGGGTTAGAGCTCTTAGGCAGAAACAGAAATGACTCTGACAACCTGTCTCAATCTTTACCTCTCTAGGATCAAGAAAGGCCTCTTCTTCTAATTAAGATGTTTTCTATTTGGGTAGTTCTCAAGCCAATCCACAAGTCTCTTTTCTTTCAAGTGAAACAAGGCTACAACCTTCAACTTTGGTTGTTTGGCCCGCTTCTGTAACACCTCTCTCGTCAAACGACGCGTAGGGAGATTTGGATCAAAAGACATCCCTTTATACAATGGAATACCCCTGTCCCGCGGTACATACCGCAACATTAGATCCTTCAGACACCCTTTCATATCTGAGACTAGTACGGTGTATCATCCTCAAACAGACGGGCAGTCTAAAAGGACTATCCAAACCCTTGAGGATATGCTACATTCTTGTGTTTTAGACTTTGGAAGAAGTTGGGATGACCATTTGCATTTAGCAAAATTCTCCTACAATAACAGCTACCATTCAAGTATTGGTATACCGCCGATTGAGATGTTATATGGTAGACGTTGCAGAACTCCTGTATGTTAGGGAGAAATTGGTCAGAAAGAAATGGGAAGTTTAGAAGTGGTGCAAGAAACCTCTTCAAGATTTGATCAAATCAAAGCAAGAATGAAAGTTGCTCAATACCGCCAAAAATCCTATGCTAATAAGCGGTGAAGACCAATTGAGTATAGCATTGGTGACAATGTGATGCTCAAGGTCTCTCCTTGAAATGGAATTATTCATTTAAAAAATAGAGGAAAGTTAAGTCCAAGGTACATTGGACTATTTAAGATCGTAGATCGTGTGGGAGAAGTGGCTTACAATCTTGATTTACCCGATGAGTTGGAGGGAATTCACACTACTTTTCATGTTTCTCACTTGAGAAAAATATCTATCTGATGACAAGTCTCATGTGTCATTAGTAGACATTGAGGTTAATGAACAGTTAAACAATATTGAACAGCCTGTAGAGATAGTCGACCACAAGGAAAAGCATCTTCGTCATAAAGTTATTCCCTTATTGGAAGTGATATGGAAGTATCGTAAGGGATCAGATGCTACTTGAGAAGTTAAAGAAGAGATGCACAAGTTTACCCAAATTTGTTTAAGTAGTAATTAGGTTTCGGGGATGAAACCTCTTTTAAGGAGGGTAGACTTGTAACATCCTATTTTTTATAATAACTATAATAATAATAGTAATAATAAATAAATAAATAAAAGAATTTCGTTTACTTAACGGTGTGTTACTATTTAGTTAAGTTAAATATTAATAATAAAGTGTGGGCTTGGACAATAAAAGATGGAATAAAAAATGGTATTTAAACACCCTAAACCCTCCCTAAAACCCTTATTCCATCACCAGCTTTCCTACACACACTCAAAACACACACAAACACTCTCATCCTATTCGCACCTGGATCCGAGCAGAAAGAAAGGTTAAAGTTCGCGTTTTAACATCCACGTCAAACGAGAAACACGTCTAGATTCACCGGTTGATCCAGATCAGAACCAAACCGAATCTAAAAATGTATGTTTAGAAGTAAAGGTTAAGTTTTTTGAGGTCGGTTTGCCCTATGATTTGATATTAGGAAAAATCAGGTCTTATTATGTGAGAAAAGCACAAACTTGATTATAAAAAGACGTTTGGATTGAAACGGGTCAAATGGGTGACATTTGGACCGAGTTAAAGTAAGAAAACAAAGTTTTTACAGCCTAGAACTCGTTTCATATGTAAGACGGGCATAACGGGCCAAAAGAAGAGGTTAAAAGGGGAAGACATGGAAAAACAAATCGAATCGAGAAAACAAATGAATCGAATCGAATGAAAAAATCGGTTCGATTTGAATCTAGACTCGATTCGATTGGAATAGACTTGAATCAGAATCATGGAAAGTCAGTTTTTTGATGAACTTTTAGTAAAGGCTTATTAACCCCAGCCAGGGGCTTTGTCCTTTCGACCCTGCTAGGGGATGTCGCCCCTAAAACACCGTTGCTAGGGGCGCTGCCCTGGACCCTTGTTAGCTAGGGATTGCACTAACCTAGAAGTATGATTTGGATAGAGGTAGTTAATTGATATATGTTATTACACAGTTAGCCGTGCACAGCTAAGGAGATGTGTTACCATTAACTCCGAGAGGAACCGGATTCAGATGAGTATCTAGCCTTATTTCCTAGTTATGTTTTCGGGGATGTGTGCATACTCGATGTGATTAGTTAATACACTTACCTTAAATGGTAAGTGTATGCTATATGAATGTTTTATGGATGATGTTTGAATGATATAGATAAGGTTGTAGGTATGTATGTAACAATATGAAATATAATATGAAGAAAGATACGTATGAACTTATGGTTGTATGGGATGAAGAGACCAGACCGTTATAATATCTGTGAGGATAGGGACCAGACCATCATAATATATATGATGATATGGACCAGACCCTCATAAAATATGTGATGTTAATAACCAGACCCTTAAAATATTTGTGATGTTAGGGACCAGAACCTTACAATATATGTGAGGTTATAGGAAGAAATGCTCTTTAAAACGTAGAGACAATTATATATGCACTATGTATGTTAACAAAAGAAAGAATGAAAGTTTGAAATAAAGAATGAATGTATGAAAGTATGAAAGAAAGACCTAAAGGTTATCAATGTAATATGTGTCTTCAGATAAGTAAGTTTGAGAATGTAATGAATGTTGCCTGATTAACTAGAACTCACTCAGCGTAGCTGACTTTTAGTATGCACTCAGGTAAATAGGTTAAAGGAGTTGGCTTGATGATGGCACATGGTATGGACTGAGTGGCTGGCATCTATAGAAGGAAGACATGATGCTTTATTTTCATGATTTATGTTGAGACAATTTGTTATGTTTTAAGACAAGTATTGTATGGTTTGTAAAAAATGGTTGACATTTATTCCGCGAAAAGTTTTAATTCACTATGATATTTAGAACTGTGTTTATGAGTAAATCCAACGCTAAAGTAGGGCACTTGGACCAGGGCCTTACAAGTTGGTATCAGAGCCACTCTTGTGCCGTTCGGGATCGTGGGGCAAACCTCATCAGAGACGGTGAGTCCTTGAGGGTGTCGTAAGGTACACCTTAGGCAAATCCCACATCCTGGATGGGATGGGGGCAAACCTCATCGAGGACGATCACTCCAAAGGGGGGGGGGTGCTTGTAACATCCTAGGCAAATTCCACATCGGCCATGGACAAGAGTGATCCTTGGTTCATAAGTAATTGTCTCGCCTCTTAAATCACCAGCGCGTTTTAGGCTTAATGGTAGTGGACAAGAGGACAGCTCCACAGTTAAACGTGCTCATGTGGAAGTAGTAGCATGATGGTGACCTCCTGGGAAGTCTCCACCTGGGCAACCAAAAACAAATCCGAGAACTCTTAGTGTGCAAAACGGACAATATTGGTTGTGCGAGAGCCAGATGTTACAACATATTACTAATTCCTCTTCCAAAACCACCATATCTTTGTCTAAAACAAGTTAAATATGTAGGGATTAGTGATCTCGGAAAATTTAAGCTACAGACGTCGACACAAGAGCAAGCAGTACTGCGGTGGTAGCGTACTACCACAATGGAATTGGTGGTCTTAAAATGCATATTGAGATCCTTGTATTATGTGACCACCGTATCTTGATCTTAGGTTGCTCGGTGTGGTTTGTATTTGGACAATGCTCAACAGGATCAGGAGGACAAGTCATGTGATTCACATCGATAAAATTTGTGTAGTTTGATATGTCATCTTTGTAATGTAAAAAAAATATTTGCATTATTTGTTATTGAATAAATATTGGCTTGATTTTATGTGATACAATCTTGTTTAATATTTTGTATACTGATTGGTTTAATTTTTGCAAGGCCCCGGATCCGGTACCCTACATTGGACGTTGGATTTACTCATAAACATAGTTCAAAATATCATAGTAAATTAAAATTTTCACAGAATACTTAATTAAAGCATCAATCATTCATACATTAAAGTTTAAACATCATAAAACATATAACTTCAAATCTTCGGATGCCAGCTTCTTTATTCTTCAGCCATGTGTGCTCCTCAAGCCAGTTGTCTCATCCTATTAGTCTGTGTGCATACTAAAAGTTGGCTACGCTAAGTGAGTTCTAGTTAATCATGCATGAATGCATGCATCCATCCATGCATACGTACGTACATCCGTACATACACACACACACATATTCCTTCCTTCATTACATACATACGTTTTTAAGAGCATTTCGCTCTATAACCTTCGCATAGATTATTAGGGTCTATTCCCTACATTCTCAGAGATTATTAGGGTCTGTTCCCTACATTCTCAGATTATTATCAGGGTCTGTTCCCTTCATTCGCATATTATTATTAGGGTATGTTCCCTTCATTCGCAAATATTATTAGGGTATGTTCCATTCTTACTTGTACAACCATACATTCATACAATTATATAAATGCATCCCTATACATGTCCTATCACATACATATAACAATCATAAGACATACACTTACCATTTAAGGTAGGTGTATTAACTATCACATAGATTATGCACACAGCCCCAAAACATAATAAAGAAAAAGGGCTAAAAACTCACTTCGTTTCCTGTTCCTTTATGATTTTATGGTCACACATCTTCTCAGTTGGGCACGACGAACTATAAAGCAATTAACAATCATTACTTAACTACTCTAGTTATATCATATTTTCAGGTTAATGAAACCCCTAGCTAACAGGGGTCGGGGACAGCGCCCCTGGCAACAGGGTTCTAGGGGCGGCAGCCCCTAGCAAGGTCCAAGGGGCAGAGCCCCTGGATGGGGTTAAACCACGTCAAAAAACTGAAGTTCAAACCATCGTATATGTTTCAAACGTATATGTTTTCCAGCGCATATGTTCTCTAGTGTATAAGTACATACACGCTAGATACATATGTGCCCGTATAAGTCGAACCTACATATACGTTGTATATGTGTATGTGTACACATATACGCTCCTCACTTATCCGTTGGGAACATATCCACCGGATATGTGCAGGTTAGCTAATCTTAAATGCGTTTTTAGGGTTTTTCAGCGATTCTAGCACCGTCAGCCGCTGTTAACCACCACGATTAGCCGGATTTTGAAAGTTTATAACTCAGATAGCTTCGGGGAGTCCATATCCAAGCTATGGCGGCCCTCAAGCTCATTTTTGATTTATTAAACACCCGATTAAAGCTAGATCTAGATTCAAACGACTCATTCGGCATCCCGGGGCTGCGTTGTCGGGTTCTAAAATTTTGGGTCAGTTGAGATAAATGATTTCTTACTTTCGGTTGCTCTTGGATCGTTAATTTGAATGGTGTAGAGACTTTGTTTGGCTTAAGTGTGTGTGTTTCTAATTGTGTAAGCTAAAGTTTAGAATGATGGAATTGGAAAGGATTTAGTGTTTATTGGGTATTTTAATCCATAAGTCCATGAACCTTAGGCCCATCTTCATCTTAAGTCCATAATTTAATGGCATCTAATTTATCCTACCATCCTTTTATCGTTATTATTATATTATTATTTTTCTATTAACTCAAATTAATTCTTCCAACGTAAATAATATTTTAATATAATAATATAATTCATAGAAATTGGGGATGTTACAATTTTTGATAAGTTATGTTATAGATTGAAAATTATATGTAACAAACCTTTTACAAATGAGAAAATAAAAGAAAAACATAAAAAAAAATTATTGAAACCAAAGATTATTATAAAATAATTTACGCCAGTTTTGATAACAGAGTTTTATAATGTTAGTTTTACAAAGTTTATTAAAAAACAACATTTTAAGTAAAACACAACGGTTGTTATAAATTTTCATTATTTTTTCTGAATAATTATATCAGTTTTAAAAGTATTGTTGTTAATATCTAACTTTTACATCGGTCCATTATGTCAAAAACAACGAATTACAATGTTTTGGTTATATCATAAATGAACATCTTGTCAAATAAATTAATTCTTTTGTGTTTACTCTTTAATTTGAACGATCACGTCTAATCGAGTACTGATAAAAGCGAATTAAATTTCGGTAGAATATGAAATGATATTAAATGCTATAAAATAATCACATTCAGTCGATAAATTTGCATAATTTGCTTAATATTTGCTCAATTTTCTCCAAAAATCTCTATAAATTAAAAGTCTCTATGTTATGGACTTATGGTTAATCTACAACTTATGTACTGGAAATATTCACATGATAAATTTGTTATCAAATTCACCAACGGGATAAAGAGAATATGCAATAACCCTAAGCAAGTAATGGCGACGTGCTCGAAGAGTGTATTGAGGAAGATGTACAACGACGGGGTGACTGGTGATAGCACATCCAGAGCCTCTGATGAGCTTATGCAACTGATCTACCACTAGTGCCTCGATGTCGTCCCCATCATTGATGATGGTGATTATTATAATGATAATGATGATGATGAGGTTGAAGTTAAAAAAATCACAATGTGGGAATAAAATGAGGATACGGGAAAGGTGATTGTGAGTATATCAGCCGACTCATTCAAATTCTAGCGTTCTGACAATATTACTTTCTTCAATAAGACTGATTTGAAGTAACTCAACACGCTTAAATTGGCCAACCCTACAAATCCTGTTCGGGGAGTCGAGGTGATGAGTTTGGTGAGAGAATTGGCTGCTGATCGTGATGAGGATGTGGATGAAGATGAAGATGTTGCTGCTGAAGATGAAATTGATCTTAACGGTTATAAATCGGAAGCGATGGATAAAGACGAAATACAAATGTGTTTTACTTTTTTTATTATTAATGAAAAATTGATGTTTTTTTGTTAATATGAATATGAAGTTAGTTCCATATAAACATTAAAAAATAAATAAATAATTGGTACCAATGGAAATGACGATAAAGATCGATTAAAACTTAGTTCGTAACATATAAACAAAAAAAAATAATATGTAAAAAAATACAATAAATTTTACACCGGTTTAAAAACCGTCATTTTTATTTGTATCATATACACTAGTTAATCTTGATGCCCGTGTTATATTGATTAAAACTTAATTCATATAAACAAAAAAATAATATGTAAAAATATACACCGGTTTGTTGTTTTTATTTGTATCATATACACCGGTTAATATTGATGTCCGTGTTATATTGATTATTCATATAAACAAAAATATATATATCTAAAAAATTGCAATAAAAACTTACACCGGTTTAAAAACCGTTGTTTAAATTTGTATCATATACACCAGTTAATATTGACGCCCTTGTTATAATCTTAGAGTGCCAAAATTCATTAATTCCCCGCCATAATATTTACATTTCTCACCAAAAGCATTTTGAATTCATTATTGTATCCATCAAGTATAGATTCATCTGCTCGCGTTTACCTCCCATTTGCAGTCCACCTTTTCTTCAAACCCTAATCTAATCGGTAAGTTAATGATGATGCAATTAAAATTAATGTCTTGATGATCATCTTTAAACATATATTAGATATTTTATTATACATGTGAAACAGCATTAAATTAATAGAGTGCATTTTGCTTCCCTGAAGTCAACAGCCAAATGCATTTTGCAGCTCCAGCCCCACTTTCGCATTTAAGCTGCTTGCACTCACAACGTCTACAACTGATGTAGTTTGCAACCAGCCTCAATTTGCGTGTTAAGTTAAGTGAACGTTAAAAAGCCTACAAAATTGCATCTTTACGCCAGTTATGTTGTTTGTATATCATTTTATTTTTTCAATTATTAAACTTTTTGTTACTAGGGCGTGTAGTATTATGGCTATGCAAAAGGCATACTCTTTGCCCTTTTGGTGCTTCTTAGGTGCACATTCGCCTTTTAACTACCACAATTGAGATTGGTTTTTTACATCATATATGACATGCAAAGGGTATTTTTAAACATGTCAACCAAAAGTTAAGGATAAACACATAGTAAAAAATAGTTAAACGGTCAAGATAATTTACTTGGGCGTGCGTGAAAAATATTTTAAATGTGCGTATCTTTATCCGGATACAACACAGAAAATCAATTAGTTCTGGCAAGGTCATAGGTCATGTCAGAATCTTACTCCCATAACTTCCATCATTTAGCTCTAGGAAATGTTTCTCTAACACAGGCTTCAAGTCAGAATCATACTACCAGAAATTTCAATGTGTGCCATAACCTCCTGAAGAGTGAAGGCTACTTGTCCAACCCAACACCACAATCAAATCCCAGTAAAATCAGCATGAATCACAGTTAACAATACTCAAAAAGTTATATTTATTCATACCTCTTTTGCATCATGTAATGCCCCTTCTTAGTCAACCACTCATCAAAGGCTCATGGTACCTTTTAATGCAAAAAAGCTTGTGTTAGTTAATTCTTGCAGTTTCCAGGTAGAGATAACATAACAAAATCATGTTATTAAGTCTGACAATAACTTTTAAAAAATCCTCCATAAGTTCTGAACATCAACTAAATTACTTATGAATGAGCCAAAAGTGGAAAATCAAATATAGTATCAAATGAGTTGACATAAAATATTATCATTAAAAGAAATGGGTCATAGGTGTCAAAAGACACAAAAATGCATTTTTAATACTTAAACACCACCTAAACTCATCTTAATAAAATTACACAACTAACACTTAATAATTAGATAGCATAATCATATTTGACACTAATCATTGACAAAAAAATAAAAAATAAAAACAGCTTAATCCAGCAGGCCTAGTTTGATCCGTACCAAAACAGTGCCTATTTTCACCCGAACCTATTTCCACTTGTTACTCAGCCTACCCAACCCGTCTATTTTACCACCTCTATTACTGCTTTTGTTTTTAGAACTGTTATAATTGGCCTATAATAGGTGGAATGGGAGCGGTAGATATGGTCCAGATTCTTATAACCTAAGTGGCTAAGTTTAATCTGTTATACATCAAAATATATTTGGTTTCAATTTTTAAAACTAAAACTTTATTCGGGTTTTTGGGTTGACCCGAAACCCAGAAATCAAACCAAGAACCAACCCGAATTACTTCGATTCAGGTTAGTTTCTTCATGTGTTCAGGATATTTGTGTCAGGTTAGTTCGGGTTCGGGTACGGGATTTTTCGGGTTGAGTTTCAGATAAAGGTGACAGCCGGATTCTTTGAAAACACTTGTAGAACCAACATTTTTTTAATTTGTAAACTCCCTTTGACCAAATAACAAATTTGGACATTTGAAGATCAAAATTACTCACTTTAAAATTGAATATTTGAGAATCAAACAAATTTATGCTGATCGAAGAAGTGTAAACAAGCCAAGCTGCTCGAGTTACTTAAGATCGGCTGGCTATAAGCTCAAGTAGAGCCAAGTTTAAACGGCTTGAGCCTAAAAATAAGCTTGTTTAATAAAAAAGATAGAGCACTTATCGACCTCGAGCTAGTTCGCGAGTCTAAACGAGCATGTTATTTCTATAACTTTAATTTAATACATTAAATACATACTTATAGTTATAATTATAATAATAATAATTATTATTATTATTATACATAAAATTATGATAAAAACAACTATAATATAATATATTATTATCTCAGATTTTTAAATTATAACTAAAATACATATAAAAAAATAATAACTTATGTATATAAATTAACTAACATATAATAAATGAGCCGAGTTCAGGCTCCTGTAAATTACAGGAACCAAGCTCAAGTCTAGACGATGCCGTGCTTGGCTCGTATTGTAAACACCCATACATTCTTCCTCTATTTACTATTTAATTTCAAGTTTGTTACAGTTATTATCAAACTGGGGAAAATTTTTTAATCCTTAACACCACCCTACATCATTTTAATCAAATAACTCAACTAACACTTACAAAACTAAATTCTAATCATATTAGACGCTAATAATTAAAGCTTAACCCAGAAAGCCAATTTCAAGCCGTATTAAATGATTGTCAGTTTACCTGTAGGCTGTACTCAAAAAGTACCTCTTTGTTGAGACCCGCCAAATGCTATTTAGCAATTAAAAGGTAAAATTCATCCAAATCAAAATTTATCATCAGGCACAAATCCCCTCTGCAACATTTGATCATGATACCAAAATGCTGCATTCATATTCTCTTGTGACGCATGGCCATTAATCAACGACGTATAAGTAGTTCTATCAGGATCTACACCCTTATCAATCATTTTCCCATAAATCACATCCGCTTCACGCATCCTCCCATGTTTACAAAACCCATCAACAATCACATTATATGTAACAGCATTCGGTACCAACCCATGACTTTCCATTTTGTTGACCAAGTCAAACGCCTCATTCATTTGGTCTTTAATCAAAAACCCATGTATAAGTGTGTTAAACGTAATGTTATCAGGAGTAACACCACTAGAACCCACTTTATTCAAAAATGTAACCGCCTCTACGGGTAACCCAGACCTACAGTAGCCCTTAATAATCGTGTTACACGTCACGATTGTTGGTTCAATCCCATTACCAATCATCTCATCCCATATTTTTAACGCGTCTGCTACACGACCCTTGCTACAAAACCCGTTGATTAAAATACTGTACGTAATATTATTAGGAAAGATATGTTTAGATATCATATTATTCCATAACTCATTAGCTTTTTCCATATCACCTTCCCGACAAAAACCGTCAATCAAAGTATTATACGTCACAACGTCCGGTTTTAAGGTCCTCTGAACCATTGATTCAAATAAAGTGACAGCTTTATTCATGTTTCCTCTTTTGGAATATCCATTAATCAGTGTCGTGTACGTGTAAAAGCCTGGATGTACACCCCTTTCGGTCATCTCATAAAAAAGTTTATCAGCTTCGTGAATCATTTTATTTTTGCATAATCCGTTCAAAAGGGTGTTATACGTAACCACATCCAAAACACACCCGTGATCCACCATCTCATCACGCAACTTCATCGCCTCTGAAATCACACCGTGCCTGCATAACCCATTTATTAAAATAGTGTAAATAACATTATCGGGTACCAACCCGATACTTTTCATCTCCTTGAAATAACCTAAAGCCCGATCAAGTTTCAGGCCTTTTGAAAACAACCCGATAAGCAAGCTGTAAGTAACAAAATCCGGAACAATATTATTCTGCAACATATCATCTAAAACCCTTTCGGCTTCCAAAGCATTCCGTGTTCTACAACATTCAACTAATAACGTGTTGTATGTAGCCACATCCGGACTCAACCCGACTTTCACCATTTCCTTCACGATCTCCTTCCCACTTTCAAAACCCTTGTTTCTACAGACGCCTTTTAAAAGAGCATTATACGCATACACCCCCGGTTCGAGTCCATTAATTCGCATCAAACTCATAAGTTCAAAAGCCTCATGAACAAGACCGACAGCAGAATAAGCATTTGTACGTCACAATATCAGGCAAAACACCCTTGGCCTCACACTGAAGCAAAAAAGTCTTGACGTTATCAAACTTTTGGTCCTTGCAGATAGCATTAACCATGATATTCATCGTGTAATAGTTCAATTTCAGTCCGCTAGAAAGGGCTTCATGATACACCTCCCAAGCCAAATCCAGCCACCCGATTTTCACAAGCCCTCCAAGAAGGCTATTACATCCGTTTACCGAAACCAAAACGCCCTTCTTCCTGACCAGCTTAAACGCCTCTACGCCTTCCCTTATCTTCCTGGATTGCACATACGTTCGGAGGGTCTCCGGCTTTGAGAAAGTGCGTGGACCGCGGCGGCGAGTGAGAGCAGTGAGTGGATGAAGTTTAGAGCGAGGTGTGGGTGGTGGTGAATGATGTGGATGTATGAAGATGGGGTTAACTGAAATAGAAGGAATCGAGGGTACCGTGTTTCAAACGCATCAGAATCTTTTCAGTTAAGAAGGTTGTCTGGCCTGCCATTTGGGACGACTGGCTTGCGAGAGTGCAGAGAGAGAGACCAACTTAATATTGGGTACATATATTTTTTTTTCTCTATACAAATATTTACTCCAAAAATTTATTAGTAGTTTTTAACTTTATCATTAAACACACCAAACTAGTACTAGTAAGTAATATTGATGAACTCAATTTTCAAGTGCCTTATTGTCATTTGCTAATCGAAAAAATATAATCATTCAATTTACCTTAAATTTTGTGTTTTCAAAACATATCACTTTTAATGGGACGGAGTTAATACAAAAATACATCTCTTCTCCAAAAAAAAACCCTACAAAAATCCACCCCCCCCCCTTCAGTTAATATCATGCTTCGCAAAATCCAACCGAACCAATCGAGCATAAACTTTCCATGGCTCAGATTCGGCCAACACCCTACTCCGCAAAACCATTTCACGAGCACTTATTGATATCCAAGCTGCGCTTAAGCATAAGTCACGAGCACTTATGTGGGTCAAGCATGTATGGGTATCTAAAGTTTGCCCCAAGTCCAGGTCACAAGCACCTGTCGATTAACGAGCATTTCTCAAGGTTGAAGTTATGGCTAGGATGATGTCGAGCACAGGACTTGTACACGAGTACTTGTAGGGAGTTAAGAAAATACTCTGAGTCTTACTCCTTGTACCAAGGTTAGTCACGAGTACTTAATAAGCTACGAGCACATGTTGGAAGATATGTGTGTTTTGACTAAGTGTACGTGCTCGTGAACACTTGCTCACAAGAACCAAGCCTTTACACTCGAGTTAGTATATTTGGCTAAATCAGATATGCTCATGAAGATGAAGATATGTATGTGAGGAATATATAGTCGTAGTGATATATTCTAAGTATGGAAGTGCTCGAGAAAACCAAGATATACTCGAAGACCCTGAAGACAACATTGGTCAAAGGAACACATGCTTGTGAAGAAGAACATGTGCTCGGAGAACTTAACTTGTATTATTTTAATATTCTAATGTGTTAATTAGGGTTTCTATAAGCTTTTAAGGTTGCTATAAATAGAATAGGTGATGGATGGGACATGTGCGGAAACCTTGACAAACCTAGTTAGGGGTGAGCAGAATACCGAATTAACCGAACCGAAGCATTAACCTACGGTTTTTTTTCCTGAAAAACTAAATTTTCGGTTTCGGTTCGGTTACCCGTTTCTAAAATACCGGAAAAAACCAAACCGAACCGACCAGTTAACCAAACTGATTAACCGAACAGATGTATAACCAAATCAAACCGTATTGCTTCAGGACCCACTATGATATTTTAATTGTTTAGCCCAACTTTATGGTCTACAACTCTTTGTTTTATATTATTGCCCATTATCATGTAATATAATTTGACTTAAAAACATTTTTAACCTAATCCATTCGGTCGTTACTCTCCATCTCTCATACCCTCACCCTCTCAGCCTCTCTGCAAGCACACAGCAGCCACGCATCTGTCAGAGAGCCGGAGAGAACCATCTTTGTACGTCAGTTCCAGCCTTCCAGGTTAGGGTTGAACTTTTTTAACTAATCCATTCTGCCGAAGATTCTTTATAGATAACATTGTGTTACTTAAAAGGAAGGTATTTGATCCATTGAGGTGGTTCTTTATTTTTTTCTTTTTATTTGTTTGATTTGTTTAGTTTAATAAGAGGGTAAAAAATATGTTTTTGATGGGTATTTTTGCTCTTGTTTATAGTTTGTTGGGTTGGTGATAATGATGGTGTAAAAAGATAATATGATTTTTAATGGAGAAATTCAGTGTTTGATTAAATCTGAATTGAGTATGTTCTATTCTCTTTAAACTAATACAAAACTAGTATTCAGACCCGTCGTGTTGCGACGGGGTTGGTATAATGCTCTGTTTCGGCTGCATGCGTTAGTGTAAAGAGTGAAAAAGATATTCATGCTAGCCTATAGAGACGGAGCATAATTTGAGCTACTGATTGAAAATAGTAGTAAATGGACATAACTTTTTTCATTCAGATAATGAACTACTATCTAGTAGTTTTGTAGAGGTCAATTAAGTTTATACAAAAAGGATAGATAACTTACATATTGTTTTAGTCCTAAGACCCACCATCTTTTGCCATTTACAAAAAGTTAGTGTTTGTTTGGTGGTCGATAACATCATTTAGCTGCATTAAGTTAAGCTCCTAGTCAGTGATTTACAAAAAGCCACAAATGGAGACTGTCTTTATCTGGTCACTTAGAAATACCGCTTTCCTTTTTAGTCAGAAGTTTTCGGTCTTTTGCCTCCCTTGTCATTGTCTCTGGTCCCTGTTTTAATTGATATGTTTTAAGCTAAACAATACGTATTTTAAATTGATATTTGAAGGGTACGCAGTTATGGCCACTACCTATAGTTGGGTGTTGCCTCTTTAGTGACAGTTTCTTAGGATCAGGTGTCACAGGAGGCATCGATGTGAGTGTTTTGACCTTAGTTTGTAATGCAATAGGCTGACTGCTACCCATGTTTGTTGCCTTGGTGACGACAATTGATTTGTTAGACTGTACGAATATTTAGAAAGGCTTTAGTTGGCCAATGCGTGCAACATTTCTTGTGGTAAAACCTGTGGATTAGTGTTCCCACCTTCAATGACCATTTTTTTGCAGCTAATCTTCGGCATGTTAGCCATCGCATCATTGAATAAAACAACTTGAGTTGTTGTGGTGTCGTTTATGAGGGTCGCATTCACATAGTACATGTATTATATATGTAGCTGTTATTGGCATTTAGTATATAAAAATGTGTTTTCGGTTTTTTATTTATTCTTACCCAAACTTTGCCCCAATATCATTATGGTGCAAGCAGACGAATTCAACCGAGTTGTCTCCATGTGGGTGTAGCTTGCTTGAAAATTTGGAGCATTGGACAGTGTACCATGTTTGGTGGGCTTCAATGTCCTCTATGTGAGCAGTGCACTTGTAATTGGACTATCATGTTTGCATGTGTATTAGTTAAATTGCTGCAATCTGAACTTTTATGTATATAGGAAGTGTATGTGTCTCATACCTTGTTTCCTGTCAGTATTTGATGGATTGTGGCATTTCTTTCGAGTGGTGGAAGGGCTTTGAGCCTGGGTAGAGTTTTAGTTAAGTTAGTGGCAGTTGTTGGTTCAATAGTTGCTATTCAGTAAGTTTTTTTACCTGCTGATAATTTATGTTAGTTCAGGATATGGTGGATTAACATGGATGGTTTTTGCTTTTGTTGTTTCCAATTGTGCGACTGTTTGTTTTCACTTCAGTTGGTTAAATGTGTATTACAATATGTAAAGGTGATTTGTTTACCTTTGTAGAAAGTAGCCTATGTGGAGGTTATTAGGATCATGTCACCTTCAACTATGTTATCACTCGCAAGATGCTCCATATTTTTCCAAAAAGTTATTTCAACTTCGTTAGTCCTGTTAGAATTAAATTACTGCTTAAAATTACATTGATAATGATGTTGTTGTTCTGAGTTAGGCGCATTTGTTCTTATCATTCGTCTTGTATAAGGAACTTCTTTACTTTATCCACCTTGTTTGTGTGTTGGAAAAACTTTTTTTTTTCTAACCGTCCAATGTTGTGTGCAAGTTAAGAAAATTGGACATTTGTTTAGTACTTAGGAGGCGTATGTGACAGCAGGTATGGAAAGTAGGATTATGTGATGATTTTGCTAAACTATGCAAGTTTTATAAACATATAAACTTTTATTATGACATGATTCGGAGACTAAAAACTATATATCAAAATCAAAGAATTAAAATAGGCAAATAAACTGATGACAATTCTAAAGACCAACTCTTAAGACACGGTAACTTAAAAGAGTGAAAAGGTATTTGACAATTAACAGCCTCCACAACTTATATTAGTTGGATCATTAAGTTACATGTAAGCAATTGTCAATTTGGGGTCTATGATAGTATAAAACTCATAGTTGTGATTAATAAAGTTGTAGTAACATGTTTTTACCTGCAAGTGGCCTCGGGTACTCTATATGCATCTCAGTCGAAATGGTAAAGTATAAACTATTTGATCTCGGTTTTTTTGAACGGAAGAAATTTGTCCCATGATAATTTGAAATTGGGCCTATTTTTTTAAAATAAAAGTTGATTAATAGAATGTCATACATTTTGGTCTAGCATATTAAGAGCTAATGAAAAAAAACTTCCATTTAGAATGAAAGAATCTCATCCAAATAGACAACATTAAAAAGAAAATAAATATCTAAGCAAGATTGCAAAAGTCGCTAGGCGGACCCTAGGCGGCCGACTGGGGAGTTGGGTGTCCTCGGAGTACTCGAACATGGTAAATATAATGAAAATTAATTTTTGGATATTATATATATGTCGAATATCACAAATTTACTAATATTTATAACAAAATAGATAAAGATCAATATAAATAAGGGAAATACACCTTTAAATAATAAATTATTCTAAAAATTGTTAGTCATTAAGTAAAAAAATTGTATTTATTCTTTAATTTTAAAGAAATGCGAGTTATGTTTTATTTTTTTTAGCCAAAATCGGCTCAAGTTCACCGACTAGTTGCGATTCTGACTAAGATTGACCACCTTTAGTCAATTCTTAGTAACTAGGCTAAATTAAAGAAACTTGCCTCGACAATATACCTTGTAACGAGTACTCGGGAGTACTCGGCCTTGAAAACATACTTTTACAACATTGATCCAAGTTATAAAATATAGATGATATAACGAAATGAATCGTTTTTTTTCCAGTTTCACATATCACAAAACCGATTTCTAATTTGGTTTTTTGTGGTTTCGTGGACTATGAACACCCCTACATATACATGAAATTAGTCATTTTTGGTTCTGTCTAATCACAAAGACGACACTCGAAATTGTATGATTACTTTAGTTATGGATTATTCTATCCCTATACTAAACTTATTACATGGCATTTATCAAGATTAGTTTCATAATAAAATATTCATGAGATTCAAAGCAAAATGAAACAAAGCATTTCATCAAACACCCTGTGTGCACTAAATTTCAAAATATACCAAACAAATGGCAGCCAATGAAAGTACCAACAACGAACAACAGAAAACAAAATCTAAAGAACAAAATATAAGCCGAAGGATTAATAGCTGACATCAACAGACCTCCGATGATAGTAACTTCGATAAAGACCCGTCTGAAACTGTTATGAATTTGTTTTGGTCCAGAATGACGATGGTGGTCATGCAGTTGTGGGACCGGGGACGCGTGGTTTAGAAAGTAAAACGGCTGGTAGAATGAGACAAATAGAAACACGTGTGAGGGCATCATAAACACGTGGAGCACAACAAACTCAACAGAAAAATGTACAACCTTCACAACAAGCCTTACAACACATTAAACACGATTTAGATGAAATAATGAATTTGAGAGTGATTGCCATTTTGCAAAATGTAATATATATATATATATATATGAATGGCCAACTGACCAAGTGGTACATTTTTGGATATAGCCCATATAGAGTAGACTAGTTATACAAGTTTACTTAGGCAGATGCAAACATATGGTTAGATATTACACATATTTTAGTTATTATGTACAACGCAGATACAAAAAGTTTTGATTGGAGATTTAAATAAATAAGTAAATTAATACTATGCTAGGGGTGTGCAATATCAGGTGACCCGAAACCCGGCCTGGTAAAACCCGAAAACCGGCCTATATGTATGCTAGCCGGGGTCCCCGTCGGTTTCATATATCAAATAAATTCGGTCTCAGGTCAATTTTTGGTCGTTGACCGAATAACACCGATTTTTTAAAAACCGACCTGATTAGCTTCTTCAAGTCTCCATCACCCATGGGATTACTGTGTTGCAAAGCATCATTCCCCTCTTTCTCCAAAACGGCCTCTTCATCCTCATCATCTTCATGCAACTATGATATCCGAATCACATTTTCACCATCATCTGAATTTCTTCACATGACCAACTTCGATCAAAGAAGGCAACTTCATTTCTCTATCTAGTCTTCCTCACGTCACTCTTATTTTTAAGTGAAATCAAATTAAAATACTCATTACAGTGGAAAATTGGGCTCTATAAGGGTAAGTGTAACAAGCGAGAAAATGGACGACATATGGAGGGGGACACCGCCCCCTCGGCTACAAATGGGAGAAATGTAGGGGGCGAGGTGTTTTTGTCTCCTGTTGTGTTTGTTGTTTATTATTATAATTGTATGTATGTGATATATATATATATATATTGTCACACCCCAACCTAAGGCAGAAATGTCGTGAACTGATTAATCACAGCTCACAATGTAATATCATGCAATATCATATGACAATATCTTTTTAATTATTTTTAAATAATCAAAAAATCATCCAAGTACATCAAGTTCGAGTAAATTACAAAAACACACCAAATTTAATTTAACCATTTCAAAATTTTTTTTTTTACATAAATAGTCTTTTATTGATTTATTCATAAGGTCTTGCTAATTGTCTCTTCAACTAGCCTCACACCAACTGATAACCTACATATGCGTAGAAAATAACATAGTTTTGTCAGCACATGTTTGAGTGAGAAAATCATCAGATTTGTTACAATAGTAAACAAAACAAAAGGCAAAACTGTTATTGTGAATGTAAAACAATCAAATCAGGAGTAAATAAAAGCGTCAGTTGACCAAGCCTTACAGACTAAGGCTACTATGACAGTCGTATGATCATACTATAATGAGAATATGTTGGACCCCTCCGAATTGCTAGAATCAAGTTATCAAGTAACCGTTAGTCATTTAACTAAATACACGCACAATATATGATAGTTTGCTGGTGTATATAATATAATACATAAATATTGTAAGTACACATGCATCCCTCAAAATATGTTTGAAAACAGTAAATAAAAAGGGGAATGATTTCTCACCTTATCACTTAAAACGAGATTAGAAAATAATAAGAATAACGAAGAACCAAACTTTAACGCGCTGATTGAGATAAAACAAACAGACCTAAAACTTATAAATAATAAACTAGAATTATAACCGAGTATACAGCCACTGGAATCAATCCCAATGGACTTATAAAACTCCAGTTTTGAGATTTTTAAGGTTTAAGCGAGCCGGTACAGACCAAAATCCGAACAGCGATTCAGAAGTCGGGTTTTGTTCAGTAGACTCAAATTTTTATTTTGAACAAAAAAGTCTTCTGAACCGAAAGCTAATTCCGACCAGAAGATGGAGATATTGACAAGTCAAATAAACTTGACTAAAACACCCTTAACGGGCCAGGTTCAAATTGACCACCGAAACTCTCTCAATCAGTGAAATTGATTAAGGAATTTTGTTTATTGAATAAAAACCTAAAAGATTACAGAAGACAACTTACCCAAACGAGAAGAGGAACTAAGAGGAAATCAAGGTCAATGATGACTTGAACTTCAAAGCTAACAAGCCTTGAACAAACTTGTTAAATTGATGGAATTAGGACAGTTGAAGGAGGGAATTCGTGTGAGAGAGCTTGATGACGGCTGCGATAAGTGTTTAAGGGTTTAGGGGAATATTATGATGAATAATACAGAGGTTAAAAGGCTAGTTAAACAATTAATCGGTTATGGAAACCGAATCAGGCATTAATGACCAAAATCGGCCCTTTTGATTAATATAATCTTAGGGAATTAGTGGGAAATGAAACTAGACATCATACTAAACTAAATTACTTTTCTTGGGGCTCAAAATTCATGATTCAGTCTTGATTAGTAAAGATTTAGCACTATAAACGAATTAAGGATCCAAAATAGAAACCAAAATTGTGAAGGTACCTGGTCGCGCCGCGCGGGCAGGTTTGGCATTCCTCTGTGTAGTGGAAGGGTTACAAAATTGGGCGACTCGCGACATGTGGGGCCCTAGTTAGCAAATAGTAGGTTAATGTTTTAGGGGTGCAATGGTGTTGTAGCCACTCCATCGCCTTTAATCTTTTTTTATTATTTTGTTTTTATAGTTAGATTAAACAAGTAAAAACCCATGAATTTAAAAAAAATTATTAATTTAATTAAATAAAAATAAAAAGACATTAAAATAAAAATAAAAACAAACCAAAAATAAAAAGAAACTACATATAAATATAACTAACTTAAGACTCGTCTTCGTTCTCATCCTCGTATTCGTCCTCATCCTCGTATTTGTCCTCGTCTTTGTATTAGTTGTAACAACTCGGATTTTTCATTTAATATTTTGTATCCATTACTCGACTTGTTTTTATGTTCGGAAAATGTTATCAATAAAATATTGCGTCTATCGAATTAGTATTATTTGTTTATTTTATATATTTAATATATCATAATAACTTTGATTTATATACATTTTTAACCCTCATCAATACTTTAATCTCATGATGTGTCCATTCCTATAGTTAAAGGACCAAACTGCAAAATCTGCTACATTATTATATTATAACCCTTTTACCCGTAAACCAAACCCGTATCCATGATCCATTAGCAAACTCGGACCCAATTAGGTAGCTTGAGCCACAATTGTCGTCGTAAACATGGAAATTGAATCATGTATATTGTTATACATGCCATAAAGAGCTCACCGACGTCTACAATTAGGAAAGCAAGATCGTTTGTGATACGTATTGATTATTATTCTAAACCGTCTTAACCTAAATTGTGCATTATACGTCTAAAGGTTGTTATATTTCAATTAATCCCGTCTGCACCATCCTTTACCCGTCGCCATCAAAACCTCCTTAACGAATTAGATTATAATCAATTCGTGATCGTTGTTCTTGACCTGGTTCTGCCGTCTGCTATATCATTCAAATTAACTATCCATTTAACTTTGTATATGGTAATTAAGTATGTGTTCCTGTTCATTATTTAGTGTTCTTCAATAACCCTAAGTCTAATCGGCCAAACGTGTAACATACTGTCCGATTGGATTTATAGGGTTCATAATACTAGTTGGGTATGCGTCTGTGTGTTTATATTCAACATGTTTATAGTTTATAACAACTAACACACCAGCTCGCATGGCTGGTGTGTGTGTGTGTTAAGGTTCTAAGTGGTCGGGGGCGTGAGTTCGAGTCACGCCCAACCCGTTTTGCCTCTTTTTATTTTGGAAACCTATTTTTATGTATTATAATAATTCTTATAATCAATTAAATTATATTATAAATATCATAAAATCAATAATTAATTGTTATTTTAATAAAACTGACATATTAATTAGGCGTTTTTCCGAAACCTTTGTTAAAACCATATATTATACATATATTTATATAGATAGGTATATATATATATATATATATATATATATATATATATATATATATAATAAGTATTAATTTGTTAAAGGATTTAATATTAAAGATTTAAAAGGGTTTTTAATTTAAAATATATAATTAAAATATATCATGTTATTTAACATATTAAAAGATATTATAAGTACAAGTATTTATAAACATCTATATTTTATATAAATTTTATTATTTATCATTTACAATATTAGTTTAAAAGTAATCTTTATTAATAAATAAAAAATTAAATTAAATTATTTTAATCACATAAATAACCGTTCATATCTCAAATCTTTGTTAGTCCATTTATTAACTTGTAGTATTCTTCGATTATTACTTATGCTTAGGATTTGTGACGGGTGGCCCGTTGGACAACCCTTAAGTTCTTAAAGACATTAATAATCTTATATATTATTGGTTTATATTGTGGAATTGGATGACTACGTTTAAATGATATTTCAAGTATAAAAGACGTAAAAGACGTGGATGTGATGCTTTGGAAGGAAGCTAGTTGAAACGGGGAGGTCGGATGACGAAAGATGGAAAAAAGAACAAGAGAAAAATGAAGTCAAGAAAGACCCCATCGTAGCTTACGGTATCCACCGTAAGCTACGGTGGACCCTGAAGCTCATCCTGCTGTCGTAAGGTAGATTTCACCCACCGTGGCTTTTTGGAAGCCACCGTAAGCTACGGTGGCCACCCACCGTGGCTTTTTGGAAGCCATCGTAAGCTACGGTGGCCACCGTAGCTTACGGTGGGCCCGATGCTGAAGTTGTAATAGTCATTTAAAATACGTTTTTTTGGACGGCTTTTCATTATCTCTTCATTATCTTTCAATTGAGGACTACTTAGAGGCAATTTTCAGGTGCCATAGATCAATTGTGAGTTGTGTAATCATTGGAGACTTGTTTTTGATTTGTATGCATACTATAATCGAAGGGATGATGAACTGAATCATACTCGGCTAATTCTCTTTGTGTTTTCTCTCGGATTGTAAGGTTTCATTTTGAATATTGATTGAATGTTTAATTGATTTCTGGGATAGTAGTTTATTGATTTCATTACTATGGTGTAATTGTATTGATTGCTAAAGTGTTAGTTTGTTGATTTCGTCTTCTTGATCATCAGTTCTTAGTGCCATAGGCAATTGAGATTAATCGGGTTAGGTTCGGGGTTGAATAATCTAATTGGTTTTTAGGTGATTGCGCTGCGTTTTGTAATCCAAGACTTAGTCTCCATTTATCACAATCTTAAACATGAACTATGTCTTTATAGTTCATCTCAGATTAAACATTTACTTTAACATTCATAGAAACCTGAAACCGAGGGAAGACATATTTTCACATCTTGATTTAAAACTCGTTAAATTGTTTTTAGTTCTTTTTGTTAATCAAACCAAACAATCAAATCTTTGAATTTATTTTCTACACTTAGTTTAATATAGTTAAATTACAAAGCTACTTAGTAACACATTTTTCACAAACTCCTTGTCTTCGATACTCACTTATGGCTATCTATTTAGTGTGATTGGTTTATATTTGAGTGAGTCTTCGACTTCACGTCAAATTTTGGCATTGTTGCCGGGGGAGTAGTGCGCAATGTGTGTAAGTTTTATAGCTTTTGTTTGTTATTTTTGGGTTTACACTGGTTGTGTTAGTGTTTTAGATACTTACAGTTGTATGCATACTAGAGGCTCTAACAAGTCATCACCACTAGCTTTTGATCCCGAGTTTGAACGAACGCTTAGACGAAACCGAGTCTTACTTCGGGAGAACAAACTTCTTGGTTCTCCGACTGCATTGGACAATACACCGGATTCACCAAATCCCACTACGGGTCAATCATTGCCAACCACACCTCCATCAAATCCACCTCCACCAATTTCTACTCTCATACCTACTTCATCAAGTGAAGTGAAACCAACCAACACAACTGTGCCCACTGTCGATCAATATACATACCCAACTTCATCGACATTACCACCTATGTCCCAACTCTTTCCTACTTTTGGTCAATCATCATCTCAACAATACCAACCACTTCCATACAACCAAGAACCACCTATAGTGCATACCACTCCGATTTTTCAACAACCACAATCAAGTTTCCAATATCAACCACCGCCTTTTATGCAATCTTTGAAAACACAAAGTGATGGTTATGGTGATGGGTTTGAAAGGGAGTTCGAGGGTTGTACAGAGGAAGGTTATTACACAAGAGGTGATGAAAATAAAAGGGCGAATCAAGGGAATTTTGTATATGCACAAAGGCAACAACCGGAACCGGTTAGTCAACAACAAGTTTAACAACCACCGGTTATACAACAAGAAGTTTCACAACAAGTTCCTCCACAAGGGCAACAACAAGAGCAACAATTTCAACAATAAATGACCCCACCACCAATTCAACAATTTGCACCTCCGAGGCCCAAGAAAAGGCAAATGGGCCAACCAAGAGTACCATTGAGTGTACCAAGAAGACATAACAGAGAAATGGTGAGAGGAATCGAAGCTCATTTTCAATTATACAACGCACGATCTCGAACTCGGTGTCGTTTTATTCGCGTTGAAAATTTAGAGATATTACCTGTACGGCACTGAGTGTGTGGTATTCACCGACAACAAGAAACTTCAACATATTTTCGACCAAAAAGATTTACTCATGCAGCAATGACGATGGGCCGGATTACTTAGTGACTACGACTAGGAGATTCGTTACCAACCCGGTAAAGCGAATGTTGTAGCCGACGCTCTTAGTCGAAAGACTCATGTTAAATCAATTCTGCTTCATAGCGTGAACGTTCAAACCGATCTTCAACTTTGTATCTTTGAAGCCCAACATATTTCTGTCACCTAGGGTAATATGTACGATGAAATGTCCAGTGGTGCTGAGAATCAACTTGAAACTAAGCGTGATGGTTTGTTGTATTACCTCAATCGTTTGTCGGTCCCCAATCATGACAATCTTCGCAAATTCATCATGGATGAACCTCATAAGTCTCGATATTATATTCATCGCGGTGCGGATAAGATGTATTTTGATCTACAGTCCACATTTTGATGCCCCGGTATGAAGAAAGACATCGCGTTATATGTGGAAAAATGCCTTACTTGCGTTAAATTTAAGGCCGAACATCAATGACCACCTGGTTTTCTTGTACAGCCACACATCCCTATTTGGAAATGGGAAGATATATCTATGGCTTTCGTGTTCAAACTCCCAACTACTCGAATCCGCCATGAGGGTATTTGGGTTATAGTCGACCGATTGACTAAATCCGCTCATTTCATTCCGATAACGAAAAGTTCTCGATTGATCAACTCGCTCAAATTTATGTTCAACGTATCGATGTCGCCATGGTATACCTATGCGTACCATTTCCGAACATGATAGCCGTTTTACTTCACATTTCTGGTCATCGCTTAAAACCGCGTTGGGAACTCGATTGGATCTTAGCACAAACTATCATCCTCAAACCGATGGGAAATACGAGCGAATGATTCAAACGCTCGAAGACATGCTTAGGTCATGTGTCATGGATTTCAGTGGAAATTGGGATTCTCCTCTTCACTTGATTGAGTTTTCATACAATAACAGTTTTTATTCGAGTATCAGTAAAGCTCCATTCGAAGCACTTTATGGTCGTAAATGTCGTTCCTCTATATGTTGGAATGAAATTGGTGAAACCCAAATCACCGGCCTGGAACTTGTTCACGAGACTACTGATCAAATCACTCAAATTCGACAAAATCTCTTAACCGCTCGTAGTCGTCAAAAGAGTTACGCTGATAACCGACGACGACCTCTCGAGTTTAGTGTTGGTAACCGTGTTCTTCTCAAGTTATCCCCTTGGAAAGGTGTTGTCCGTTTTGGCAAGAAAGGCAAACTATCTCCTCGATTCATTGAACCTTTTAAGATTCTCGAACGTGTCGGAAGTGTCGCTTATACTCTTGAGCTTCCGCAAGAACTTTCGAACATTCATCCAACATTTCATGTCTCTAACCTAAATAAATGTCTAGCTGAGATAAATGTCCACGTACCTCTTGACGAAGTGCGCATTGATGAAACAATGCACCTTGTTGAAAAACCAGTGGAAATCATGGATTGCAAATACAAGGAAACCAAACGTAGTCGTATACCCTTGGTAAATGTTCGCAGGGAATCCAAATGTGGCGCTGAATTCACTTGAGAGCAGGAAGACCAAATACGAACTAAGTATCTTCATCTTTTCAACACGGATTCTTGTACTTAATTTCGGGACGAAATTCTCAAAAGTAATGAATACTATGACATTTGTCAATTTTTATCCATATTCGTTAAACTGACTCGTTTTGTCGTTTTAATGTATTCGTATTTTTCGTTCATTATTTAATATCAAATCCGATGGTTTAAAATTATTATTCGTTTATTTTCTTTTCGTTTTGTTCAAATAACGAAATTCCAGGATTTAAAGATAATAAAATAATCAATCTCCAAATTATGCAAGTATAATATGCAAATAATCCAAAAATACAAAATTATATCAAGTTTATATAACATTTGAAAGTTCAAGGTTCAAAGTCTAATTAAAGTTTAAATCGGATATATATAAATATAAATATATTATATATATATATATATATATATATAAACTTGAGGGTTTAAATGGTAACATTTTCAAATTATAATAAGAAAAATATATATAAAATATCCCAAACCCCCTTCCCCCATCCTCGCTATTCCGGCAGACCGCCGCCAGCGATGGCAAAATTATCTGGCGACCATTAAAACTCCGTAACATTCGTTCTTTGACCCATTTATCTTGTTTAACGCGTTTCTCCACTAATTAGGATCGCTAATCAAGTAAATTAATACGTACTATCAACGTTTACTCATAAATTTTAATTGGGTAACCGTCGGAATATAGTCAAAACCATTAACGACCAATTACATGTCCTACATTCCAATTAGCATTATAAATACGACGCAAAACATCAACTAAAACTGTTACAATCATCATGTCAAATTAAAATACTCTATGTAATCCTAATCTGTTGGTCCAAGTTTGTTCTCCGGCCAACTTCCATTCACCATCAATCCGGCACAATTAGAAGTAAGTTTTATATGGTTTTTAAACATTTCAAGCCGACTAACGAAACCCCTAACCTAAATCAACCAAACATGGAACTGATTAAACAAATTGGAAACTTAAGGTTTATAGGGGAAGAAGATGAACATAAATGTTTGTATTTGTATTACTTTTTTTTGTTAAAATATCCAAATAACAAGCTAGTACATTGGTTAAGACACTTGGGTGTGGACGAGAGGAACCGGTTTCGAACCCGGGTCAGGACATGTTTTTAATATTATTTTTTATCACTTTTTTATGTTTTAATAAAATAAATATAATAAAATCACTATAAATTAAATAATATTATTTTAAATTAAATAAATCTGTTATAAATTATTTTTAGCCATTTCACCCAAAAACCAATCTTTCTAAAACCTAACAACTTTCGTTTATACTCGATACTTATATATATATACATATATATATGATTAAGTTCAGAAAAGAAATCAAGTTATTGCAAGAAATGCGAGAAATAAATCTGAATCATTGATCAATTGTAATCAATGGCCCCAACAAAAAAATGGCAATTTCGTAATAATTAACACCTAATTTATAACATGTTTTAATATAAACGGGTGTTTTTTTTTTTTTTGTGTTAAAATCGTTCCCCTTTTAAGCCTAAATTTCCTCTTCAAAATAACAATTTCAAATTATTTCTTATCAAGGAATTCAGTGGATCTCAAAATCTTCAATTGTATCAAAAGATTTGTCCTTAAGAATTTAACAAGAAAAACAAGTAATGGGTTTCTTCAATCGTACCAACGAGTTCTTTGTTTTCGTCTTTGAAATTCACAACTAAGGTTAATGAAGTTTACTTGTTTTTTTTTGTTTAAAATAACTCAAAATATCACGGATTTTGGATTATAGATGGCTACATTCATAATCTGTTCATAATTTTTGTTTATTCAATTAAATATTTGGGGAAATTTTAGGGCTTTTTTTTGTATAATACTCAATTCTAATGCAATTTTCTTGAGTTAATGTAAATATACACTATTTAATATTTAATGTATAGATTTATAATTTTATATATATATATATATATTATTTTCTTTTTCTAACAAAGAATTGAATTTTTGGTGGAGTTTATTGCTACGTATTTGCATTCTGCATAATTAGTTTCTTTTTATTTATTTGCCAATAGCTTTAGTTCTAATATTATACTAATTTTGTTAACATACAGTACATTATCAATTTCTAAACTACAGTGTTTTGGAAACCAAATATTTAATTTGCTCATATACAATATTATTACCTTCACAGAGTAAATTAATTAGAATCATACACTAACTTGTTGTATACAAGACACAATATGAGTGAACTAATAAGACTAGTGAAGGATTATGATTGAGTAGAAAAGATTTTTTTTAATAATATGTTGGCCAAGTAATGATGTGTAGATGATCTGTGTAGGTACTTCGATGATATGCAGGTAATGTGTTTTAACATATATGATCTGCGCATGTTTTTGTTTAAATGGTGTGTGTAGGTAGTATGCTGAACATATATGATCTGTGTAGGTAGTAGACTATCTGCGTGTAGGAAAGTAGAATTTGAATTTTATTATATTAACTTATATGATATGTGTAAGTGGTAAAATGTTCTGTGTAGGTAGATCGATGATATGTGTGTATGACATGTAGGTAGTGTGATTAACCTATATGAGTTGCGTAGGGTTTTCTTTAGAAGGTGCATGTAGTTAGTATACTGAACATATATGATCTGTGTAGGTAGTAGATGATATGTGTGTAGGATAAGTAAAATTTTAATATATAATAAATGACCAATGTGCTTGTGTAGGGATATAGTAATTTAGGAATGTGTTGTATCTATGTGTTTATGGTGTTTGATGATAAAACTTGTACCATGAAGAATGGTTACATTAATGTTTGATGTTTTTCAAATCTTTTGTATGTGTCAGATAATGGTAACCCTTACACTTTATTCCTATAAAGTTATGTGTAGGTTTTGCAAGATTATTTTATTACACAGATAATTCACTAATTACACCGGAGAGTATCCGACACTGCAAAATAGCTGATAACTATTTTAAAACTGCAGATAATCTTCGAAGTGGCATAAGGACGTGAAGGCTGCTTGACTTTGATGGTGATTTTGCTCAAGAACAACCTACCAAGTTACTTGACAATGTTGGGGGTATTGATGAATTTATGAAGGATGTTGCATAATTGATTACCGTGTTGTATCTTGTGTTGGAAATATATTACAATTTGATCAAAATTTGTAGGATTGTTTTATTGGTATTGACCTGTTTATGATAATTGTTTGTCGATTTTGTTATTTTTATTTTAAGTTTATTTTAGTTTGGGCAATGTGTAGTATTTTGTTTACACATGGTTTAGATGTTTTTTTTGGAATGTATGACTCATTATCATATAGAACATATGATTAAAAAGTAATAAATATGGGTGATTTTTTCTTAGACGTGTGTACGCTAAGTATTCTGGTATAACCAAACCAATTTGATCAAATATATATATAAAAAAATTAGATGTAGGTTGATTTTGATTTGGAACATATTGACTGGGAATTGCAATTAAGGATAAATTAAAAAAATTACATCTTTTTTTTTATATAAAATAATGTGTCAACCTTCCCAAAACTGTTAGTAGTTACCAAATGAAAAGAAAGACATTTTTACAAATATACCTTTGTGATTAAAATAAATAAAAAATGAAAAGATAAATTGTGATCGGTTATATTTATTTCTCGCGTAAAATGACTTCTCTTCTGAACCATCCTATATATATATATATATATAGAGAGAGAGAGAGAGAGAGAGAGAGCAAAGCTAAAATAAGAAGTTAATATTTTATAGAAAGTTTAAGAAGAGATCTAGCCCGTTAGATTCAATATAACACTTACGGGCATGATTGTAAACAATAACATGTTTTAAATATGAACTTTAAATATGATTTTAAATCTCATCCTTATTTTTTTTATATTAAACTATCATGGCAACACTAACATACAATTATAAGAATTAAACATCATATTCTTCAATAATTTGTTATAACGAAACTCATAATCAAAATCAAAGAAGATATTATTCAACATTGTATACGTAAATCATTACATTCTCCATTGAACAATAAAAAATAATTGATTCAACACGGCTAACTACTAATAAGATGTTGAACTATTTGTGTGTTATTATAATCGTAACAGATATTTCCTCATCAATGTGATTATGTTAATATTTATTTGTAATACTTTTTTAAATGGTCTACAAGTGTGTAAAATAGTTGATTCAATCACTATGTTCTTCAACAATTTGTTTCTAATAGTTTATGTCATTCTCATGTTTTTCAAAATACAATGCAATGTTTTATTGTTAGTTTATAATTGATATTTTCCAAATTTAATATAACACAGTAGAAGTTATAATTATTGACGTTGATATAACATATTAGAGTTATAATAATTGATTG
Source organism: Bidens hawaiensis (assembly GCF_021521415.1). NCBI lineage: Eukaryota > Viridiplantae > Streptophyta > Magnoliopsida > Asterales > Asteraceae > Bidens > Bidens hawaiensis. The sequence goes on along the minus strand of NW_027491128.1, from coordinate 1,218,201 downwards.
AAAGTTTCCAAATTTAAGTGTTAACAATAATTATTTACTAATTGATGCTTTCCAATTTTAATTTAAGTGTTAACATAGTTGATGTTTTATTATGATGTTTATTGTGTTTTTGTTCAACATGTTCAGCATAGTGTATTTTTGTTCTTGATATTTTTGGTGTTGTGTTTTAAATTTCGATGAGAATTTGGTGTTGTATTTTAAACACATTGTAAAATAGATTATGACGTTCTTGGTGTTTTGTTTTAATTTTAGATTAAAATATGATAATCATAGATATAATATATTGTGTTTTTGTTCTTGATGTTCTTGATTTTTTTTTTGTAAATTTGGACTAAACTTTGGTGTTATGTTTTATAACACACTGTAATTCAGCAAGGTTTTACGTTATGTGTCCTTAAACTTAAATTTGAATGGCTGAGATTAATTTAATAAATAAAAATTGATGAAAAGGGCATGAAGGTAATAACCTACCTTTGTTGACTTTCTCTCTTCACATGCAAGGCACATGCCAATTCCCCTTATCATTTTAAAATGTTCATAACTTTTTCATACGACATTATTTTTCTAAAAAAAAGTCACCATAATAATAAGCATTTTTTTTATCTTTAATATGAGTATCATATTGTTATATAAAAATAAAAAAAATTAATACGTTTTTTAATTGTGTTTTTTTGTTGTTCATTGTGTCATTGTGTAATATGTTGTTTCCATTGTGTTTTACGTTTCAAGTCATTGTGTTATATATATTCACCATTGAGTCTTACGTTTTAGGCCATTGTGTTATACGTATTCACCATTGTGTCTTACGTTTTAGGTCATTGTGTTATACGTATTCACCATTGTGTTTTACGTTTCAAGTTATTGTGTAACATGTATTAATCATTGTGTTTTATGTATTAGATAATTTGTTTTTATTTTATCATTATTTTTACATATTATTATTACACAATGGTGTTATTAGTATTTAAAAAAACATAATGATGAGTTGAAATACATAATGACGTAAAAACACAATGACGAAAAAAGACACAATGATAAGCGAAAAGACACAATGGTGTGCGAAAAAAGACACAATTGTGTGCAAAAAGACACAATGGCGAAAAAAGTCACAATGGTGTACGAAAAGACACAATAACGAAAATAGACGATGATAAGCGAAAAGACACAATGGTGTGCAAAAAACACAATGACGAAAAAAAGACACAATGATAAGCGAAAAGACACAATGGTATGCGAAAAGACACAATGACGAAAAAAGACATAATGGTGTGCGAAAAGACACAATGACGAAAAAAGACACAATGATAAGCGAAAAGACACAATGGTGAGCGAAAAGACACAATGACGAAAAAAGACACAATGATAAGCGAAAAGACACAATGACGTGATTTTTGTTTTAAATTTTATACAACAAAAATCATACCCATATAAAGATAAAAAACGTTTGTTATTATGATGATTTTTTTTTAAAAAAATAATCATACGAAAAAGTTATAAACGTTCTAAAATGATGGGGTATTAACATGTACCTTGCATGTGGAGAGAGAAAATGTGTACAATTACCTTTATACCCTTTTTATTTTGGTCCTCATTTGACACATGTCAATTATTTATGGCTTCTCACACTTCTCATTTTTATTACCCTTTGTAGAATAACTTGACTATATATATATATATATATATAATGGGCATAAGAGAGAGAAACTTGGATTGTTGAAAATGTAAGAGTTGTACAAATAAGCAAGCTTCATGTACAACCTTTGTTGCATACGAAAAAAAAAACCCTATGTTTGAAACTCATATTTAGGCGGGATTGAGTTTGGTTGAAATAGTTTGAACCCTGGCATCTCTTTCATGGCCTCAAAACCCACCGCCCCCATTTTTCCATGCTGTATCTCTAGATTACCCTCTGCTGCCTCCTCCAATTAAATTTTACGATCTGGTTATTTCCCCATCACATCTTCCTTTTTATTTGCGAAGTGACGTAGATTTTACCTGTTTATCTTTACCTTTGTTTGTAGCATTCAACGTGATGTTGCTGAATACACCATCACATTATTAGTATTGAAAGGTGATTCATCTAGGTCACTATGTGAGTAAAAGTAATGCATTTTTCCATCAGTATGCATTTTCAGATGATAAGTGGATTTAAATTGTGATTATCTAGAGTTTTAGGCATTAATTAAATACTTTTTATTTTGTGATTAAGATTGTTTATGTTTAGTGAGTCTTAGATATCACAATCATGCTTATGAATTTACTTTTAACTTTTGATTTATTAACTGAAATGTTAGATAAAATAAGGTCAGTCTCATTTAATTGAATGTGTTAAACAAATTGACTCGACACTTTTCACGGACTGTATAGGGTTGAGAGGCTGGGTCATTTATCCAAATCAGCCTGTTGGAAGGTGTGAAGTGAAATTACTTATTTGCCCATAATCTTTGGTTTTGTTTATGGAGAGATGTTAATTGTAAATATGAATAGGGGTAAAAGTTGCAGTTGGAGTGCTATGGGATGGCTGGAAACCAGAATGGCTAACTTGCTTTTTTTTTTTCTCTATTTTGTTGGTTAAGATTATTAATGTTATACATTTATGCTTCAAATCAGACCCCGAGCATTGAATATATATGATTTAGAACGAGTGCTTGAGCTCGAGTTCGAGTTTGGATCTCAATTACTTTAGATTATTGTTGTAATGGGTTTGGATCTCAATTACTTTAGGTTATATATATGTAGCTTTGTTTATCTGTGTATGCAGGCTTCATATTAGGTACATACAGTTCATGAGGTTTGCTGATTAAAATGAAAGAACATTTTCAGCTTTAAACTTACACCAATTTTTTTTCTTAAATGGCCAACTATAACATTTAACTAACTGTAATGCTTGTATAATGTTGGATAGCAAGTCGTTTTCGGATCCGCCGCATCGCGCGGGTATCCAACTAGTATATATATATATATATATAGCTGTGAGATCTAGAGATAACTCTTTTTAAAGAGAGAACTATTAAAAAATTATTTTTAACTTTTTTTAAAAATAATATTTTGCGATTTTTTTCTTTCCTTCTAATAAGATTATATTGTTTGAAAAAAAAAATTGTCGATGTAATGCATATGTGCATTAATATATATTGCATATAATACAACACAAATGCATTATATAATACACACTATTGAATATATGCAAATACAACACTAATAATTGTATGCAAAATACACTATCGCATATATGTAATACAACACCAAAGCACAAATACACTATATCAATTTTTTTATTTTTGTATATAATATAACACTATTGCAAATATACAATACAAACAACTGTATATATGATATTCAACACTATTTCAAATATCAAAATGCATACTATTGCAAATACGCATTATAAAAAAGTCGATGTATTACATTTATGCATTACAACGAGTTTTTTTTATTTTTTTTTATTTTTATATTTTTTTTTGTGTTGAAAAATAAACACATAAAAAGGATGAAAGAACAAAAAATTTAAAAATATTTTTTTTAATTAAATTAAAAATACTTTATTATTAGTCTCTAGTTATCTCTCTAAGGAGGAGTTCTCTCTTGATCATTTCCCTATATATATATTATTGTTCATAAAATCTTATAATTTGTTAACAAATTCATTTTCAAGATAAAATATACCGTTAACACCAAATTCTGTAACATCATAATATTCAAACTTAGTATTAAGCTCGTAATTAAATTAATATAAAATATTAAACCGTTGATTTTTCGTTGAAGTTAAATGTTAAAATACCTTAAATTAATAAAAGTATATATATTAATAATAAAATATATAAACAATAACCCCAACTTTATAATCCCGTTAATTAGTTAGAAATTCTCGTATTTTTTAATTTAGCTCGCGAGATTTGGTCGTTCGATTTCTACACGCTTTCGGTTTTTCTTTCCAAGTTAACTCCAATTTCAAATGTGAGTTTCTTACACCCCTTTTATGTCTTTAGTTTTGGGGGTAGCATGCAAATAGTACACAAATACTTAGTTTTACTTCGCTTCGTATTAACCTACAATTCGTTATCATGGACTTATGTGTTTACTTGCTTACTTGCTCAAAGATTACATGCTAATGGTTTCCTCATTAAGTATGATCATACCCCCCCCTTTGCACTCAGGGCCTTGACGTTATGAGTGGAAAAGGGACCCTCGATCCAAGTACAATTGGTTGTTACCGGTTGGAAAAGACATTGCTTGCGCTGCGCTATTACTATACTAAGTTTCATGGAATTGTATCATTTTTATGTACTTGTAACAAATTTGTGTGAACTCACCAACTATTCAATTAGTTGACTTAATTTTATATGTATGCTACATGTACATTTATTAGAGGATGATATTACGAAGACACTAGAATTTAGATTATTTAAATAATAAACAAAGTTGATGTTTGTTTTATTTCTTTCCTTTGTACTTGTTTATTTGAACCTGTGTACTTGAGATTTGAATGAATTAATGATACTATTGTCGCTCAATAGTGTCACATATGTTTTGAGCAATCTATACGTCACAATCGGACGTTTTCGCTTAAGCCGGATGTTACATTCTTAAAACATGTTTAAAAAATAATAATAACCTAAACAAAACATATGGTGTCTTACAATATTTTTTTATACGAAACCGTCGGCTCGCATATATAATCATCATCATAATTATCTTCATCATCTGAGTTTCCCCAGCAATATAATTATCAACATTTCGTTTCTGTCATAATACGGTGGCACTTCTACTGGTACGTGGTACGAAGACTGGGTTATGTAATACGGTTCATATACTACTGGTAAGTGGTACGAAGAAGACGATTGGCCTCCATAATCCGACCTGCCAACTGGTAACTGGTACGATGGCTGACCGTAACATTGTTTAGGTTGACTATCTGAGCGAAATACTCTTGACAAATGTATGCTAACATATATTAGTTAAAAATCAAACTAACGACTTTATATTAAATAAATATACAACGAAAACTTGTTCAAATTTGGTAACCCAGACGTGCTTGGTTGATCGTAAGACAGTTCAGCCAACTATCGTAACCGTGATATTCTTGACAAACGTAATCGTAACATATTTTAGTTATAAAGAAACTAACGACTTTATATTATATAAATATACATCGAAACCCGGTTCAAATCAGGTAACCCGGACGAGCTAAGCTAACTGTTAGGGGTGTATCACGGCTCTTCCTCGCTGCAGGAAATAAATTGTCGAATCACCACATTTTTTTTTGTTTTGCTTCTCGGATGGTGATGGTGATGCATGTGTGGTTATGTATGTTAACATATATAGTAAAGATAAGAGAGAGGGAGTCGGTGGCTTAATAATTCAAATTGGACCAATACGCCGCATATAAGGTACGACTTGACAACCTAGGACTGACATAACCAGTCCTATGTTTGAGTGTCCCCTAATACGTCGCCTATAGTGCTATACGTGACTTATAAAGTACAATATATAAGACAAAGTGTACCTTAATACGCGGCATATAACACTATATGCCACATATTAAGGGGCGTCTGAGTGTTTCTAGTAGGATCCTTTAAAAACCCATTTTTCAACACACAACATTTTCCAGAATAAAAAATAAAGTCCTTATCATCTTTAGTTTACCATCTTCAAGTCTCGACTTCAAAATTTTCCCCTCATCTTATTGAAGACATCACATTATAATTTATAAAAATTGAGATCTGAAACCGTCGTTGGCGACCAGAACACCCGTGTCAGACTGTCGGGCTGCCAGGAACCCAACCAACCAAAAGTTCTTCACACGCCGGTATTTTACAAAGATTAGTGCGTTGCCGCTAGAATTCAGGACATATGGAAGCTTGCCATTGGCTTACAAAACTGTGTCGTCCGGCCGAGTTAAACCGTAGCCAGAGACCTTAAAAGAGTAGACAATTTTGGAATTTTTATCAGCTATAAACATTTCTTTGGTATCTAGATCTAGAATGGACATTTTGAGGATTCCCCTAAAAAATAAACTAGGTTTCTTTAAAATATTAACCTTTTACTTATTGTTTTCTAAATGCTCGTTTTTAGTATTTTGATTTTTGGGTAACGCTCATCCAATTTCTCGGTTAGCTCGTGTCACGTGCTATTGCCAGACACATGGGGGCATAGAGGTAATTTCACTCTTTATTAATGATATCCACTAAAAAGGCACTAAAAGATATATTTAAATAATATTAAAACAAAACTAAAATACGTTTATCTAGTATATGTATATCCCCTCAAAACAAAACAGGTTTGTTGGTATACAGTAGCGATCACATGGTAAACAACACAAAATTGTGGAGTTTGATATTTGACTGTAGATTTGTCAGATCATTGGTAGCATTTTCACAATGATTTTTATAAAATGTTAAAAAATTTGTTGATTTAGTTCTTATATTATGAATTTACTTATGTTTAACTACATAGAGGATTAATATAATTGTTTCTTTGTTTATATTGACAAAGAAAATGTTTATTTTTTATTTTTACTTAGGAGAGTGTAATGGAACATGTATTTGGTTCAACTTTGTATGCAACACCGTTAACACTGCTATATAGATATATTCTTTTTGTTAAATAATTTGTTTTTTGGCTTCAAATTGTGTTTACTTAAGGTTGACTCGCAGATTTAGGAAATTTTTCCAGCAAGTTGATTGGACTCAAGTTTAGAAGACCGGGTCATGATGTTTCTAGAGGCCCAAGATCGCGCTTCCAGAGGTGCTGCACGAAAATGGGCTTAACTTGGGCTACTGACTCCCGTTTCAAGCGTGCTACCGGTCAAAACGACCGTTGGAACATGGGCCACATTGTGGTATGGGTTATCCCGTTTATTTTTCCAAAATAAGCCTTCTAGATACACTTTTGGCTCACTTTTGTGTTTTTCGTCTAGTTTTTGTGTTTTCTTTTGGGCTGTTGTTGGGCCCGTGGTTGTTTATCTCGGCCCAAGCCCGTTTGAATTCTCTATTAATATGTTATGAATGTCTTGTGACTGATCATTGATCAGAATTTAATAAAAGTACTTTGGCTTTTCAAATTCTTGCATTTCGAGGTCGAATTTGGGAGTTTGGGGAAGGATCTTCACAGGTATTTCAACAATCAACGTGATTAGCCTTCGAATACTCACAGTACGCTGCATCATGAGTTCACTATTCAGGCTGGTTCAACGGTTTGGTACGGGACCGATTCGACGATTCAAGTCAATTAAGGTTTATCATATAATAAAAATACGATACAATAACAAAAAAACAAACATCATCATTAGACATCACAAATAGTCTAATTCAATTAACAAATTTTAACATAATCATTCATTCGTTTATCCAAAGTCTGACTTCAACAAATAGTCACTTATATACGAATCAAAAGTCAAAACATCATATATATATATATTTTTATATATATATATATATAGAAAAGGGTTCAAATAAAAACAATTGTTTTTTGAGAAGTGTGAGAAGACTATAAAATAAAAGCATACCACTTAAATAGGACACTATACCATGTAAATAGGAAACTATACAACTTTTAGAAACTACCAATATCAACCACTAGATCCTAAATCCAAGAGTCTACATTTATTCTTATGTTTCTCACAAAAATATTGTTTTTTACGTTAACTCTACCCTATATATATTTATATATATATATATAGGGGTGGGTTATTATAAAAAGAAATAGTTTTCTAGGAAGAGTAAGAATAAAAGACCATTGAATCTATGATCTAGTGGTTGAGATTTGTAGTTTTAAAATACCAAATAGTTTCCTAGTATTAAAGATTTATGCTACATAGTTTCCTAACTTTAAATTTTGTGTCATTTCTACTATTCCTACAAAACTATGTATTTTTATTTTAACCCTATATATATATATATATATATATATATATATATATATATATATATATATATATATATATATATATATATATAGGGTAAGGATCCTAAGAGAACCATTTGCAAATTGAGAACTTTGAGAACCATTTTGGACCACTAAAAACACCTTTAAAAAATATTTAAAAAATCACAAAACAAAAAATAACAAAAATTTTAAAAAAGTAAAAAAAACAAAAATTCTTATATTTATTTCCGGTTTCATTAAAAAAAAATAAAAAATAAATAAAAAAATAAAAAAAAACGTTGTATTATACACATATGTATACTTTTATTTAATCTTTAGTTACGTAATATACACATATGCACAATATCATTTATCTTAAATTATACACATGTGTATAAAAAAATCATGTAAATATACATATATGTATATATTATACATATGTGTATATAAATTGCTAAACCGAGTTTTTTTAATGAAACCGGGATGTTAAAATAAGAATTTTGTTTTTTTTTTTACTTTTTTCATTTGTGTTTTTTTTTTATTTTTGTGTTTTTTGTGGTCCAAAATGGTTCTTAAAGTTCTCAATTTAAAAAAGGTTCTCTCATGATCCTGATCCTATATCTATATTATATATAATATAGGAGTGAGAGACCTCTTAAATTTTAAGAGACGCCACTTTTGTTGCATGAAATACAAGTAACAATGCATAAAATTTTAAGAATGCAGGGGTAAAATAGTCTTTGTTTATTCCAAAATTATATACAATAATGGTTCTTCAACTTCAATTAAGTTTTGTTAATATATTAAATAGTTACACATTTCCCCTGATTATAAACCACCTACCCCACGCCTTTTTAACAGCCGTAACTTTTTCACACGTTAATATACTTTGTAAAAAATACCCCATAAAAACGAGTATTATGTTCTTTATAATTTGAGTATAGTATTACTATAGTTTATTAATTTTTAACAAACTAACATGTTACGTGATTAGTTATTACCGACAACGGGTCTAGCAGGTTCGGCAAATGGTGACTTGGAACAGGTTAGGGTTGGAACATGTTAATACAAAAAGGGTTAATTTAGTTCATGTCGAGATGAATTTAGATCGAGAGGGTTCATGTCAAAACGTTTTCGGGTAGAAACAGGTCCGCCAAAACGGAATGAGTTTTGAAATTATTGTACATTTAATATTTGCTTCTTGCTTGTGGCCACCAGTTATGCTTGTTCAAGCATCAGTTACCTGGATGACATTGTTTATACATACCAGGTTGCTCGCGTATATGCATTACACGTCCAAAGCCACGTTAAATGCATATCACCTTCGGGTTACGCACTTACCGTTGCGAGGTTACAAACATACTAACACCGGTTGCGTTTAAGCATACACCGCTGCATTGTGCGGGCAACTGACTAGTATATATATACCGCGAATGACTAAACTCTTGAGTGTCAAGGGGAAGTGGATAAGGGTGGCGCAGGGGTATGTGGAGGCGGAGGGCGGTGCTGTAATGGCAAAACGATGGTGGCACAGTTGGGGTTTGATGGAGTTGAACTGTTGAACGATGGGGGGATGTTGTATGTTTTGTTACTTGTGATGTCACAATGGGATGGGGAAAAAAATCAAATTAATAACCACTCTAAAAATTTAAAAACAAAATAATTTTGCTGGAAGGGGGATTCAAAAAAAAAAAAAAAAAAAAAACTGCAAAAAGGGAGATGAAGAGGAATTCGAACCCCGACAGTGACAATATGAAAACAAAATACTCACCACCAGACCAAGGATTGCACATCCAAACTTTGTATCATATTATTTTCAAAGATTTAGATTATTATTATTGTTATTGTAAAATGATAATTTCTATAATCACATCTAACATGATAATTACATATAAACGAATCAAAAGTGCTAACCCAACCTGTTTTGGCTCGATTACAATTACTCACCCGCGATCATTAATCACCAATAATCTCCACAAGAACACACACCAGCAACAAAATGATGAAACCTATAATTATCTCTCATAATAATCTCCCTATTTTTAACAGCAGATATATACTTCATTGCAGAATGACAGTCTCCACACACTCTCAAATTCTTAATAATCCGCAAAGGCATTGAGCCCGAACCCGAACCACTAATCAACCCAAACGCCAACGCAAGCTTCTCGCTATGTCCACATAACATCATTTCCTTCTCACCTTCTTCCATATTTTGCAACACAAACCGTGTGTCCGGAACAAACCCCTTGTCTTTTATCTTCAAATACAAACTCTCCATTTTTGCATATACTTGATCCATAAAAGGATATGAAGTATCCCCAACAACAAAACTATAAACCTTTCTACCAACTTCAATCCAACTGCAACCAGGTGATTTTGTCACACCTCTTTCTTTCATCAAACACCTTATTCTTGAAGCTTCTTCCCATTTTCCTAAACTTGAATAAATATTCGCTAAAAGTATATAATTACCAGAACTTTCGGGTTCGAGTTCAAACAAGAATCTTGCAGCATATTCTGCCATTTCAAGATTCAAATGGATCCTACACGCCCCCAATAACGACCCCCAAATCGCCCCATTTGGCTCAAATGGCATATTTTCAATAAGTTTCAGTGTCTCTGATAATTTCCCTGAACGTGCCATTAAATCCACCATACACGCGTATTGTTCCATATCTGGTTCCAAATCATATTCTTCTTTCATTAACTTAATCAAATCCATCCCCTCGGTTATTAATCCCGAGTGGCTACATGCTGATAAAAGATTCGTAAACGTTACATGATTCGGTCTTATTCGTTCATCAACCGTCATGTGTTGAGATAACTTCAAAGCTTCGGCACCGAACCCGTGCATACCATACGCTGCAATCATAACATTCCACGACACGATATCTCTCCTTTGACCAGCTGACAAATCAAACACGTGACGACTTTTGTAAACTGCACCGCATCTTCCATACATGTCGATAAGCGCGTTGCATACAAAGTTACTTGAGTCGAGTCCGTGTCTCATTATGTAATTATGAATCTCTCGTCCTTGGTGTAACGCAGCTAGCTTTGAACACACGACTAGAACCGAAATCATGGTGACTGAATCTGGTCGATTATTATTATTATTATTATTATTATTATTCAGTACCATTTCTCTTAATAAATCTAACGCACCGACTCCAAACCCTTGTTTACCACTTGCAGCAATAAGAGAGTTCCATATAACAACGTCTTTCGTAGGAAGCGAGTTAAACACAGCATAAGAAGCTTCAAGATCATCACAACCCGAGTACATGGTAACGAGAGCACTCCCAACACCCGTTAACATCTCAATCCTGTTCCTAATAATGTAACTATGAATCTCTTTACTGGATTTTAAACTATTTGACTGTGCACAAGCTGTTAACGCTCCCGATATAGACGTCGTGTTTGGTAGAATTCCAAGCTGGTTCATTTTAGCAAAGAATTCGAGTGCAGTTTTACCGTCACCGAATTGTGTGAACCCGGTTATTAAACCGTTCAACGTGATAATATCAGGAGAAACTCGTTGTAACTCCATTTCATGAAGGGATTTAAATGCGTCATCGCGGCAACCTTTGATAGCATAGGCTGCCAGGATCGAATTCCACGTCACCAAATCTTTGCTTTGGATTTTGTTGAAATATTTTTTCGCCACGTGATTTAAGTTGCATTTGGAATATAAGTTGATTAACGCGTTGTTAACGAAAACGTTTGAATCGAGTTCTTCGGTTTTGATGCAGTAACCGTGAATCTCCTTGCCGTGTGTTACTAAACACAAGTCAGTACACGCAGAAATGATGCTAGAAATTGTATTCGGGTTTGGTTTTACTCCCTTGGTTATCATTTTCCTGAATATGTTTAACGCGCGAGCAGGATTACCGTTTTGTAAATTCCCAGTTATTAACGCTGTCCACGACACGATATTCGGTTCTAGATCTCCAAAGGCGTCCATTTTTGAGAAATATTTTGCAGCTTCTTTAAACCGTCCGATTTGAGCTAAACCGCTAAGGATTATGTTATACGTAACACGATCAGGTGTCACGCCTTTAAGCTTCATTTGATCAACATAGCTTAATGCTTTATCAAAGTCTCGTTTCGACACGTAGCCAGAAACCATCATGTTCCACATGATAATATCAATTGTATTCATCTGATCGAATAGTCGCCTTGCAATATCCATCCTGTGACATCCGGCATTTTTAAGTTAACTCTGTTAACTAAACCCAGTTAAATCCTGTTGACTATGTCTATAAACTCAGTTAGTTCTGTTAACTATGAGTATGAACTCTTGTACATGTGATGTCATGTATGCGTATATTTAAGTCAACGTGTCATTGGTGACTTAAACAAGGATAAGTGACTAATTATAACTAGGATAATAAACTCGTCTTGCATGTTATAATAAACATGTCATATAACATGTATGATAGGTATAATGTGCTATGTGATTAATATGTTATATTATGGTTATTACATGATGATGTGATTGTAAGTAAGCTAAATGATTAAATAGGTTATATTGTATGTCATGTAACATGTTTATTATTTAAATGGAACCTTAGGTTATGTTACATAGGAAATGTTTATTAAAATATGTAGCATGTCACACATGAGTTAATAAAAGTTAACCTAAGTAATTTTATTCATTAGATCAATCATAAAGGGTTGTTAATAACAAGGAGGTTACAACTATTGGATGCCAACACCTTTTCCTTTCCCTTTTCCTCTCTCTTTGGCCGTGATACTCACACACACACACATACTCTCATTTTCTTTCATACAAACAATCATCTTCTAGTATTTTCTCCATAACACAAGAGTTGGTGATTTTGGTAAACAAGGGTTTAAGCATTTGATCAAGCAAAGTGAGTAGATTATTATGTTTATATGTTTCTTTTTCTTTTAATTCATATGAACCTTGTATCCAAATGGTTGGATCATGAAAGGAGATGATCAAAGTTTGACAAGTAAAAAGGATTTTTGTATGTGTCTTGATTAGTATTTTTGAGTCTTTTATAAATACATGTGTTTTTACTTTTCTTATGAAATCAAATGGATAAAAATAAGACATGAAATTTGATTTGGTAAGAATGTTTCTTGATGATTTTGAATCATAAATGTTTCTTGATGATTTTGAATCAAAAGGATTGAAAAGTTGTGATTTGTAGTTGATTGTGGTTAAAACTGTTTATTGGCAGATTAGATGTTACGGATTTGGATTGTTGATAACTTGATGATATGTTTGAGTTTTTGATTGATTTTTGATTCTATGAACATGTACTTTGAATCTAGTTTTCAGAAAGTCCGAAATCTTAATTTTTGGACACTGTTTGAATACTTTTTATTAATTTACAAAATCAGGATGCAAATCTAAATTAGAGAAAATAATTCTGAGTTGAGTTGTAAATTTCATAACTTGATGATAAAAATAGATATGGATATAATTCTACTTCTAGGATGTTGTAAATTGAATTAGGAATCTAGTCCAATTGGTCTTGCATCAATTGGACAAATATGGAATTTTTGACAAATTTTTGATTACTGCTGTGTTGTTGTAGAAATATAAATCATGTTGTTGTAGTATATGAATATTCTGGACGAATTGGTAAATCCAAAAATTGTGAGAAAAATATATGTTGAACCTAATACTGATGTGTACATGTGTGATTTATTTGGTAATTTAATTGTGAGTTTTGATTGATGAGAAAAATCGGTTTAGGTGGTATAAATTGTTAAAGGTGATAAAGGTGTTGGTTGAATTGAGATAATTGCAAATTGTGATATGTTAGTTGTGGTAAATTAGAACTTTGACTTTTTAAGTCAACTTAGAACTAGTTGACTAAATAGTTAGTCTTGCTTGTGATGTTGTGAAAGTGTATTGATCATAGAATTGCAAGGAATATGGCTAAGTGTGTATACTTGATGATTGATTAAGTGTGACTAGAATTATAAGGTAAACATTCTAAGTCCAACCTTTTAGTCAAAGGTCAATATTTTAGTCAAAGGTCAAAACTTTAGTCAAAGTCAAAACTTTAGTCAAAGTCAACTTTAGTCAAAGTCAACAAAAGTCAAAATTTGGTCAAAAGTCTTTTTTAAAAACAATGGGAGATTGTTGGATACTAGTGGTTCTAGGAACCATCCCACAAGTTACTTACGTACTTGCATTTTTAGGGTCTTAGCACGTGACGCATTTACTTCGGTCGGATTTGTGTGCAACCCGAAGCACCAACAAGGTGAGTTTACGGCCCCACTTTTATACCTTTCCTTTGGGGGAGGAAACATGCAAAACTGTTTTACTTTACTTGCTCTAAATCTTTACACAACCGTTTGGTTGCTTATAACGTAGTGTTTCTTTGCCATGGAAAGTCCTCACGAACATCGGACCGTTAACTAAGGTTAACTGGCGTGGTAAATTTAAATAGTACTATTGGGTTTGACAAACCCCACCCTGCATTATTCTCGTCTGGAGGTCGAACGGGGTGTACTTTGACCAAACATTGTTAAGTTTTGGCAATACTTGACTTGAGGCAATAACTAGTCAGCTTCGATCGTGATGGAAACATAACACTATGCGGCAACGAGTTAACTAAGTGTAGTTAACCATGGGCCACTTTTATTTATAAATGTTTATGAACTGATAGAGCATAACTTACTTTGAAAACCTGTGATCTCACCAACCATATGTGTTGACTCTTTTTAGCATGTTTTCCTCAGGTCACTAACAAGCACTTGGATTAGGATAACATTGCATGCATGGACTCGCATTGGTTTAAGTTTGAAAACATTTATTTGATATTGGTTTTGCGCTTGTAGCGCCATGAATTATTTAAACTTGTTTGGGAGATGGCTCCCGCACTTTGTTTAGCTTCCGTAGTAGCACTTAAGTACTCTGAACATTTTATTTTGATTTGTTAAAACTTTTAAGATCATATAGATGTCGTTTGGTGTGATTAATGTGTTCGGATCCTGGTTTGTCACCCGCCTTACGGTAAAACTCCGTTAGTGGAAATTTGGGGGTGTGACACATCCTTCCACATTTAACAAACATGTCAAGAAACGTACGTTTAACCGAATTGTTCCCTTCAAACCCGATGGATGTCATGTAATCATACACACGCTTCCCCGTCTTGTAATCCTGGAGTTGCGCGCACGCTTTAAACACTTTGGGAACACAAAGCGATCGGGGCGTACTCCTTCCTCAATCATCATATAAAACAAACTTATAACCTCCTGGTAGTGGCCCAATTGGCAACGCAACCCGATAAGTGCGTCAAGGTAAAGACATTTCCCTCAGGCATTTGGTTGAACAGCCTGCGTGCATTGTCAACATGGCCAGTTTTACAATACAGTTCCAAGATCAGAGTGCCGAGAAAGGGGCCTAAGTCGACTCCAGTGAGAATCATGTGCCCGTGAAGTTGTGAAGGCAGTTGCAGATGGTTGTGGAGGAGTGTGCGAGAGTTTTGAAGAATTAAAGCGTAGGATTGAAGACAGTGATCTGGGTTGGTTAAGTCTAGCGAGTGGAGGGTAGTGGTAATGTTGGCTAGTAATGAGTCGTGTTTTGGAGCAGAGATGGTGTTTGGATGATTGGGTTTTGAAGTACGATGGCGATGGTAGGAAGAAGAATTGGATGGTTTTGATTATTCAGAGTGAATGGAGTTGGGTAAATTGCCATTGAATTAATTAATTAATGTAATGGCTACTCTGTCTCTGTGTTTTGTTGGTGATGATGATGATTATTGAGCAGCATACCAGTCAATACAAACAAATTTTTCTTTCTTTTATTCAACAAAATATACCACACACCAACACTGGAGTGATATAACATATTCGCGTTTAAGGTGACGATGATAGATAGACTATGTGACATTCATAAGGCTAACTAGTATACACACCATATGCAGTGGATGAAACCCTTTTTAGACGTCGTATGATGCCACTTTGGTAAATGAGCTTTTTGGGTAAAATGAATGTTACGAGTGAAGCTCATTCCAATCATTACCTTATCATTATTTTTTTTCTTTTTCTATTTAAAATAATCCAAATAACATCTTATCAAATAAAATAAATAAATTTTACATTAACATTGAAAAACAACTAGTAATTACTCGTCTTCTACTTCATCTTTGTCTCATATTCTTCATCGTCTTCATATTCTTCGCCGCATTCGTCTTCGTTGAGCCCGTCTTCACTTTCCTCGTCTCTATCTTCATCCCCGCTTGATACGTTTTCACCTTCGCCTCGAATTGGCCAAACTGACCAAACACGTTAAAACCAGATCACCTGTAAGTACATTATGTATTTCACGTGAACACATTCGATAAGCATTTTGCACCCTCTCCCAAAGGTCATATGAAGCGACCACTTGAAGACTCACCGTTGGTACTTTCTTGTCACCATGTGTATATTGACCTCACCATGCAGTTAGACAGTTATTCCACTTCCAATGCATGCAATCTATACTCCCGATCATGCTGGGTGAACCATGTTCCTTTTTCATGCACCGAGTAAATCCGTTGTAAGTCGTGCAAAGTGGGTCTTCTAAGATAACATTAACCGCATAGTTGTATTATGCCTATAATAGTATTAGTAAATAAAAATAATAAAAATAAACGCAATATAAAGTTTAATAAATACCTTGGCAAAAATACTCCAAGGTGTCTCGTGTCTTCCATAGGCGAGCACGCGTAACGATGACGTACACTTATGGATATTGGTGAATCCTAACAACCCTCGTGCGTCCAGATTTTGCTTAAAGTAATCATAATCGCGCTCCAAATTATTGGCAATACGCAAAAATAAACGTTTAGACATCACGAAGCGATGTCTAAAAGTCTCCGGGTTCTTGTATGTCAGTGAGTCAACAAAATAGTCGTCCATCAAATGCTTGGTGGCGCCCTCATGGTCTCGTTCAACATATGCTCTTCTCAAAACCGGTTGAGGAGGAGAATAGATAGATTAAATATAATTTGTCGCAAGCATAACTGCACTTGTAACTGTTTCCTCTTCCACCTCGTCTTTGGCCGTGTGCTCGTTATTTTGCGAATATCAATTGATGATGTCAGACGAGGAGGGAGAATCCATTTTGTTGGTGTTTTGAATAGAAAATTTGTAAAGAGAGTTTAAAAACGGGTCAAATTCATAAATATTGTTTCAGAAAGTTTAGATGTTTTGCTATGTATATAGCAAAACAATTGGATAATTTGAGCCATTGTTCAACAGCTAGATTTGACCAAATGGTGAAATTCAAGGCACAAACCAACGTTGTGTGGGGAGCGTCCCCCCTGCAAAGCGCCCAAGGCGCACCCGGGGGCGGTGTTCCTTGGCGCTTTGGGGATGGGAAGCGCCCCACTACGGCAGGTCTAAGACCATGTGTAGTGGATGGAGCATCTTTGTGGGCGTTGTGTGACATGAGGCGCCACGTCAACAAAAAGGGTTTTTGGCAAACAGGGTTGTAGTGGATGGAGATTCTTCCAATCAATAACTCATCATTAATTTTTTTAAAAATAATCCAGATAACGTTTTATTAAATAAAATAAATTAGAAAAACTACATTAAAACTAAAACATATACATTAAAAAAACATCGCTAGTACTAAACATAAATATTATTCGTCAAGCTTATATTTTTTTAATAATCTTATCCCTTTTTATTTCCGCTAGCCTTCGAGCATGGTGGTTGATCGATTGCTGTAAAAAACATATGCCGTCATAAGTGGGAATAGGAAGACCCTCCTTTCAATTCTCCTTTTGACCTAATTCCTAGCTTTATCCTGCATTGCTTTCAAAGGGGATAATAACTATAAATTCCTGCCTTACACGCTTAACAATAAGGACTTCCAACTCACTTCCTCACTACTAGAGAAAGGCTAAGTGAAGTACTTCTCGGGACTTACCTTTTATTCTTTCTCTTCTCTTCTTGCTTATTAAAGAGAGAACTTTGTCCATTTGCCTCTCATTTAGTACATCGGCAAACACCTTCGCTAACCCAATTAATAAAATATAAAACGTAAACAAATTTATACTATTGAGATAGTTAAAAAGAATTATAAAAAAAATAATACCCTTTGACGCATTCTCACTTTCGCTAACCCAAACTATTGCCAAAGCGACCTCTTCGGTTGCGTTCAACATTAGAACCTTTTCTCGGTTCGACGGTTCAATGGGTTGGGGTTGGGTTACTTAGTGGAACGCTTTTTCTTTGTCTTCTTTGTAACATTCGTTACTTTTCAAACCCGAAAACCCGACACATTTTAAATTTCTGGCTTTTGTTCTATTTAAATATATATTTATATATATATATATCAAATTCGTTTATGTATTT